>NC_044985.1:30965384-31306634 GCF_008728515.1 Papio anubis
ACTCAGAACTCAATAGTTCTATAGGTAGTTTGCTGCTTAGACTGAGAAAAATTATCTCTATCTTTTTTGTGTTTTTTTTTTCTTTTGTCTGTCTGTTTTAAGAAAACCACCACTCTTTTCCAGAAATACATTTGTTCTAGTCAGTACTACAATAACTTATAGTCCTCAGATTTATGTGTATTCTACAATTGGAGTTTCTCTGCTATTTCATTATTTTTCTATGCTGGAATCATGTGGGAAAACTAAGGTGGTATATACGTTTATTAATTTGTTCTAAAGCTGAGATCTTTCTAAGCAGGTATCAAAATAAGTCCAAGGTTGTTGTTGGGTATTTCTTTTTTCCTACTTCTTAAAGTTAAAAGCAAAACCACTTTGAAACATGTTTGTTAAGTAAAAGGCCCCCAGAGAGTGAGAGTAATAATGAATGATGTTTCTGTACACTCTCTAAAGATTCTGGATTATTTCACAGTTTCACAACTTGAAATGTGAAATGGGTCCAGACAAAATCCAGGCCTTGATTTTTATATTATTGTGCCTGGCACAAAGTCTTCTGCCAATGACTATGTTCTGAGCTTACAGGCTCATTAAGGCAAGAGTATCTGTAGCCAACACTTTCACTAAAGCAGAGCAGAGTATATATCTAAACCCTTATATGAGGGCCCAGAGTATATAACCTTCCACTTTCTTTAACCTCAGTGCCTTCATCTAGAAAAAGTTACAGAATTTTGGGGAAGCGAACTCAAATATAGGAAACCCATGCTGAGTCTTTGTTCTGCAGCTTAATTACCACATATTTTTTAAAACATTATTTATCCTAAGTCTTATTGTCCCAGTTGTACTGATGGGGAAGCTAATACCTACATATGTAGGTATTACATTATCTCATTAAACCTATGTAAATTTTTAAAAACATTTTTAAAATAGTATTTCGTAAAATAGTCATATGCAGTTCTATCAGATAGTTCCCTTTGCCAAGACTGGAATATGTAAATATGATTTCAAATGAACAATGGGAGGCTTGAAATTATTTAATTTGTCCTTTAGCTTTTCAAAACACACATATTTTGTTTAATTATTTCATTGAACAAATATGCATTAACAGCACATTTCTAATTTTTAATCACCGGAGAGACTTTTAGGTTTTGGGAATATTGTGAGGCTCACGCCACATGGGCGACATTATTGGTGTTTGGATATGGCTCCTCAGAAACAGATAGTGAGCCAAGCATCATCATGACAGCAAGGCACAAGGTATACATAAATCTTTCATTCATGTAAGCCTCTCAAACTATACATTAAACCCAAATTCCAAGTTAACTGATGTACTAGAACCGTTATGCTGCTCCAAGAATGCTTTGTAGAGTAGCACTGTTCTGTAAAAATAACTTTGTCTTATATTAAAAAAAAAAAAAACCCTGAAAGATCCTGGAATGCCATTTCTTTCCAAAAGAGTAGCCATATTTGAATTTTCTTAGCAGCTTGCTGAGAGAGTGCAAAGCTAACAAGAATCAAAACAGACTCTTTACATAGTTTGTTTGGGTCTAGAGGAAATCTGTCCATGAGCTTTTGTGAAGGGGCCAACATGTCAGCATATGCCTGACTACAGTGAGTTTATCTTTCAATTGATTTAGTCCATTCTGGGGAATCAAGATGATGCAAGAGTATGGCACATAACCAAGAGCTTTCTCTTTTCATTGACAGAAGTGACAGAAATATCTTTACTCTTACAGATCACTTGATCAGAAATAATAGAGTCAGATACTCTATCGTTTAGGTTCCTATGACAGTTATTTTATTCATATTTTAAGATGTGATTAACATATGATGTAATCTTTGTAACAGTAATGTTACAAAGTCAGTGGCAAAGAATGGGATGGACCCCATAATTATGTTGTCCTGAAGTTTACGTATAATTTCATGGAACATATGTTCTATTAATGGAGGCTTTGGCTGCCTAGAAATGCTTGAAACTGAGCTGCAAAGGTGGTGGACATACTTTCTGAGGTGTGTCACAAAAAAAATCTCAAATTGGGTATTCCAAGAAAGTTTTGTTCTCTATTCAAATTTTTTATTTCTTTGAAATCTAATGGTAAACATATAGAACAGGAGTATGAATTGAGGTTAACCTGAGATTAGGCAGCTGACTTGAGGACACCTTAGGCTTCTATTTTTTCACATTATTTTACAATTTCTCCAGGTTATTTGTGCAAACCAAAGACACAGAACTCTAGAGAACGTGACAGCAGGTGTCAGAGGGGTTCAGCTCACATCTGACTAGAGCAGCCATGCCCAGCAGGCTTTTCCTCATATAGAAACATAAGTGAAGCACCTCTGGGACCACAGAAACTTGTGGAGTTGGGGGAAATATGGACAGTGCCAAGATCTCACAGAAGTAATAGAAGAATGTTGAGACACTGACTGAAATTCCAATGGAAGGTAGTATAAGTCCCAGTGCAATCTTATTCCTATCCACAGGCTGGTGAAACCTGATAGCACATGGTTACACATAGAATCAACAAATATTACTTGAGAAGTTAATAATTAATGTGTTAAAGATATATGTGTACGTGTGTGTATATATATACACACACACACACACGTACACATACGCTGTCAATTCTAGGAGACACTCATTTTAAAATGAGAGACTAGGGTCTAACCACTTGGCATATACTAATCTTGTTTCTAGTTGGCTTCTACTGAATGATATTGAGTCTCTGAATAAAATATATAGAATGCCTCAGGTTTTTAAAATTAGTATTTAATTTAATTAATTAATTTATTTTCTTTTTAGAGACAAGAGTCTTGACCTGCTGTCCAGGTTGGAGTGCAGTGGCATGATCATGGCTTGCTGCAGCCTCGAACTCCTGGGCTCAAGCAATACTCCAACTTCAGCCTCCCAAGTAGCTGGGACTATAGGCACACCCCATCATACCCAGCCAATTTTTTTTTTTTTTTTTTTGTAGAAACAGGATTTCATTATGTTCCCAAAGCTGGGAAAGCCCCAGGTTTTAATTCTGGCTTTCTTAACCTTTCTTGGGTATGATTGTGTTTTTCCACTTATATTAGGTATATTCCTCAACTATAGAATAAAATAACTCAAGAAAATAGACACTGAAGGAAACCTGCTCACGTTCATTTTGAATACCAGGAAACAAAACAAAACATATCCCAGGCCCATCACAATCAATACGGTTCCCTCTCCCTTTCTACCTTGTTGCTTCCAGCCGTTCATCTTCAAGCAAATACTACACCTGATCATCAGGATCAAGGAAGTCAATTATCAATTAACAAAACCTTCACTAAATGTTCTCCCTTTAGCACCTGGAAACTCTTGGCTCTCCACCATGTCTTCTGCTTACTGCCCCCAAAAGTACTCTCCCCACATCTTTATCCCTAAGTCAATCTCGCTATCAGCTTTGCCTGAGATGCAGTCTTCCCTGACCTCTTTGTTTCCTCCATCGCACTATTCTAATATCTTTTCTCTCCTTGATACTCAAGTAGAATCTTGTGCCAAAGTTATGAGGTGGAAAGAAACATAACATGTTCCATACCTCTAGAAACTAAATGTAGCTGGTGTATGGCCATGTGGTTTTACTCAGGATAAATTAGAGAAATAGGGTTTAGTTAGATAACATCTTATAGGACAACAGTGAAAAAAAAAAAAAATCTAAACTTTTATCCCAAGTACAATTCAATGTCATTGTAAAGTGAGAGGCATACACAATATATGCTGAACATTAATGAAGGAAAGAGACCATATGAGCTGTGTAAGGGAAGATTTCACAGAGAAAAGAGCCTTTAAGGACGGGTAGGATATGCATTGCCAAAAAAGAGGCAGAGATGTCATGGATATAAAAGTCATGTCTGGATGATGCTAAATCAGTAATTCTGGCTGGAATGATGTTTGGGGAGAGTAGTGAAGGATAGGAGTAAAAAGCCAGAGTGGAGCCATACTACGAAATGCTATGAAGCTTGGACTAATGAATTTGTGCTTGATCCTCAGAACCAGGCTTCTCCCATGTCTTTTACTTATTTGTCTCCCAGAATCAGCTTTGGGTCCTATTTGCTCTCCTTATCCATCTGCCTCATGGTGAAGAGGTGCATGCATCTGTTCTGAGATTCCTGTCAATTTCTCCATGAGGCAGATGGTCTATTTCTGATTCCAGACTTTGCCAGACCCCCCTGAGTTTTTCATCCTCTAGCCCCGGGGATTTATTGCCAGTGCAGCAACAGATACCATGTGGCAGATGAGTGTAGAGAATAAGTTTCAGTAGATGTATTCACCAAGGGCCCATTCCAGCACATTAGCTCATGCCCTTTTCAAAAGGTAGTGTCTTCTTATCATAAGATGGAATGGCTAAGAGGAAGATTAATGCAATTTAAATTGGGATTAATGTAAATTATTTTATTGATTCTCCTTAGATTATTTTAATCACTTAGTTTTTCTCCCCTGCAATGATTTTATTATTACATTCATCCATTTTGGATGGACCAAGAGAGAAAGAAAGTTATTAGATGTGTCCATTTTTGAAATTGGCACCTATTACACATCTAAATCAAATATCACTAACATCAGACCCCACATTTTCTAGTTTGCCTCTTCAATAATAATCAAAGCAATGTGGGTCAGTCACAGCTAGAATCTCCTCTTGTCTAGCTGCATTATGAACTCTAACCAGATCTCTCCTATACCAATATGATAAATTGTGTCTTCCTAAGTTGTTCATCATCTAAACCAGCTATGATATTTCCTTAAGTTCCATAGCAACAAACTGCTTTTGGGTCTCTAACCTACCATCACAAACAGTATACCAATAGTTGCTGGCCAAGGAGAACCAACCAAAACTGGGCTGAAATCAGTATAAATTAATTCTTTGCTTGAAAATATAAAATCCCTAAACGCTTTCCCTAGAGATGGTAAGCCAATGACAGTTCTATATGCAAAAGGGTTGTAGATGTATTTAGTGGCCAGAATTAGATTTTCTCCAGCTACCGGAAACCACATGACTTGACCACCAAGTAGAATGTCACTTTTATTTTCAAGTCCACAGTTACTGAAAATCACTTAATTAGAATGCATACAAACTTGGTCTAAAAAACACTGCTCTCACAGATGTGACAGGACAGATTTCTCTCCAGCTGGAATGGGATTTCTGCTGGTAACCAGGCACAGGAGTATTGTAATGCACAATGTAACAGAATATTCAGAGTGAATGAATGATGCACCTGATAATTTTTTTAGACAACCCCAAGCCTCGGCCTTTCTTTCATTAATGCGTTCAGTTGGAAGGTAGACCTGGGAAAGGCAAGGGGAAAAGAAAGGAATGGGAGGAGAGGAGTATTCTACTTAGAGATAAAATCTATACTCATTTACAACTGAGAATATCATCTTTCTTTGGTAAAGGATAAAATAATTTCTCTTCTTTTTAAAAGATTATAATATTTCCTCTTTTCAGAGTTCAATAAGATATCCACCAGTTTCTTCTAAAGCTTTTGAGACCTTGCTTCAAACACACCACTGAAGAACTAAGTATTCTTAAATATCATAATACTATTTTTAAAACTAAGAAAAGTTTTTTATTTGAAGAGTATTTTTTTAAAAATCAGAACAAAAACTTGGCCTAGAGTCCTGAAAATTCACTTTTTTATAATAATCAACTCCCAGAGCAGATCTTCATCTCATTTCACATTCAATATTAGAATCTCACCGTTTCCATTTAAGCAGAATTTAATAAAATGCATCCTGATTTTACAGTTAAAATAGTGGGAAAAAATAATTGAAACAGTGGCAGAGTTCCCCCTTTTGTCATTTTCATTCTTCCTTAAAAACGAATCAGGCAGAGAATCTACACATGGGTGTACACATGTACACACACACATTTTCCTTTTGAGTCCCTGACGCTCGTGGTCTATGGAAGTTTATTTAAAATTTTACATAGCTCAAGAGATATCTCTTCTCAGTGTTTGAATTCTACTGAGAGGAACATAAGAATTATTTTAAAAAAAAAATAGATTTAGGGAGTACAAGTGCAGTTTTCTTACATGGGTATATCGTTTAGTGGTGAAGTCTGGGCTTTTAGTGTATCCATCCTCTTAACAGCAAGTATTGTACC
The DNA here is from genome assembly GCF_008728515.1 of Papio anubis. NCBI lineage: Eukaryota > Metazoa > Chordata > Mammalia > Primates > Cercopithecidae > Papio > Papio anubis. The sequence goes on from NC_044985.1 coordinate 30,971,501, forward strand.
CAAGATGTAATTTTTTAACTCTTGTGTCCCTCTCATCTTCCCACCTTTTGGAGTCTTCAGTGTCTAATTTTTCCACCTTGTATGTTCATGTGCATCCATTATTTAGTTCCTACTTATAAGTGACAACGTACTTTATTTGACTGTCTGTTTCTGGGTTATCTCACCTAGAATAATGGCCTCTAGTGCTGTTGCTGTAAAGGACATGATTTTATCCTTTTCTATGGCTGAGTGCTATATAGATAGATAGAGAGAGAGTGTATTATATATATATGTGTGTGTATATATGTATATATATGTGTGTATATATATACTTTTCTATGGCTGAGTGTATTATAAAAATATTACTTTGCTATTGTGAATACTGCTATGATAAACATATAAGTGCAGGCATTTTTTTGATATAATGATTTCTTTCTTTTTTCTTTTTTCTTTTTTTTTTTTTTTCAAATGGAGTCTTACTCTGTCACCCAGGCTGGAGTTCAGTGGCATGATCTCAGCTGACAGCAACCTCCGCCTCCCAGGTTCAAGCGATTCTCCTGCCTCAGCCTCCTGAGTAGCTGGAATTACAGGCTCCTGCCACAAACACGTGGCAATTTTTTGTATTTTTAGTAGAGATAGTGTTTCATCATGTTGACCAGGCTGGTCTTGAACTCCTGACCTTAAGTAATCTGCCTGCCTCAGCTTCCCAAAGTGCTGGGATTACAGGCATGAGCCACCGTGCCTCGCCAATATAATGATTTCTTTTTGGGATCCAAAAGAATCCCAGTAGTGGGATTGCTGGATCAAACAGTGATTCTATTTTTAGTTATTTGAGAAATCTCCGTACTGTTTTCCACAGAGGTTGTACTAATTGACATTCCCACCAACAATATATAAACATACTCTTCTCTCCACATCTTTGCTAACATCTGTTGTTTTTTGACTTTTTTGTAACAGACATTCTGACTGGTGTAAGATGGTACCTCATTGTAGTTTTAATTTGCATTTCTCTGATTTTGAGCATTTTTTCATATTTTTGTTGGCTGCTTATATGCCTTCTTTTGAAAAATGTCTATTCATGTTTTTTGTCTACTTTTTAATTGAGTTATTTGGTGGTTGTTGTTATTGTTAAGCTAATTGAGTTCCTTGTAAGTTCTGGATATTAGCTCTTGTCAGATGCATAGTTCATAAATATTTTCTCCCATTCTGTAGGTTGTCTATTTACTCTGTTAATTGTTTATTTTGCTGTGCAGAATCTTTTTAATTAAATCCTATTTATGTATTTTTATGTTTGTTGTAATTGTTTTTGAGAACTTAGTCATGAATTCTTTGCCTAGGCCAATGCCCAGAAGAGTTTTTTTCTAGGTTTTCTTCTAGGATTTTTTTAAATTTCAGGTCTTCCCTTTAAGTTTTTAATTAATCTTTAGTTAACTTTTGTATATAGTGAGAGATAGCCCAGTTTAATTCTTCTGCATATGGCTATCCAACTTTTCCACACCATTTATTAAAGAGGGTGTCCTTTCCCCAGTGTATGTTTTTGTCAGCTTCATTAAAGATCACTTGGCTGTAGATATGTGGCTTTATTTGTGGGTTCTCTATTGTGTTCACTGATCTGTGTGTCAGTTTTCACACCAGTACCATGCTGTTTTGGTTACTGTAGACTTGTAGTATAATATGAAGTCAGGTAATGTGATACCTCTAGTTTTTTCTTTTTGCTTAGAATTCCTTTGGCTATTTGGGCTCTTTTTTGATTCCATATGAACATTAGAATTGTTTTTTTTTTTCCCCCTAATTCTGTGGAGACTGACATTGGTAATTTGATAGGACTTGCATTGAATCTCTAGATTCCTTTGGCAGTATGGTCATTTTAACAATATTAGTTCTTCAATTCATTCACATGGGATGTTTTTTCATTTGTGTGCATCATCTATGATTTCTTTCAGCAGTGTTTTGTAGTTTTCCTCGTAGAGATCTTTCACCTCCTTAGCTAAATGTGTTTCTAGTTATTTTATTTTATATTTGTAGCTATTGTAAATGGGATTGAGTTCTTGATTTGGGTCTTAGCTTGATTGTTATTAGTATATAGAAATGCTATCAATTTTTGTACAGTGATTTTGTATTCTGAAATTTTGCTGAAGTCATTTATCAAACCTAGGACACTTTAGAGCTTTCCATGTATAAGATCATATCACTAGTGAACAGAGATAATTTGACTTACTCTTTTCCAGGATGGAGGCCTTATATTTCTTTCTCTTGCCTGATTGCTCTAAGTAGGACTTCCAGTACTATGTTGAATAGGAGTCATGAAAATGACATTTTGTTCCAATTCTTAAAGGGAATGCTTTAAACTCTTCTCCATTCAGTATAATGTTGGCTGTGGACCTGTGATATATCACTTTTATTATGTTGAAGCATGTTCTTTGTATGCTCAGTTTGTTGAGGGTTTTTATCAAAAAGGAATGCAGAATTTTATCTAATGCTTTTTTGTGTGTCTTTTAAAATGACCATATGGATTTTGTGTTTAATTCTGCTTATGTGATGAATAACATTTATTGACTTGCATATGGTGAACCATTCTTGCATCCCCGGAATAAAATCCACTTGATCATGGTGTATTATCTTTTTGATGTGCTGTTGAATTCAGTTTGGTAGTATTTTTTTTTTTCAAGGATTTCTGCATCTATGTTTATCCAGAATATTGGCCTGTAGTTTTCTTTTTTTGTTATGTCTTTGTGTAGCTTTGGTATCAGGGTGATACTGGCTTCACAGAGTGAGTAAAGGAGGATTCCCTCCTCCTCAATTTTCCGGAACAGTTTCAGTAAGATTGGTACCAATTAGAAGGCAGAATTTAAAGGACAAGAAAGGAAACACAAAACTACAGAAAGCTAAATTAATAAACACTAGCCTAGAGATATACATGTAACTATAGTGCTTTGAATGAAAATGGTAGCCATATTTTTAGTCCCTTAGCATAGCCAAATATCTTGGTCATCCAAGACCTGGCAAAATGCCTCCCAGAAATATTTCTAACTAGTTCATCAACCAGGACGATGGTATCAGTGTGTAGACAAGACCTCTCAAGAGAGTGAAATGAGGCTTTTTCGTACCAGAAGCAGATAAATTTCTGTCTCACCTTTGCCAAACTCTAGTCTCTCTCCCTCTTGTCTGTCTTTCAAGTTAGACCTCAACCAAAATGTTTGAGAAGTGATTCCAGGTTGATTTTGAAGTCGTGTTTGTTTTGTTTTGTGAGAGTGAATATAAAGGCAGTAAATTTTTTTTAATGTTTAATACTTTCCTGTCCCCAGCAAAACAAGAAGCCCAGTGGGAAGGGTAGGCTAAGGCCAGCACTAACTACTACAAAAATCTGTTCTAGATTTAATCTCAAAGTTTATGGATCCAAGAAATATTCAAAAGGAAGACACCTTAGGTTCTTTGGCAACTAATGTCTAAAATAGTTTATAATGCTGTTCTTTTATGATATCTTGCATTGAGTATTGAAAGCCGGAGTATTACGGCCTCCAAGAAGCAAAACTAGCAGAAAAAAAAAATGTCCTTGCTCTTGTCATCATACATTTTTAGAACTAAGCAGCTGATTTTATTTTCTAATGAAAAAATCTGTGAGTAAGTTTTAATTGTGCTGTGAGGGAAAAAAACCCATTTGCAATTGAATCCAATTATAACTCATTTGTGATTAAGATTCAGTATTTAATATTGATGGGTTCGTATTGTTTTCTTATTGCCATCTATGGAGAATTCAATATGAACAATATGTTGAACACAAAATACACAAATGCCCATTGTTATTTTACTCTATAAATATTGGATTGGATTTATATTGTAAAGATAAAAAGAATCATTTGTTAAGAGTATTTTAAATAAAAACATGAATATGCATAAATGAAGAGTACCAGAGTTCCCGTCTAATGAAATTTTGTAAGAAGACATTACACAGCATTTAACATAGAGACTAAAAATGAAAATTAGAGTTACCTTCAGATACTAAACTATTCCAATTTCCAAACATCCTCTTGGCAAAACATTTAAAGAAAGATAATTTTCTATGTGATTTGTTTAAATTTGAACTTGGCGGCCGGGCGCAGTGGCTCAGGCCTGTAATCCCAGCACTTTGGGAGGCTGGGGCGGGCAGATCACGAGGTCAGGAGATTGAGACCATCCTGGCTAACACAGTGAAACCCCGTCTCTGCTAAAAAAAAAAAAAAAAAAAAATACAAAAAAAATTAGCCGGGCGTGGTGGCGGGCGCCTATAGTCCCAGCTACTCGGGAGGCTGAGGTAGGAGAATGGCGTGAACCCAGGAGGCGGAGCTTGCAGTGAGTTGAGATCGCGCCACTGCACTCCAACCTGGATGACAGAGTGAGACTCCGTCTTAAAAAAAAAAAAAAAAAAAAAAAAAAAATGAACTTGACAACAGATGCTTGATTTCATAGCTAAGCCGATTGTTGCCCAATTTCGAACTTTATCATGAACGCTCAAACTTTTGTTGTCTCAATCCTTCCTGTGTAATTTTCACTCCAAGTTAATGACCTCACAGGATGGGAGAATCTACCTTTAGTATTTGAAGTTACACTTAGTTTCTATTATACAAGGGAGAGAAAATAAAACATAATAACAAACCATCACAACCTCTGTGGGTAACACAGGGAGATGATTAAGTAAATTGTAGTCTGTGTATATAAGCGAAATCATAAAGACATGCAATATATCCCAAATATACTTTAAAAGCATTTAAAAATGAATTAAAAAATTTGTATTGCATTTTAAGTAATAAGCAGAATAGCATGATTATAAATAGGTGAAAAGATACATAAAGAAATGATCAAAAAGAAATATACCAAATATTTAATAATTATTTTATCCACTTTGGGTATTGTAATTTTCTTCTGTGTACTTTTGCAGTTCCCAATTTCTAGAATGGGTATGTATTATTTTTAAACTAGAAAAATGCAATGCTTTTATGAGAATAAATGTGAATTAATAGTTTCCACTGTACAACAGAAGGTGCCCTCAACCCTAAGGAGAAAGGTGGCTTTCAGGTGTTCATATTATAATGCCTTTCTTTGCAAATCTAGAAGACAGTGAAACCAAAGAGAGAGAATCAGGCTAATTAAGATTTGCTCCAGGCCCGGCGCGGTGGCTCACGCCTGTAATCCCAGCACTTTGGGAGGCCGAGATGGGCGGATCACGAGGTCAGGAGATCGAGGCCATCCTGGCTAACATGGTGAAACCCCGTTTCTACTAAAAATACAAAAAACTAGCCGGGCGTAGTGGCGGGCGCCTGTAGTCCCAGCTACTCGGGAGGCTGAGGCAGGAGAATGGCGTGAACCCGGGAGGCGGAGCTTGCAGTGAGCCGAGATCGCACCACTGCACTCCAGCCTGGGCAACAGAGCGAGACTCCGTCTCAAAAAAAAAAAAAAAAAAAAAAAAAGAGATTTGCTCCAACGAAGTTGAAGGCATGGATATTGCACTCCCTCTGTCCAACACCAGTGTGCTTTCTGGCCAAGGCTCATTCCATAGGAATTGCCTCATTCCACTCAAACGTTCTCAACCAATCCCTAGTGCCCATGATTCAGCTGAGAGAAATGGCCTTTCCCTACTCTCTTCCCAGCAACATTTGCCACTTGAGTCTTCAAATCAGATCAATCACTCTTGGGAACCATCTTCCCATAATATTTTGGCATACTATATATTTTGAATGAATGGATTTTGTAAATCTCAATTTTACTGAACTCCCAACAGTGAACTTCCTAGGGTACCTTGCAAAAAATACGATAATAGTTTTTCAAACCTCATAAAATATGTTTTCATTCTATTAACAAGGTTAGAGCAGAGAAACTGTTTTTGTGTGACTTTTTCTTAGATCTGGAATGGGAACTGGGCTTGCACAAGGTTGAAGGTTGTGAGGATGTTAGAATATATCTTTAAAAACTGGGAACTGTTAGAACAGAATGGAAGAACCTATGCCTGAGTTTCGTATGGAGAAAATTAATATTTCAGATTCAAATATTGGAGAACTTATTATCAGTGCCAGAAAAGACCAAAGATCAAACCTGACTTGAAGGATAGTACATGGAAGAGTCCAGAACAAGGTGAAGTTTATATTAATGCAAAAATATTTCCTACAGGGAATAGTGCTAGTGAAGAGTCATTACTCAGTCATCATTTGAAATAACATCTGGCATGTTGGGCCTCATTAATGAAACAGCAAAAATGAGAAGTCAGAAAAGATTAAAGGGTCAGAGTGGTGCAAAGTGTACTACATGAACCATTTAGAAAATCCCGAGTACAGTAATCAGGCATGAAAACAGACACAAAGACCAATGGAACAAACTAGAGAACACAGAAATACATCCATACCCTTACAGCCAGTTCATTTTCAACAGTGGCATCACGGACATACGTTGGGAAAAGGACAGTCTCTTTAATAAATGGTGCTTGGAAAACTGGATAGCCATATGCAGAAGAATACTAGACCCCGATCTATAACCACACACAAAAATCAACTCAAAAATGGATTAATGACTTAAATGTAAGACTTGAAACTATAAAACCAGTAAAAGAAAACACTGAAAAAATGCTACAAGATATTGGTGTGGGCAAAGACTTTTTGGGTAAGATCTCAAAAGCACAGGCAACAAAAGCAAAATTAGACAAATGGGATTACATCAAGCTGAAAAGCTTCTGTAATGCAAAGGAAACAGTGAACAGAGTGGAGACACAACCTACAGAATGGGAGAAAATATTTTCGAACTATTCATCTCACAAGGGATTAATAATCAGTATATATAAGGAACTCAAACAATTCAATAGAAAAAAAAATCTGATTTAAATATGGGTCAAAGACCTAAAAGGACATCTCTCAGAAGAAGACAAACAAATGGCCAACAAGTATATAAAAAATGTTCAACATCATCAATCACTAGAGAAATGCAAATCAAAACCACAGTGAGATATCATCTCACCTCAGTTAATATGGTTATTGTCAAAAAGACAAAAACTAACAAATGCTGGCAAGGATGATCTCACACTGTTGGTGGGAATGTAAAATAGAACAGCAATTATGGAAAACAGTATGGAAGTTCCTCAAAAACCTAAAAATAGAACTACCATTTGATCCAGCAATCCAATTACTGGGTAAATAGCCAAAAGAAAGGAAATCAGTATATAGAAGAGATATCTACACTCTCATGTTTATTACAGCATTATGTACAATAACAAATATTTGGAATCAGTCTAAATGCCCATCAACAGATGAATGAATAAGGAAAATGTGGTATATATACACAATGGAATAGTACTCAGCCATAAAACAGAATAAAATCATGTCATTTGCAGCAACATGGATGGAACTGGAGGTTATTATATTCAGGAAATAAGTCAGGAAAGAAAGACAAATATAGCATGTCTCCACTCACATGTGAGAGCTGAAAAAGTGAATTTCATAGATGTAGACAGTAGAATGTTGGTCACCAAAGGCAGAGAAAAGAAGTAGAGACGGAAAATGAAGATAAGTTGGTTAAGGGATATAAAAATACAGTTATATAAAAGGAAAAAGTTAGAGTATATGATAGTATAGTAGGCAAAGTATAGTTAATAATTTATTATGTATTTCAAAGTTACTAGAAGAATTGTAATGTTCCCAAAACAAAGAAATAATAACCATGTCAGGTGATTGATACTCCAGTTATCTTGGTTTGATCATAATCATAACACATTGCATACAGGTAACAAAATATCACATGTTCCCCCAATATATGCACAGCTATTACACATCAATAAAAATAAATAAATGTATAAATCTGAAAGACAAGTACTAAAAAAATTCCTGACTAGTTTAGACCTTGAAGATACTCATTTCTAATTATAGTTGATGCTTGGGCAATGTGGGGGTTTGGGGGACCAAATCCCTGTGTGGTAGAAAGTCCATGTGCAACTTTTGACTACTATTAGTAGTCAACTTTTAACTGCTTAACTACTTACTATTGACCAGAAGCCTTATCAATAGCATATATTGTGAGTTAATCAATGTTTTGTATGTTATTTGTACTATATATTGTATTCTCACAATAAAGTAAGCTAGAGAAAAGGAAATTTATTAAGAAAATCATAAAGAAGAGAAAACATATTTACAATTCACTAAGTGAAAGTGTGTCATCATAAAGGTCTTCATCCTCATTGTCATCACATTGAGAAGACTGAGGAGGAGGAAGAAGAGGAGGTTGGTCTTGCTGTCTCAGAGTTGGCAGAGGTGACAGAGGTGGAGAAGATGGAAGAAGCAGCAAGAGAGGCAGGCACACTTGGTCTAACTTGTACTGAAAAATATCTGCATATAAGTGGACCCCTGTAGTTCAAACTGATGTTGTTCAAGGGTCAATTGAATATGCTTTAAAATCTACCCAGTTGGGCCAGGTGTGGTGGCTCACACCTGTAATCCCAGCTCTTTGGGAGTCCGAGGCAGGTGCATCACCTGAGGTGAAGAGTTCAAAACCTGCCCGGCCAGCACGGTAAAACCCCATCTCTACTAAAAATACGAAAATTGGTCAGGCATGGTGATGGGCACCTGTAATCCCAGCTACACGGGAGGCTAAAGCAGGAGAATCGCTTGAACCCGGGAGGTGGAGGTTGCAGTGAGCCAAGATCGTGCCACTACACTCCAGCCTGAGTGACAGAGCAAGACTCCATATCAAAACAAAACAAAAAAACTACCCAATTGTCCCATTTAAGTATGAAAGAAAAAGATTAATAATTTAACCTTATCTAGGCTACTTGCTAACTACTTCAATATGCTACTAAGTAAGCAATACTAAATCTCATAGAATGGTCAACACAAGCATAGAATTCATTTATTTAGTAAACATTAGTTCACTGATTTCTATATTTTACTAAGATTGTAATGCTTTGCCATCAGTGAACCCTAACCTCTATATAGAAGAATATCAATTTACAACAAATAGAATATGATATGCAATACATGCATTAATCATCTGAGGTGCCAAAGCAAGTATTTATAATAAAACTGAAATAAGTGACATCATATTCATTTACTCATTTGTCACTCATTTTCTGAAAACCTTTTACATATATAACTGGACATGGGATACAGAACATTGCAAAGGAAAAAGACATAGTTCTTGCCTTTAAGATACTTCACATTTAATGGGCAAGAAATGAATATAAAATATATAGATGTAACTATATACATATTTGAGACAGGGTCTCACTCTGTCACCCAGACTGGAGCACAGTGGTGTGATCACGGCTCACTGCAGCCTTGACCTCCTGGGCTCAAGTGATTCTCTCACCTCAGCCTCCCAAGTAGCTGAGAATACAGGCATGTGTCACCATGCTCAGCTAATTTTTGTATTTTTTGTAGGGAAGGGCTTTTGCTATGTAGCCCAGGCCGGTCTTGAACTCCTGGGCTCAAGTGATCCATCCACCTCAGCCTCTCAAAGTGCTGGGATTGCAGGTGAGAGCCACTGTGCCTGGCTGAAATATTTTAATAATGATAATAATAATGGTTAGACCAGTCCCTTTAGCTAGAATGGCTCAACACTACTGTTTTCTCCTTCTTCAATGCCTGATGAAGCATGGGTGTCCACCCCCACAAAACACCAGGGACACCACATACAAGGAGGTAGATCTGACCTTTGCTAGCTCCTGCGGCACTGCAGAGTCCTGAACTGCTTCTTATAAAGTGCAGAAGAGTTGCTCTTCTGGCAGTCCTTAAATGAGAATAATAATTACCTACATTTATTGAAGACACCACATGCCCAATACTGTACCAAGTTCTCAATATGTATTGGACTTTGGACAAGTGTTTCCTGAACTGAGGATCCAGTTCTATGAAAGAAACATTGACTAGGGAGGTCAACACTGGCTATTAAGATGGGACATTTTGATCTGCAAGATGCCAATAAGTCATGAAACGCATTGTTAGAAAGTGTCTGGATCAGGCGTTCATCTGCCCCAAAGCTAGGGAAGGATGTTCTCCTAGGCTCTGTGAGCCTATGAAAGGGGCAAGCCAGGCACGGTGGCCCATGCCTGTAATCCAAGCACTTTGGGAGGCAGAGGCAGGCAGATCACCTGAGGTAGATCAGGAGTTCAAGACCAGTCTGGCCAACATGATAAAACCCTGTCTCTACTAAAAACACAAAATTAGCCAGGTGTGCTGGCGGACACCTGTAATCCCAGCTACTCGGGAGCCTAAGGCAGGAGAATCACTTGAACCTGGGAGACAGAGGTTGCAATGAGCCGAGATTGCACCACTGCACTCTAGCCTAGGTGACAGAATGAGACTCGACTCAAAAAAACCCAAAAATAAACAAAAAAAAAAAAAAAAAAAAAAGGGCAAACCAGCAAACCCATATTACTCAGATGAACTACATCTATAGAAATCATTCAAAATAGTGGGGTAGAGAGCAACAGACTCTGATGAGCAGAGGAAATGTATGAAAGCAACAACAATTTCAAATCTAAAATGTTCTTAGGAGGAAAAAAAACAGATTTTAATTGGGTTCATTCATAGCCAACGTCTCTTACGTCTTTCATTATTCCTTATGTTTTCTTCAGGTTTGAATTCTAATGAAGTGCTAGCTGTTCCTTTCCTTTATTTGCCCAAGAAACATAAACGTGTCTTGATAATCACGTGAAAATACCTTTCAAACGCTGGCCCTCTGAAGCCACTTGTCATTGGGGTGAGCTTGTCTCCAACTCAAGGGTTTGGAATATTAGAAACTGTGGTTTGACAAAATTGGACAGCTGCCTTTATCTCAGGGCTGTACAGGCAATGATTTGGCTATGAATTCAGTGAAGTTTAGCCTTAGAACTACTTGGCCAGAAGTAATAGAAAGATTGGACAATATCTGTGATTTGATACTCTCCATTGCCATGTACAGCTAAAACAATCTATGCATATTAATTAAAGTATGAGAGCACTTATTTCTCAAAGGATTTGTGTTCCAAATGATTCCAGTAACTGTGGGATTTACTGCTGTATTCTCATTGTGTTGCCTTGGATTATGAGAAACCTGCAATCACAAATGATGGCTCTTAGACATAGGTCATATTTGGACCATGGATGTATTTATGGGTCTGAACAAGTATTTACAAAATAAGGAAATATACAGAAGAGTACAGATTTTGGACTTTGGTTGGACAGTATTGCCCAACAACAACGAGCTGTTGCTGAGTATCACTCATTGAACCCAGGGAGTATGATTTCCACTTTGCCAAGACAGCCCACTTACTCCACCACATTCTCTTCCCTTTTAACTTCAATTACCTCCGCATCCATGTTTGCATTTGAGTCTACAATTCTAGTTGTAGATTCTGACATAAAATTCATGACATTTACAGTTTTTGAATGTGGTAAATACCTTGAAAATTAAATTACATTGTACCTGTAGCATAGACATGACAAAGAAATACAGCACAAACTTGGAAATGAATACTTACTTAAAAAAATAAAACCTGGAATATTCTGGATCTTGGTTTGGCAAATCATACGAGTTCACTCCATTGTCTGTTACTAAATGCACTATGAATGGATACATTGTATTTTAATATATTTGCATGGTGAAATCATAATACCCTAGGCATGTTTGAATTGTGTACACTATACAACTGAGAGCCAATTCCCCCAAGCCATTACATTTAGAGGATGGTATCTGATCTACTACATTCTATAACTTTCATCTATTCTGCCTTGATCTGTGAAGAATTTGAAGCTCCTGTCCTTCAAAGCAAGCTGCAGTTTGCATTGTTTCCATTAGATGGCGCAGAAGATTTTTGAGGTACCAAACAAGACCTTCAGAGAGTTCTGCATGTCAACTACGGTGTAAACACCAGCAATTTCAGCTCCACCATGCACATCTTTGTAGAAGGAATCTAATTTAAAGTATTTCCAGGGAGGAGTTATTTTATAACTTATGAACCATTTTTCCTAAATGTACTAATAAGGAGACTATTTTTTTCATAACTGAATTCTGTTTTGTGGTTTATTACCCTATTCCTTTCCAAACTTGAGAAAAATAAATAGTTAGACCAAGTATTGCAAAAGATATTGGGGGAGGACACTTACACAACAGTGAGCCAGATTCAAAGCTAACACTCAAGATATATGAACCAAATATTTCTTAATATTTTAAGTTTTATATAATTACCAGTTTGCTGTCAGTCCATTACTAGTCATTTTTGTCCAACTGCCTTCTGAGGCTTTTTACTCCTACTAACACTTCATCCTTTTGATAATTTAAGATGGAAAATAGTTTTTAGTATCTTGAATACATCTAAACCTAGTGATACCTAAGTTCTTCTCTTAATTCAAGTGCCAACAATTCTGACCATTACACATACTCATTTGTGTTTTTCACGGCTTCAGGGTTTGAAGGGCTTTTGGCATTGTTGTTGTTTTAGATTCTAGGGGACAGTGTCCCATGTTAATTTCACTGGAACTTAAAAAAAAATCAACAGAGCCCTGCATTTGGTTTTGGTCCATACATGGAGAAAGAATTTAAGACAGAATCATTAAGATGTGTGTTGACCTGGCATGGATATTCTTAATTCTTCACTTTGCATGTGTTGAAAGACTTAGGGGAGTCCCACAAGACTTCATGCACTGGCCAAAATGCAAGCCCATGTTTTACATAAACAGGAAGAAAATTTGCTACCAGAGCACAGAGCTCAGCACATTTGAACTACATTCTGTTGAGCTGGTAGTAGAAGTGCATGATATTTACAAATTGCCCATATTGTCTAATGTCAGTAATTAACCCAATTGCTTTCCCAAGTGGTTCATTTCTATTATTCTTTTCTATACAGTAGTCTAAATGTTGATGTTTCAAAGTCGGGCCCTTCTTGGAAAACCACAACTTGAACTTAACATACAGCCCTGGTGACAGTGCTAAAAACTAGACTGCTTCAACCATCTCTTCATGGAAACAAAAGGAAATTATAAGAAAAAAAATAGAGGCAGAGGGGCTACATTTAACTCCGAGTCCTTTCCATCTCTTTTAAGGTAACTTATCAGTGATAAGGAATATGAAGTTATTGTTTATAAACTATGCAGTCCCCTTTCAAAAGAAATGAAGTTACTCTAAGGTGAGTTAAGGACTCAAGGTAAAACATCATGAAAAAACAGTACTGTGAACAATGAGTCATTGTTCCAGAGGATGTCTTGGATACAGAACAATTAGAAATAAGGGGACTGCAAACTTAGCTGAGAGGTGGCTCACTGGAATTGGGAAAACAGGAGGAAACTGCATGAGAAAGTTATAACATAACTTTAATTTGTGTAAGCCTGTGGATATTAGAACTCTCTTATGACAATGATAAAAGCAGATTTCACTGAGCACAATTAACATAGCCAATCAGTTTAGAGGAATTGAAAATATAACATTAAAGAAATAAGACTAGGAGAAGGAAGACTATTAACATTCTTCCTGAGCACTGGACAGGGCATCAGGAGATCTAGGTTCAGTTCTTATTCTTACTTACATTGCATTAAAATTAGTCTCACTGAAGCCTTCTTTTATAGATTCTGTTTACAGTCTAATATACAGCTGAAGAACAGGTACACAGCATGGTGACTTTTCTGTCCTTTAGGAAGCTATCATCAATTTTGTTTCTATTATCCTTTCTTCAGATTCATAGCATGTGAGTACATGTACATTGACACACACACACACACACACACCCCTAAACTGAGAACTCACTTCTCTTGCACAGCATGGATATTCTAGGCTCATCTTTCTAAAATTCTTTGACTTTTTAATTTTTTATTTTAACCATACTTGATCATTGTGATTGAATACTTTTGACCACATACTGTCTGAATAGCATGTGTTCACTTTAGGTAATAAAAGCTGCGAACTTGATATGACAGCAGCACTCATACCAATCCAACAAAACAAAACAATGTTTCAAAGAATAAAAATACTGATTTCCAAGGAAATGAGCAAGAAGCAAAAAGCCAGGAGTATCAACATAAGTAATGCAAAGTTTGAAAACAAATGATTACTTTGTTATGGGAACCAAGCAATCAAATTTTCACATTTAGTCAGTTTGTTATTATTTTCTATTTAACTCTGAAAAAATGGATTTGACTGGATCAACAAAACCAGGTATCGCTCTTTATCTCTCACTCTAAATTATTTGATATTCTGTTCTTTTTTTGTTCTGGGTTGAAAAACTAATTGTGGAGGGAGAAATTTGGGAGAAAAACTAATCTTTCTCCCAAAGGAAAGGAAATCTCTGGGATAAGAAAGGTATTGTTACCAACCCCACTTGGGTTTGGGTTTTGCTATGAATTGTCTTGCTCAATACTGGAGATAGGTTTGGACTGCTAGGAAGCACCGTCACCTCTGATCTCTTTTGTGAACTGTGGTCAAAAAGGTGGAAAAGAGTCAGACAGAAGCTCAACTTTTTGGAGAAGAGCAAAGTAGTGACAATAGCACAGTTTTCCTTTTGCTATTAAGGAAAATATCTCCAATTGTTTTTTGAGAAACACTTAATGTCATATATGTTATAACTGGGTGTTCTGGAAATAATAAAAAAGATTATCTATGGGCTTAGAAATCTCTAGATACACCATATCTCTCTATGAGATTCACAATGTACATGCACATAGTAAAGATCCTGAGAAAAGCTACTGCAAAGAACCCTGGTTAACAGACTAAATTGGCCAGCTAATATCCAACGTGATATTTGAGTAACACTGGCTTGAGGCATTAAGGAGGAAGTTGACAAAGTTAAAATGTTAGAAGTTAATCATCTAAAGAAGAGTTTTCAATTTAAAAATTGTAAGCAGGTTCTAAGGACAAATCTACTTTCCCTCCATCAGTTCTAATCCTGCATTAGGCAATACTTAGGAGAGGATATAGCAACCACCACAAAATACGGGAAATGGATTTGACTATCCTCTCAGTCCTTGACAAATGATTTCCGTTGGAAAAAAAATAGTCACAGTTCAATTTGTTGTCATAAGATAAAGTATAAAAAATAATTTTACTATCAGAACTCAAATTTGTTTCAAACTTCTGGAAGACTCCCTTTTCCATATTTTTGTACTTATTTCTGTGGGTCTTCATCATCACACCCATTATTAAGCTTTCTTTAAAGGAAAGAAATTTTAACTGCCACTAAATCTTACTTTAAAGAGGTCTGTGTTTGTGTTACCTTCTTCATAGGTATGTGTACTTTAAGTATTTTATCAGTTATTGTAAACTAAATAATTTTCTCCCTCATAAGAAAGGGTTTTGAAGTAGAAAGAACACATATGGGTCTACCATCAATCTAATTTATTTTTATTTTATAATTTCCTTTTAATATAAAGTCATTTATTATAGTTTATAATTGAAAAGAAATGGACTTATGCCATAAATAAGAATTTTTTTGTATAGAATGTGTACAATTCACATGTGTGAATGTACATACTCTCATGAAGTGACATTGACAGTAAATGAACCAGGTTCTGTCATAAATAGATTTTTACCTAGTGAGAAAACTTGCCTAGACAAGCTTTGGCAGCTCTGTTCAAATATGTGTATGAGTGACACAGATTTCTCAATTCACCTCTCTGGATTACTTCAGGGCAAATTGTCAGGTGGATGTGCAACAGGAGATCAAGATTATCTTTTGTTTTTATTTTCAGCTAGTACTAGCACATTTGAGATTTTTCATTCACCATTTTGCAAAATCTGCTGTGGAAATGAGAAGGAGAAATATATCAGGTAGAAATATGGATGCAGGACAAATGCAAGGACAGAGGATCAATTGAATAGCTCAAAACATAAAAGTCCACATAGAAGTTGTGCATGGCAGCTCATGCCTGTAATCCCAGCACTTTGGGAGGCCTAGGCGGGAGGATTTCTT
Organism: Papio anubis; assembly: GCF_008728515.1. NCBI lineage: Eukaryota > Metazoa > Chordata > Mammalia > Primates > Cercopithecidae > Papio > Papio anubis. Next base: position 30,987,366 of record NC_044985.1, read on the forward strand.
GAGCCCAGGAGTTCGAGACCAGCCTGGACAACATGGCAAGACCCCATCTCTACAATAAATACAAAAATTAGCTGGGCGTGGTGGCACATGCCTGTAGTCCTAGGTACTTGGGAGGCCAAGGTGGGAGGATCACCTGAGCCCAGGAGTTTGAGACTGCAATGAGCCATGACAGAGTGAGACCCTGTCTCAAAAAAGAGAAAAATACCAGCTGGAAGTGCAGCCTCCCAAATGGCAGTAAGCCAGGGACGTCCATTGTAGTCTCTCTTCCTAGATCTCCAATCCTTGACCACAGTTATCCAGCTAGAATCCCGTTTCAAGAGGCCTTAAATTCAGTTAGCCTCTCAATTCACCCGAATCGATTCAATTAAGAAAAAACTCAGAACTCACTTGAAGGCCCACTTGAGGGAGTAGGGGGGATGAATTCTTTTGGAAACTTGTTTGTCTACATATGCATATGTGTGTGTGTGTGTGTGTGTGTGTGTGTGTATACACACACACATGCATATATGCATATATCTATATGTATCTATATACACAGTATCTATAATTAGGTGGGTGCGTTAGTGAGGGTTTTCTACAGGGACAGAACAAATAGCATATATATATATATGAAAGGGAGTTTATTAAAGAGAATTTGCTCACATGATCACAAGGTGAAGTTCCACCATAGGCCTTCTGCAAGCTGAGGAAGAAAGAAGCCAGTAGGGGCTCAGTTTGAGTCCCAAAGACTCAAAAGTAGGGAAGCCCACAGTGCAGCCTTCAGGCTGTAGTAGAAGGCCCAGGAGCCCCCTGCAAACCACTGGTGTAAATTCAGGAGTTCAAAAGCTGAGGAACCTGGGGTCTGATGTCCAAAGGCAGGAGGAATAAAAGAAATCATCCAGCATGGGAGAAAAATGAAAGTCAGAGGACCCAGCAAGCCAGCTTATCCCACCTTCTTCCACCTGCTTTGTTCTAGTTGCATTGACAGCTGACTAGATGGTGCCCATCCACATTGAGAGTGTGTCTTCCTCTCCCAGTTCACTAACTCAAATGTTAATCTCCTATAACAGCATCCTCACAGACACACCCAGCAACAATACTTTACCAGCTATCTAGGTATCCTTCAATTCAATCAAGTTGACACCTAATATTAACCATCACAGTAGGTTTACTGAAACAGTAGCATATAGCTTCTACAACAAAAGCATAACAAATTATAACCAGGTCACTTTACATGTAAGATAATAATTTGTGTAAAATCTGAATGTATCAGTTTTTATTGCTGCCATAACAAATCACCACAATGTTAGCAGCTTAAAGCAACACCCACTTATTAGCTCACAGGTCAGAATTCTAGCCTGTAGAGCTGGATTCTCATTTAGAATCTCACTGACATATAATGAAGGTATCAGGGGCTGTGAATTTTATCCAGAACTTAGGATCCTCTTCCAAGCCCATTGTTTATTGACAGAATTTAGTTCCTTGTGATTGTAGGACCAAGGTCCCCCTTTTCCTGACATATTGCTCCCTTCATCGTGAAATTAATATTGAAACTAATCTTAAATGGACATTGAATCTTTTGTATACATTGAATCTCTGTGACTTCCTCCTCTGTTTTTGAGGTTCATGTGATTATGTTGGGTCCACCTGCATAATCTAGGATACTGCCCATTTTAAGATTCACTCTTTAGTAAGCATAATTACATCTGCACACTTGCAAACTTGCCATGTTACATGACCACAGGTATAACACCAAGGAGTGAAGACCATGGCGGCCAAAATTCTGCACCCTACAATGGATAAATTTTATTTTCCACACTGGTGAAATCAAGTAGAAATAGAGGAAGCCTACCATAGGGAGGAACCCAAATGTGAGTTTTTCAGCTTTCACATTTTGGTAAATAACATTCTTATATCTATTGATATACGTACATACATATGTAAATTACAGAAAGATAAAAGATGCTGAGACTCTTCATTTGTTCTGATTTAGGCTTATAAAACCTCTGTTCTGCAACCTCGGAATTAGTAATAAGGACACATTTGAAAGAATCTGCCTGCATTTATCTTGTGTTTCTTTTTTGTCAGACAGTACAAAGAAAATTAAGGTTTTTCTTCTTTGCTATACATATAATACTCAGAAGTGAAAGCTAAATTAACTTGTCAGAATCATGGCATCTCTTTTCTTGAACTGCTGTATCCACCTTCCCAAAAGATTTGAAAAAGAAAGAATAAACCTCCCAACACCTTAACTGGCAGAACAGCACATCCACAGCAATCCTGCCCTCCAACATTGCTTCCTGTCATTACTGGTGGTGTTTTTATCCATCTGGGTGAACACACGCTTTCACCATTTGTCAAGAAATGTCTACAGTGCAGAACATCAATTGTTCCATAAGGTAGGGCCCATCAGGTTGCAAAGAGGAAGCAAAGCAGAGTGGCTAATTACCATGTACCAAATTCATCTTTTTCAGGAAGACAAAAAAAAATTAAAAGAGGCAAATTAGTTGGCAATTCCAGTGTCGCCTGTAAGTTAATTTTCACTTTCCCACTATTGGCTTGTTAGTATTCTACTGTCTAAGAAAGTGATGTTCCCAGAAGCATCTCAAACATTGGAGCAGATCCTCTCAATGTGTAAGCTTTCCCTTGGGTCTAAATTATTTACCTTTGAAAGCTGCATAAACTCCTTCCAGAGGCTAAGAGACTGAGTGTAAATTGCAAAGTGCTTCTTTCACTTACTAAGTATAATTCGAGGGATTTGAGGTACTTCTACCTACTGAAAAAGACTGACATTCACTTTCTTAAGCCCCCTCTTCCTCCCCCCACAAATATACACACTAGAGCTTAGCTTTTCTAGCTAAGTTACACTTCGTGTACAATCCCATACCTCCCTGTTAACTCCTTTATTCTGGAATGCCATGGATTTGATTTTTCCAGTATTTACTTGCTTGTGTTGCTGAACATAAGGTAAAGTTCCTTATGTTGCCCTGTGCCAGTGTTTTCCATCTTTCCAAGTGAACCACAAAATGCACAGAAATAGAGATTACACTTTTTATTACTAATTACTGTCAATTAATGTAATTGGATAAATCATTGTTTTAGTATCTTTTTAAAATAAAAGACAAAATCACTGAATTATAAGTTCTAAGGTTCTTCATAAAATATTAGGAAGATAACTGGAAAAGCCACTTCCTCATTATGAATTCATAGTTTTTGAATGTCTTCTGGGTTTCAGATAATCCTCCAGATTCCCTTGGCTTCTACTTTATCCAGCTAAACCATTGTTCAACCCTGTTTGGCTAGTTTCATTTTTTTGTCTTCTAGACTGTTAAATCAGCCCACATTCTGCTCTAAAAAGTAAATTCTCCTGTAAAAATGGCTTACTTGCTTGTCTGGCTTTGCACTAGAAGGAACCTTATGGTTTATCAGATGTATAAAATACCTCCTTCCAAAGGATAAATTCTTCCTTAGAGCAACATTTTATCATGATTTCAGAAGTAGGAAGAGAGGGAAAAACAATGAGTATCAAAAAAACCTGGAAAGAGGTTAATGTCTTAGTAGGAAAGAAATATTAGCTAATTTATAAAATAATTTGGGTTTATATTTCTACTATGAATAAAGGAAATCTATGGCAGGGCACATTGGCTCATGCCTGTAATCCCAGTGCTTTGGGAGGCTGAGGCTGGCAGATCACAAGATCAAGAGATCGAGACCATCCTGGCCAACATGGTGAAACCCCATCTCTACTAAAAATACAAAAATTAGCTGGGCATGGTGGCAGGTGCCTGTAGTCCCAGCTACTCACTCTGGAGGCTGAGGCAGGAGAATCACTTGAACACAGGAGGCAGAGATTGCAGTGAGCCAAGATCACGCCACTGCACTCAAGTCTGGAGACAGGGCAAGACTCTGTCTTAAAAAAAGATAAAGAGAAGAGAAGAGAAGAGAAGAGAAGAGAAGAGAAGAGAAGAGAAGAGAAGAGAAGAGAGGAAATCTTGGCTAACTTAAGAGGGACCACAAACAGATTGTCTTCTGAAAGGCTACCTATAAGTTTATGTGTTGGTATGGTCAATAAGCTACTATATGCTGGGCATAGTACACTATCTGTTGGTGGAAAGCAAAGTTGACACATTTTTTCTTTGGAATGTAGCATTTCATTTATCTATATACATTTTTAAGTGAAAGTTTCAGTAACAAGAGGGGCTTCTATATCATGATTGAAAGTGTCAACATATAAAAATATTTACTTCATCATTTATCTTTGCCACAACAATGTTATGTAATAAGCAAACATAAACCTCAGGGACACCCACACCATTCAGTTTTGTTCAGAAGTCTGTGGGCTGACTGGGTGATTCTAAATTGGCTGATGTGGACTGAGCTTATGCATGTGTATGTGATCAGGTACAGGTTGGCTAGGAGTTGGCCAGTTAAGGAAGGTCTCAGTTGGGTTGACTAACTCTGTTCCATTTGGTCTCTTGCGCTCCAGCAAACAGGCCTGGGTTTATTCTCATGGTAGATGTAAATGTCCAAGAAGAAGAGCAGAGGCACACAAAGGTTCTTGAGGTTTAAGGTCAGAATCAGCACATCATCATTTGTGCCATATCCTGTTGGCCAAAGCAAACCATAAGGCCATCTCAGTTTAAGAAAGAAATCAAGCCTGTAATCCCAGCACTTTGGGAGGCCGAGACGGGCGGATCACGAGGTCAGGAGATCGAGACCATCCTGGCTAACCTGGTGAAACCCCGTCTCTACTAAAAAAATACAAAAAAACTAGCCGGGCGAGGTGGCGGGCGCCTGTAGTCCCAGCTACTCGGGAGGCTGAGGCAGGAGAATGGCGTAAACCCGGGAGGCGGAGCTTGCAGTGAGCTGAGATCCGGCCACTGCACTCCAGCCTGGGGGACAGAGCGAGACTCCGTCTCAAAAAAAAAAAAAAGAAAGAAATCATGTTCTGATGAGAGGAAATGCAAAGTCACTTTGCAAGAGTTGACTATGTGGGAGTGAGGGGAATAATTGTAATCAATTTTTGCAATCAGTCTGCCATATCAATCTTCTGACATTCTTGAAGCAATTCAAACACATTTTCCTTTACTACATCAAACGAAGTAAAAAAAATTTAATTCAAACAAATAATTCATCATGACTAAAGAAAAAAATGCCATACATTTGCCAATGGATTGTGTTTGGTACACAATGTTAGCCCAATTTTCTCTTTTCCTAACATAAATAAATTTCAAAACCTCATGAAATTCGACCAAGGAAGATTTTTGCGTCTTACTTACAAATATATGTCTGTGCCTTGCCCATTTGTTTTTGAAGCTAATAGCAACAAAATCTTCATGGAGGGAAAATAAAAACATTCTTTCTATAAGATATGCATATACACATCCTCCTCTAAGTAAATGTAGTAATACCTAAGTCTGTCTTGGCTTTCAGTGAGTCTTGGGATTAACCATACAACTGCATCTGCTCATAAACACCAGGGTTATTCTATATAATTGCAAGCTTACAGACCCCTACTCCTGTTCCCTATTGAGAAATTCTATTCCCTATTCTCATTATAAAAAGTGTACAAAAATCTTAACATTACTGAGTCCCACATTTATTTCTACATGTGTAACTAATTAGACTTAGCATGATATTTTTAAATGCAGTACATCAGGGCAATGGGCTGGAAATATTTTATTCCAGACATTTTCTTAACTATATAAATATTTGAGATCTAGATGGTTTTGAGAGAGCATCTTTTGTTGCTAGCAAACATGTCCTCCCTAAAGAAGAAAACCTTTTACAGGGACTAAGAATAGAGTATACCACTTATACTGAAATTGAGAAAGACATAACCTTTCAAGTCACTGGGGCTCTTATTTAGTGCATTAAAGAATAACTTATGAAACAACTGTTGCCTTTAACATGTCCACATGGTGCCATATGGTCTTATGCAGAACCCTGTCCTTGTAAACAAGAATGAAATGTGACTTATCCACACTGGGCATATACCTTAAGAATAGTGTTTCATCCCAGATTCCCAATAAAAAGTTCCTTTAGGGAAATGAGTGCTAACAGAAAATGCCTTTCTTTAAAATATACTACAGTAAAAAGCTTTCTTATGTCAAGCAAATAGCTATGCCAGTTAGACAAAGACTCTGATTGAGAAAGAATTCACAATGCCTTAGGTGGTCCCCTGTTTCCAGCTTCCTGACTTTTAACTCCTACGACATTTATGTGAAAAAAAGAACATTGATAAGTCATCCACATTAGTAAAATCCCTCTAGGGAGAGATCTAACTTTTTTCTACAACTGCAGAAAGAGTAAATAACAATTCAAGCAGTGATCAGCATACTCTTGCAGGTTGTTTTGATAACCATGTCAAATAGCTCACAATGTCTACTAAATGACAGGGTGGTCTGGTAGTAAAAGCATAAGCATAAGCATAAGTTAAAGCATTTTTCAATGACTGGCTTTGAGACTTTGAAAAATTCACTTACCCACCTCAATTCAGGAATCTTAAAAGGAGGCAATGAGGTCCCCTCTACAAACTTTCATTAATGATGTAAACATCAAATAAGTGAATCAATGTCTAAATGTTTCTAAGGGTGCTATGAAATTTAGAAGATCACTATGATCATTAGAGGGGAGGTAAAACAACATGGTAGGAAAAGTATTGAATTAGAAACCAGGTGACCTGGATTTCTAATCTCAGCTCTGTTCCAAACTAGCTGGATATCTTTGGGCATTTTCACACTCTGGGGTAAAGTATACTATTTGAGCAGTCACATAAAATTGCAGCAAGAATAAAATGGGGTGCTGGAAAGCAAGAATGAATAAAGCAGTCTTTGCCCTGGAGGAGTTCAGTGTTTAGTGGGACAGATGGAGGTGTAAAGAGATGAAGATGATATAATGTGATAAATTATAAGGGGCACTATGAACTCCAATTGCAGAACATGGAGGAGGAGTGATTCATGCTGCCTGGGGGAGTTAGGTGAGTTCCACAGAGAAGGTGACACTTTAGCTGGGTCTTGAAGGATGAATAGGCATTTCCCAGACAGCAGGGAGGAAAGAGACAGGAGATATGACTGGAAAGGTTGAGCTGTGAAGGACTTTTCATGTCATGTTGAGGAATTTGGATACAAAGGGACACGTGATAGCATAAATGTCTGTTGATTGTATGGAGCTGCCATCTACAGATCTGATACTGTTAATGGCTCATTCCCAGGTCTGGCTTCCCATTGCCACACGTGGAAGGTAGAAGCATTTTAGGCCTAGCGTGGCTCCCAACCTCTGGAGTTTTCTTGCCTCTGCATTCATTCAATTACCTGCCTTCTATTTGCAGGGTTCCTATGTGCTAAGAGCAAATATGCTAGGACCAGTAATGACCTTAGGTTTGTATTCATGTTTGGAATCAAGGGAATGTGGGAAGGAGGATGGGCTTTCAAGAGCTCCAACACAATGCTCAGCATCTTGTCATTCTTGTTACAAAATCAGCTCTGACCCTCAGCTTCAATTACATCGTGTGATAAGATCTTATCCCCTTCTCCCCCTAATCTGATTTCTCATAGACAAGTTTTTGTCCTGACTTCATAGACTTTGCACCTTAGAACTTATAAGAATTTTGAGTTCTTTCTTAAGGCTTATCAGCCACTTTGATCCAAAAGCTTGTCTTCTGCTGATAAACTATCCTGAAAATAGCCACTGAATGATCTGATTAAATGCTAAACACTGCCCTCTGGGATTTCTGCAACTGATCACTACCATGCTCCATCCACCAAGGCAATGTTGCACTTCCTATTGGGCCTCTACGACCTGGGCTGCAGACCAAGAGTCTTTTGCTGCACACCTCAAATATTGGTCTGCCTTCTAGACTGGATTCTGTCCCCATAACTAAAAGTAAGTTTATCCCCATAATGTGCTTCACTCCTTCAGGTAAGTCAAGTTTCAGGTCTTAGACCCTGCAGTTTCTCCTTCCACCTTACCAGTTAGCCATGCCCTGCCTACAAGATATGACTTGCACTGCAAAACAAAAACAGACAAAACAAACAAAACTCTCTCATAATAGGTAAGAAGTTCTTCAAACTCAAGCACTCAAGACCCCTAATAAAGTTGAAAAGATTTCCCAGCAGGAAAATTGATATAAATAATCATTACCATGAATACATTTGCCAATACCTGCTTATACTTTAGCTTATCCATCATGGTTCATCTATCACATGCCAAGAATAATAGTATCTTGGGAGCAGGAATAATAGTATCTATTGAGGGGCCTACAACAGCCTTACAAGGTAAATGTTATTATATCTATTCAGAAATGTGGAAGCTGAGACAGAATCTAATGTGCCCAAGTAAAGCAACCAGTTAATAAATGAAAAAACTGTAATTCATCCTCCCATCTTCCACTCATTCTTTGTGTGTGCACATGATAACTAGTACCGATGATTATATGAATCATTTTACAGCACAGAAGGCTAAACAACTCAACATATAACATCACCATTCTGATTTTACATGAGGAATTTCTTCCTGATCTTGTCCATCCATAGGTTCTAGCCTCATTGTATCTTTCTTAGGCAACCCTATTCTCCAAACTCTTCCTCATGTCCTCTCCTTTTTTTTTTTTTTTTTTCCCAGAGTAACTGGCTCCTCAACCCAGTACTGTTTTATAAACAGGTTGGTTTCAATACAAGTGTCAGAAGATATGAAGAAGAAAGTGAAAAATGGTACAGCATGAGACATACCAAGATCATAGGCCACACATACATCCTCAGTTGTGAGTGAATGTGCATTGTAGGGGTGGGAGCAGAGTTATAAAACAACATAAGAGTTTCACAACTGTGAGGAGAGTCAGTGCCTGGCTATCTATGAGTGGGTTTGTAGATGACTGAATAACTAAACTGATGTAAGAGAACTGTGCAATTGGAAAGACAGGGTCATAGCCCATGAGTTAGATTCTGTCACTAGAATAATCTAGGCGAGAGGGAAAAAGAATAGTGCCATCTTTCAGTGCCTCTACTCAATTAACCCTATAGCAATCTGCTTTTTGAACCACCCTTCCTTTTTTTTCTTTTGCCTACCTGGCATCTCGGAAGAAAATGACAAGGCTATCCTGTTTGTAATAGTAAAATTGTATGCTTCTCATCCTCTATGGCCCCTTTCCTTTCACTTAGTTCCTCACTCTCCCATTACCACATTGCATGCCCATCACCACTCCTGGCAATCTCCCTTCCCTTTCACAGTTTCACCTCCTCATGCTTGGCAGAAGCCTTCCTTCTGATGCCAAGGTTGTATTATTATGCAAGAATACATCAAAGTCCCTCCTGTTCACCCCACTGCATTTGTCCATATATTTGTCTTTTCCAGCTCAGGGAAAGCCTTGTCTCTTCTCCTTTCCAAGGCTGACACTTCCATCTACACTCACGCTTTCTATCCTCTATGGCCTAAAAACTTGATTTTCAAGAACTTCTTTTTGTAGTTTCAATCTCTCTCTCTTTAACCACTCATTCTTTCCAATCAACAGACATATTCAAGTATCTCTGACCTCCAAAACAATGTTTTTATTTCTTGTTTCCCTTTGAGCTGTCACAGTCTTTTCTTATTTTCCTTTACCTCTATTGTTTGAAAAAGTAATTTATATTCTCAGCCACAGCTTCATTAGTTTTCATTCATTTCTCAACCTGGTTACTTTTTTTCCCAATCTGAGTTCTATTTATATTTATTTTTTATTCATATACAATAATTGTACATATTGGGGGAGTACATGTGATATTTTGATACCTGTATGCAATATGTAATGATCAAATCAGGGCATTTGGAATACCCATCACCTCAACCATTTTTATTTTTTAAATCCAGTTTCTGTTCCCATTATAGTGTTGCTAAAATTGCTCTTGATTATATCATCACTTATTTGAACTCAAATAGAATCTCAGGCCTGCTTCATCCTCAGAAACACAAAGCTAGAGAAGGCAAGAAGCCCATTTCTCAGGCTGGACTAAGAGGATTAGCAAAATGGCCTAGACACAAACACAAACAGTAGTCAATATTAGAAGAATATATCTGTAAGATAGACATTGTGCATATATATATGTGTGTGTGTGTATATATATATATATTTATATATATATTCAAAAAATACTTTTGAGGAATTTAAATCAAATTCAAAAATACATGTGATATGTTGAGTGAGAAAAGAACAGCACAATCTAGAGATGAAATTTAAGTTCATTATCCATATATACATACATAATAGGAAAACTCTAGAAAAAAATTAAAAGAACATTTACCAAAATGTTAATTTTAAGTATCTTTATATGTGGAATTATGAGTTGCCTTGATTTTATATTTATAAATCTTTCATTATTTTTAAGTATTGTCTAATCAATCTGTATTAATCTTTTTTTCAGCAAAACATGTTATAAAGAAAATATCATTTTTAACTTTCTCAACTTCTCATTTTTTAAATAGTCCTGTTTCCACTCTAGGTTTATTTTCTTCTTGCTTTAAATCTGTTCACAAATTTAAGATTGTGCATTAGAATCATCATGGTGCTAGGAAAAAAAAATAAAAAAACAGACTCTGGACTTTGCCCCCCAGAGATTCCATATTCTTTAGCCCTTTCTTCCCTCTCCTCTCCTCTCCTCTCCTTTCCTCTCCTCTCCTCTCCTTTCTCTCTCTCTCGCGCTCTCTCTCTCTCTTTCTTTCTGTCTGTCTCTCTTTCTTTCTTTTGCCTTCTTTTCCTTTGCCTTCCTTTCCTTTGCCTTCTTCCCTTCTTCCTTTCCTTTCCTTTCTGTTCCTTTCCTTTCCCTTCTTAACAAGCTCTCCCGCTGGTTCTCATGCAGTAGGTGACCCATGTGTCACACTAGAAACACTCATGGGACTTCAATTATTATTCTCAATATATAATATTAGCTATTGTTCCCTTACCCATGGAAGCCTAGGAAAAATAATGGATGGTAAAAAGGTAGAATAATGGTCATCTTTGTGATGATTTTGGCCATTGATCAGATTTTAAAAATAGAATCTACAGAAGACCAAGGTCCAATCAAGGAGCCAAGAAAGACTAGGTTGCTAAATCCAAGGAATAAGCAAAGAATTGCAAAATAACACTGAGTGGCTAATGCAAAAGCTGTTGTTCAGATCCAGGATGAGAGATTATCATACAGATATTTCCACAGAAAATTAAAGGTGCATGAGTAGTCAGGACGGCTAATGAATAAAAAATGTATGCTGTAAATAGTCAGAGGAAATAGATCTAGAGAAATTCTCAAGCTTCATAATGAGCAATTACAGTGGTTTTTTTGAGCTCCCAGGGATAGCAAAAGAAAAGTGGATGGAAAATTTCTGAAATACTTCTCTAAGAGCTAGATCCATATTTCTAGCTGCCACTTAAACACTGCCACTTGATTATCACACAGGCATCACAAACTAAAATTTTCCAAATCTGAAGTTACTACCTTCCCTAATAATCAGATGCCAATTCTTTTAAATTCTGCTTCCATTAAAAATATTACTCTCCAACCACTTTCCCCAACAAGAAGCCTTCATCATCCTGCACCCCTCTTTTAAGTATCTAACCTCATCTTCTGGCTTTACCATAGCCAGGGTTATGCTATATATAAAACAAGACAGAGATTTAAAGCACCCAGAGTAGTGCCTGGACAGAGTGTGTATTTCAATAAATGTTACTAGATTGGTACAAAAGTAATTGTGGAATAGTTCAACCTTTTCCTCTTTAGCCACACTGAGCTACTTGCTACTTGCTCTTTGAAATGCACATCCCTTTGCACATACTGTTTTATCTGCCTAAGGACTTTTCCTGATTGACCTTCTAGGTAACTCTTCCAGAAGACCCAACCCAAACACTATCTTTTCTGTTATACCTTCTAAGATCTCACCATGTAACTCCATTATGGCACTTTTAAACTTCATTGAATTACAGCTGTTTATCTGTGTTTCTATCCATTAGAATAAGCGAAACAGATTGCACTTTGTGAGAGCCCCAGCCACATTCATCTCTGTGTCACAGGTATTTCTACAAACTACTTTAGCCTGAGACTATATGCAGGATTTCATAATCACAAATCTGAAATTGTTGCTAGACTTCCCTGTGACTTCAGGCTTTGTCCAAGGCCCCTTTCCTAGTTTTAGTGTATGCTCACGATCTCAAAAACAGTTCACAACATGCAGCCAGTCTCTATTTTATATTTGAGTTCTTGGCCCACCCACCTACTGAGATACTGTCCAACCATGCCCAATGATGTTGCATTTTTACTGCTGGTGATGCTGCCCAAGATGCCACATCCATCCTCCTGCTAGCAGCACCAGTGCTACTTCTCCACCACCATCTCACTGAAACAGATGTCTATTGTCTGTCCAGAACCTTATCCACTCTTCTGGTAACAGAAACCCTTTTTCCAGCTCAGAATCCATTTCCTGTAGTCATCTAGATTTGCTAAACAGAATTCTCCATTCTCATTTCATCCTCAAGAAGTGATTCAAGAATGATTATGTGAAACATGCCAAACCCTCACTAAGACTATTCTAAACAAAACAGCTGTGAGCCTGAGGCTGGCAACCATCTTACCTGCCACATGGAAACAGCATGCTTGCAAAGTGAAGTTACACAGGCCAGCAAGGCCTGGAGAATGAGCTCTAGTCCCTGAAACCTGACATATGAGACAATACATTTTCTTTTGGTTTAGAATAGGATTTCTATCCCTTGTCACTAAAGAATTCCAATAACTTCTATTACCGTTTTAGCATAAAACACAGACTGCTTGTCACTTGAGGAAGTAGCATCCATGCATTGCCAGGACTAAGCCCCAGAATGCTTCACCCCTCTCCTTTCATGGCCAGATGTGTCATTTCCCTTTCCTTTCTTCTGACCAGCTATGAATCCAATCTGTAAACCCATGAGCCTTAGCTCTCTGTCATCTACTACAGCCTGCTGCTCTACAGTTGCTATTTTGTTTCAGTTTCTAAAGGATGAATGGGAGTTCAATCCTCTTTCTTAATCCCTTTTCAGAGTCCAGTGGTTGGATAATTTTTTTCTGTAAAGGGCAAGATAATAAATATTTTATACTTTGCAGGCCCCAGCTACCTGTATCACTACTACTCAACTCTACCAGTGTGGACAGAGACGATACAATAAATGAGCATTATTGTGTTCCAAAACAACCTTATATATGGACACTGAAATTTGAATTTCATAAAATTTTCATGTGTCACAAAATTTTTATTATTGCTTTGTCTTTTTTATAATTATTTAAAAATGCAAAACAGTCTTAAACTTGAGAGTCATATAGAGATTATAGTTTGGCCACTCCTGCTCTAGGTCCAAGAGTTCTTTCCCCTGTCTCCCCAAAACCATTTTCTCTTCCCTCATGCCTAGCCAACTTTCTTCACCATATTTCAGTCAACAAATTGAAACTATTTGAACCTTGTGTTAGTCCATTTGCATTGCTATAAAGGAATACCTGAGGTTGGGTAATCTATAAGAGAGTTTTATTTGGCTCATGGTTCTACAGGCTCTACAAGCTTGGCACCAGCATCTGTAGGCGTCTGGTGAAGCCTCAGGAAGCTTACAGTCATGGCGGAAGACAAAGGGAGAACCAGTATATCACATGGTAACAGGGAGCAAGAAAGAGAGGAAGGACGTGCAGGCTCTTTTAAACAACCAGATCTCACATAATCTTATAGAGTGAGAACTCACTCATGACTGTGAGGACGGCACCAAGCTATTCATGAGGGATCTGCCCCCATGACCCAAACACCTCCCACCAGGCCCACCTCCAACACTGGAGGTCACATTTTAACATGAGATTTGGAGGATTCAAATCAACCAAACTGTACCAAACCTATTCCCAAATCTGTCTCTCAAATGTGTAGCTCGTGTCTGTCATCTAGCGAAACATTCAACCCAGGTTTGTTAAATGACTTGATGAATAAGAACTAGTGGAAGAAGTGACAAAATTAGAAAGAGAAGAGAGAAAAAAAATTCATGATTTTTTTCTTAAGTAATCCTATGGATTCCCAAAGTCAAGTTCTTTTTTTCCGCATAATTTCATCAGAAGGTGAAAAGGCCACGCAGAACAATAATTCTGGAGGGCACCCAAAGCTGTTGACTCAGTCAGGGAAATGGTTTTTATGTTCAACCGCTAGAAACAGCCAGACAGGAATAAATGTTTGGCCAGCTGGACCCCTGTACTTTGAACAGACCCCTGAACTCTGAAAATTCACTCAGGAGAAGAAGAGAAAAGTTCTAAACTGGCAACATATCCACGGTTGAGTGAAGCCAAACACAAGGCTGAAAAATGACTAATTTATCATTTTCAATTAATCTAAAGTTTTCCCATAGTCAAACATCATCATAATTACCAAATCAATTTCCCTATGGAGTTTAGGCATTCATGTAGGAAATGAAGTAATTTCTCATATTTAAGTTTAAATATCTTGTGTTTAAATGTAATAAAGATAAAATGATAATGTTATTGCTAAGAAAGAAAAAAAATCCAGATTCCATCCCAAGCCTCATAGTTCCCAGCTGCCCCTGTGAGCATGCCACATCTACTAGAACTCCTATTACAGGCACAAATACGTGACTGTAGGTACAAGCAAACCTCTGAGAGTATCTGGTTTGTTAAGCAATTACAGCTCCAAGAGCCTGGAAAACCACATCTGGCACCCAAGTGTGAGAGTCTTGGCACTGGCAATATTAACAAAGGTGGAAAAATTTCTATTTTCAGTTTTTGTGAAACAAAAAGTCAGAGGCTCCCATGCAGATAGCTTTAGGCATTCTCTTACTCTCGCCAAACCAGGATCCCTCCCTGGCTCTCCCTCTCTTCTTGTCTCCTTCCTCTCTCACTTCCTGATTCTTTCTCCTTCAAAGATGAAAACAAATCACAAGCACTTCTTTATATTACCACACAAATAGATTGAAAGGATTCAGAAACTTTTCTTCCAAATGCAACAAGCAAACATCCAAGTTTCTTCAAGCAAAACTTCTAGCTCAGGCGTCCACTGTTGAATGTTCACTTACCTCTACTACGTGCCAGGAAGGAATTGTTCTTGGTGCTTGGGAAGTGTTGTAGGAAGAATTCGGGGCCATGGCCTGCTCTTCCTAATGTTACTCCTGTGCACATGTTATATGACATGGCAAAAGGGACTTTGCAGATGCAATTAAGGTTACTAGTCAATTGACCTTAAAATAGAGAGATTATTTTATATTATTCAGGTGGACCCAATGTAATCACATGAGCCCTGAAAAACAGAAGTTGGGGAAGAAGGTGAAGTTGAAAGGTCTCAAAGTTTAAGAAGGATTCAGTGTAGCATTGCAGGCTAGAAAATGGAGGAGCCCCTTGTGAGAAGGAATACAGGAGTCTTTGGAAAGCTGAGAGAGAGGATTCTGTCTGACAGTCAGCAAGGGATGGAGACCTCATTCCTACAACTGCAAGGAGGGAGGAACTGAATTCTATCAATATGGTGATGAGCTTAGAAGTGGATTCTTCCCTAGGGTCTTCAAATAAGAGCCCAGCCTAGCCGAAACCTTGATGTCAACCTTGTAAGACCCTGTGCAGAAACCCCAGCTGAACCATGTCAGACTTCTGACCCTTGGAGAACTGTGAACCAATAAGTGTGTGCTGTTTTAAGCTACTAAATTTGTTGATAATTTGCTACTCAGCGATAGAGAACTAATTTAGGAAGCATCAGGGAATAAAATGGAGAGAGATCTCTGACTGCATGTAGCTTATATTCCATCAAGTAAAGATAGCGAACAATAATTGTGTTAAAAAGTACAAGCTGGATGTGGTGACTCACACCTGTAATTTCATACTTCGGGAGGCTAAGGCAGGAAGATTGCTTAAGCCCAAGAGTTTGAGACCAGCCTGGCAAACAAAGTGAGACCCCATCTCTACAAAAAATCAAAAAGTTAGCCAGGCGAATGGCATGTGCCTGTAGTCCCAGCTACTTGTGAGGCTGACAAGGGAGAATAGCTTGGGCCCAAGAGGTCAAGGCTGCAGTGAGCTGCGACTGCACCACTGCACTCCAGCTTGGGTGACAGAGTGAGACCCCATCTCAAAAAAGAAAAAAGAAAAAGTACAATTGTCCCTCAGCAAATATGGGGGATTGATTTCAGGACTTCCTGAAGACACTAAAATATGTGATGCTCAAGTCCTTTATATAAAGTGGTAGAGTATTTGCATACAACCTATGCAAATCCTCCTGTATATTTTAAATCATATCTAGATTACTTATAATACCTAAAACAATGTATATGTAATATAAATAGTTACGATATGTATTATTTAGGGATAATATCAAGGAAAAATTCTGTACATGTTAGTACAAGTGCAATTTTTTTCCCACAGTTATTTGAATCCAAGTATGCAGAATCCACAGTTATGAAGGGCCTACTATACATGATATAGTATGTTAGAAATTGATGAGTGCTATGAAAGAAGGAAACTTCAAGAGCAATACAGGTAAGTGGAAATGTAGGGAAAACTAAAATGTAGAGGAATGTTGAAAAATATCAAAAAGAGGAAATCTGAATGCCATTTTGGTTGGCATGATGCAGATCGCCATGGGTTAAATAGGTGCAGGGCCTGGTTGAGAAAGTGGTATTTGAATGCAGAAGTGAAGGAGCTAAGAAACTGAGTGAAACAAATCCTTGGAGTAAGAACATGAAAGGCAGAACAAATAGTATGTGTGAATGTCTTAAACTAGACCAGAGTGCTGGTCAGGCTGGTCAGGCTCTAGGAAGATCAAGAGACTGTGATCTGAAGCAGGCTAGTCAAGGGAAGAACAGAAGGAGAGGCACAGGAGGCCAAGGGCCAAGTTACATGGGCCTTGCAGGCAACTCCAAATCTTTGATTTTTTTACTTTGAAAGAAATGGAGGGGCCATTGTAGGGTTTTGAACAAGAGAGTGACTTCGCTTACCAGGTTATAAAAAGATTATCAATGGTCTCAGTGTAAACAAGGGTAAAAATTGAAAACCAGTAGAAGGCTAATGCAATATCCAGGTGGGTAATGATGGCTTGGGCCTGGATGGTAGCAATGAAAATGCTAAGAATTGGTCTGTATACATACTAAGTATAGAGCCAAGAGGATTTCACATTGGATTCAATGTGTGGTTATAAGAGAAAAGAAAATGTAAGAATGATTCCAAGGCTTTTGGACTGTGCACAAGATAAATTGCTATCGACTGAGAAGATAAAGGCTATAGGTAGAACAAGTTTCATGGGGAAGAATGGAAATTTGTGGGTCATTAAGTTGGAGCTGTCTATTAGACATCCAAATGGAGATTTTGTATTAAGCAGTTGTATAAATTCAGTCTGCAGCTCATGAGAAAGCTCTGGACTGAAGAGTTAATTGGGGAGTCACCCCAGAGAGATGATATTAAAAGACACTTGGATTAATGAGATTACTAAGGCTACAGTTAAAGGAAATGAACCTTGAATAGAACTGATACTTATGCTGCTAGAGAGGCTTCCACCTGAGAATATTAGTTGAAAGGGTTAGGTAAGCCCAGTGCTGCTGAAGGTCTTACTGTCTGCACTTAGAGACAAACTACCCACAAATAAAACCACCATAGAGGGAAAGAAAAAAGAGAGAGAGAGACAGGTGGATCACAGCACATTACCTGTGATCCTAGATCCAGCTATGTCTAAATGAAATCTCCCTTTTCTCTCTCTTTAAAAAAAAATTTTTAATACTAGTTTGAGTTAGTATTCAGTCATGTGCATCCAAAAAAGTTCTGACTAATATAAATTTATGAGCATTTGGGCAAATGGATACTTTTATTAAATATTGTTTATCTGAGTAATACCCAAATTATATGCAAGGACATGTAACAATCAGGAGTGCAGTTTCAATAAATTAATACAATTTTTATGTCAATCTTTTTGTATATTTTTTATTTATTCAGAAGACATTTGTTGATAGTGAAACCAAAAAGTACAACTATGTATTGACTTTCTGGTAAGATGTAATGCTCATGTTATATTCATATATTAAGCTTCCTAATCCTCACAGAGACTCAAATTCTGTTTGTCCAGGGTCCCACAGCTAATAAGTTGAAGGGGGTCGCATTTAAACCCAAGTATCCCTGACTTCCTTCCTACATTAGTCAGGGTTCTCCATAGAAACAGATCCAATAGAATCTGTGTATATATATAGAAAAATATTTATCATGAGGAATTTTTTCATGTAATTATGGATCCTGAGAAATTCCACAATATGCCTTACACAAGCTGGAGGCCCAGGAAAGTCAGTGGTGTAGTTCCTGTCCAGACTCAAAGACCTGAAAACCAGGAGAGCCAATGATGTAAGCCCCAGTCCAAAGGCCCAAGAATCAGAAATGCCAGTGTCTGAAGGCAGAAGAGAACAGGTGAAGTTGGATTTCCCAGCTCAAAGAGAACAAATTCACCCTTTATCTGCCTCTCTGTTCTATCAAGGTTCTCAACTGATTAGATAATGCCCCACACTGGGAACAGCCATCTATACTAACTCTACTGATTCAAATGCTGATCTTTTCCAGAAACACCCCCACAGACACACCCATGATTATAGTATCTGAGCATCCCTTAGACCTGTCAAGTTGACACATAAAATTAACCATCACACTTCCCTATATCACCTTTCTACTAGGTCTCTTTCTACTTTATGGAATGAACTATGAGAAAGGAAGCTAAAGAAACGTAAATGAGAAAGTGTTCGATCGCAAGGTGAATAGAAGCGAAAATATACATCAACGACTATCCTCTAAAAGAGGAACTATTCAGTGCCATGTCAGTGTATGAATGAAGATATTAAGAAGAGGGCCAACTGGGAAAGGTTTTCTGAAGGGGGTACCACTAAACAGGATTTCAGCAAGAAATGGAGCAAGGTGAACATTTTGGATGGAAAAGGTAGCACAGAAGCACAAAGACTGTTCAATTAAATATAGTATGGAGACTCTTAGAGAGCAGTTGGCAGAACTATAATTCAGTGTGCTCAAAGATGGCATTTCTTCAACTTTATTTGAATGCATCCTCAAAATATTCTTTCATATCCATGGGCCACCGGTACTACCATTTCAATAACAGGGTATTTGAAAACAACTTTGAATCAACTCGCTTATTTTTGTTAAATTAAGAAATAGTGTCTATAAAATCACATTTGCTGTACTATATTTTAAAATATGCATTACAATAAATACATAATTACTAAAATTTTTGAAAGTCAGTTTTAACCATCACCTAAAATAATCTCACATACTAGTTTACTGGGAAGGAGAGGGACTTCAGAGCCAGCCTCACCTGGTTTCTATCCCAGTTCTGCCCTGTAATTTTGACCTTAGGTACTAAATCTCTCCAAGACTTCATTTTCTTATTGGAGTGTTGAGAAGGTTAAAAAGAAATAACGTATACGTGATTTACAATAAAATGATTTGTTGTTTGTACCACCACTCCTACCCCTGTCCCACCTAGCATGGATGCTGAGGCAGATGCTCTGTTTTGCTGAACTAGAAAATGAAGTGAGAATGCAATGGAGAAACAACAAAAAAGTTCTCTAAACAAGAATAAGAAAGGATGAAGCAGTGCCTTTAAAGAGCAATTTTGGGAGAAGAACGGAGATGCTTCAAGGGCTTGTGGAGGCAGTTTAACTATGTGGATCCAATAGAATTTGACACTCTCTTCATGAAACAAAGCTTCAGTTAAATCATTCTTATCAATATTTTAAGAGGCAGGTTATGTTGTAATGGAAACACAAGAATGCACTGAAACTGACCTAAGAATAAGAACAGACTCCTGGAGGCAGCAGGTAGTGTTTTAAAAGAGATCTACATGAGAAAGAGACAAATGCATTGACAGGAGTAATACAGTTGGTTACAAAGGCCATATCTGTGGAGGCACAGAGGAGTCTTAAATCTGTTAGTCCAGGTAGTGGCAATAAGGTCTTAGCTATGGATGAAAGAAGACATAAAAATGGGGAAAAAAATGTGAAAGCAAGTGAGAATACCAATTTGTTGCCAAGTTTTGTCCTGCTGATTACATTACTGCAGGAGTGGAGACAAAAAAATAAAAATAAAAATAAAGGCAAACAAAGGAAAAAAGAAAAGAATGACAATACTTTCATGAGAGTTATGAACAGTATTGACCAAACAATCTACCAATTGAGTTTCTATACTTTCTCTAAGAGCCTATTTTATCAGATGCTTGAAAAATTTAAACCAACCACTTAAGACCTTCAATTTCCCTCCTCTGAACTGTTATTGATCTAGATTTCCCACTGGTGATGTGAACATGCCTAAGGGTCAAGTGAAAAATAAGAACTAAAAATAATGCATACCAGCTTCCTCCTCTTCCAGCCATGCCCGCCCATGCCTGGGGGTGTATCCAGTGCTGTTTTTAGGATTATTCTTGGAAAAGCAGGTCAATTTAAGACACTTTGGAACCTCAGGGCTCCATTTGGCTTTCCTGTATTAATAACCCAGCTGTAGTTAATTATGTTAACAGAACTCTAGCAAAATGTGTTGGCAAAACTTTGGAAAATTGTCTCTAAAACCTTGGTGATTAATAATGAATGCTGTGCTTGGCCAGTTCCTTTGACACAGGGTGACTCACTGTGGATAATGATAAAGTGAAATGTATCACATTGGAACACAAAATGATAAATGCAAGTCTGATTAAATTAATCGTAAGTGATTGCTGGACCTAACTAAGCCATCTGACTCATGGACACTAATGGGTGACATGGTATCCAACATCGCTAGTTATCAAATGCTTACTAGTTCTGCTATTGGAGCCAGTACCAGTGGGGATTCACCAGAAACAGGGTAATGTGCAGTCAAGGAAGGAAAGGAGTTCCTTAGTCATGCCTTTCAACATTATCAAGAATGCATTTAGCATTCAGTAGTTTTCTAGCTGTACACTTGCAGAGTCAAGTAGAGAGATTTTCATATATTCTGAGCATTTGTAAGTATTCAACTTTCAGATTTGAAAATGTCTACATTTTTCAGACTTTTTATGAATTCACCTCACAGAGGCCAAGGAACTGGCATTACTCAGAAATGTTAGCTTGAGTTTTTTGGAACTTGATTGAATTTAATTTACTGATTGTATATTCACATTTCCTATGAAGAAAGGAAAGTGAGCATTAAAAAAAAAATCTCATATTCACTCAAAGTCAGATACCACATACTGAAATTCAGGAACTCAAGTAAATGCCTTAAAGCAATGCACTTCAATAATTAGTGATGATTCCTCCAGTTTCATGATATAAAATGGATATTTTTGTAATAATGCCTGATATTGGATCCATAGTGACAAAAACAAAGATATGAATTCAGAGCAAGCCTGTAAAGTTTCCAGTGGGATCTAGAAAATCGATAAAAAAGAAAAGCACTGTGTTGAGTGTTTACCCTGGCTCATACCCTGTGCCGACCCCCTCATCCTGTGCTATTGGTTAATCATTACAACACTGTCAGAAGGTATTTTTATCCCCTTTTTCAGAGGAGAAAAAAACTGAGGTTCAAAAAAATTAAATAACTCCCAAGGAGTTAATTTAGTTATTAGACTGTGGCAAAGCCAGGATTCAAGCTCAAATCTGTCTCCAAAACTCATAATTCCCAGAAGAAGAAAAAAATTAAATCTCACATTGAATAAACAAGATGAATCAAGTTTGGGGACAAAAATAATACAGTAAACAAACACTTTATTATTAAATATGTTTTAATTTACTTGAAACATCTTCTTACTGAGTGCTACGTCTTCCAATATGCATTTTTTAACTACTTCATTTTAAATGCACAATTATATATTCAGACCACCACCAAGAAAAGAATGACATCTTATGGATATGATATCTAGCATAATTGATGCTTATGATATGTCCCAGAATGACATAATCCAGTCTAGAACATCTTTGTCTTGATTTTGGTTTTTTAAATGTGAAGCTTAATCTTTCTTAACCTCAGGTTTTATTTAAAGGACAGTTATCCTTTGATAATGTCTGCTCCATGCTAAGTAGCATTTCTTTTAAATATCCATTCATAAAGAAGCCTAAGAACAGAATAACTCTGTGGAAGAGATAAATAACGTTTCCCCTTTTGGAGAAGGCAAGAAATAGCCCAGGTAGAATCTGTGGAAACAGTTCTTGTTTCCAACTGCAAACCTGGTTTATTATGTACTTGAGGAGGACAAATTCTAAAAGACATATGAGGAACAGGTAAAGCTTTTTAAGTTCATTATTTACTATGGGCCCTTAAAGAAATGTGCAGTTCACAAGGGGTTATTGGAGTCAGTTTCAGAATTCTGAACGAAGCTTTACCAACAGCTTTCTAATTGAATCTCAAAAGACTGTAATTGTGTTCCACTCTGTAGTCAGCCTCCATTCCATGCGGCTACAGTCGGTTGTAGGTAATCAGATTACTCATGGGTTACTGCCTGCAGCCTGCAGGAGAGTGCCAAGAGTAAGAAGGCAACGTGTTGTAGGGTTAATGAAGCTTAATATGGTGCCAATATCACACTGAGCCATTGCCTACAGAGTGAGAAAGGATTATATCCCATGTTAATATGCCATTTGACCCGTGCCAGAGAAGCAGTCTAAATCACTGAATAAGTATGTAAGTCACCACAGAGAAGTGTTTGCAATGCCAGCTCTCATTGCTGTGAAAACAAGTTGTTCCCTAGCTTGTGAATTTTAACTTTGGTGCTCTTTAAAGTACAGTTTCAACATTGGCTCCTAACGTCCCTGGAAGGGCCATACAGGCATACGATTCTCTTAGCTGGAGCCAATGCAAGGAAACTCACATGCTTTTCTTCAATTTGATTTAAACTTACCTGGAGAATACATCTAAGGTCAATGTACAGCAATTTCCCAAAATTCATCAATGATTTCAGTTCTTTGAATTTGCCTTTAACAGATATTTAGGCCATCTTGAGCCTTGGGATTCTTACTACTAATTAACTTTTTGGCCAAATAAAGTCCCAAATTGTGCCTCTGCAAAAAGTGAAGAAGGCTCAAAGAATTGGTAGAGAAAACAGAAAAGCTCATCTGACATGCACTGCAAAATCTCAGCCTCCTAATAATGAGAGGAGAAGCACGCTGCAGCATTTCCTTGAATAATGAGACCAATACTCTGAAGTCTTCTTTTCCCTTACTTGACATTTTATGATGAAGAAGAAGGGACTCTCAATGGTATTATGAATGTACTGGGAAACAATTCTATCAGCAAATCTTGATTGTGTTCTTATATTTATAAGCATTTATAGTAAAAATTTATTCCACACATCAGAAAATTCTATAAAATTTTCTACATGTAAAATTAGGTTATTTAAACATTTTCTGAATTATGTCAATCACTAGATTATAGAAGCAAAAGATTAATACAAGGGAAGCAGACACTAGGGGATAGGTGTACTATTTGGTGAATATTTTCTTCCTGCTGCTCCCCTTTATTTCTTGTTTAGAACAGAAAATACATGTGCAGGATAGAAATTTCAAAAGATGCAAAAGGGTGTGATTTGAAAAGCCAAAACAGTTTCCATTTTTACTGTGATCAATGGTTTATGTATCCTTTCAGAAATATTCTATTTGCACATCTGCAAGTATCTGCTTTTTTATCTGTAAGTTTATGTGTGTCTATACGTATGTATATGTGTATATATTTATTTAAATTCAGTTTTTTGAGGAGTTGACACCTGTAGGGATTTATACATATTAGTTCTTTTTCTAAATGAAATAACTTACATAAAACAAAAAGCATTAAAAAACCTTAAAAGTACCGTTTGATAATGTTTTACAAAATACATAATCACGTAACTAGATTATTTCCAGGTCCCATAAAGTTTCCTTTTGCCTCTTTTAATCAGTAGTTCTCAAAAACTCCATATGAATGGCTGACATTGTTTGAATAAATGTCCCTGCCAAATCTCATATTAAATTGTAATTTCCAGGGTTGGAGGTGGGGCCTGGTAGGAGGTGCTAGGGTCATGGGGGTGGATCCCTCATGGCTTGGTGCTAACCTCACAATCGTCAGTAAGTTCTCCTGAAATCTGGTTGTTGTAAAGTTTGCCACCTGGCTCTCAACCCTGCTCTCTCTCTCTTGTTCCTGCTCCTGCCACGTGAGATGCCTGCTCCCCCTTTGCCTTCCACCATGATTGTAAGCCTCCTGAGACCCTTACCAGAAGCTGAGAAGATGCTGGTGCTAGGCTTCCTATACAATCTGCAGAATCATGAGCCAATTAAACCTCATTTCTTATAAATTACCTAGTTTCAGATATTTATAACAATGCGAGAATGGACTAACACAATAGCATAACCTAGTATGCATATTTTTATCTCTTTTTTATTCAACATGTCTATAAAATTTATTCATGCCCTTGTGTGAACAGTGGTTTATTTTTTTCTGTTAGCATGTATATTTTTATTATATGCTCATCCTAAAATTAATTGAGCTTTTGATTATTTATAGACTAGTGCTGTGATGAATAAAACTACTATAGACATTATTTACATGTCTCTGGGTGGACATCAACAATCATTTCTGTTAGTTAATACCCAGAATTGAAATTACAGAGTTGTGGGGTATATGTATGTTTAACTTAAGAGATATTGCCGAACAATTTTCCAAAGTGATTATAACAATAAACATCAAACCAGCACTAGATAAAGGTTCCAATTGTCCCACATCCTTGCCAAGACTTGGTGGTGTTAGTTCTTTTAATTTTAGCTGTCTTGATGGGTATCTCTTTGTAGTTTTAATTTGTATTTCCCCGATAATAAATAATGCTGAGCAACTTTTTGTATTTATTAAATATTTGAGTATCTTCTTTTGTGGAGTACCTACATAAACATTTGTCCAATCAAAAAAGGGGTCCCCTGTATGTTTTTCTTATTTATTTATAGGAACACATTATATATTCTACTTATAAGGCCATGGTAAAGTGCATGTGTAGCAAACACCTTCATCCAGTCTGTAGCTTACCTTTTAACTGAATTTTGTCCTTCAATAAACAAAACTTAGTCATTTCAAATAACAAACTTATTGAGATACAATAATCTGCATATAAAAAATGTACACTTTGACAAACTTTGATATATTTTAACACTAATGAAGTCATAAGTACAATCAAAATAATAAACCCATCCATCACTCCCAAAAGTTTCCTGGTAGTTCTTTGTAAACCATCCTTCCCTCCTGTTACCCACATCCACAAGGAAATACTGATGTGCCTCCTCTCATTACAGTTTATATTTTCTGGAATATTATATCAATGAAAGAGTAGAGTATGTACTCCTTTATGTTTGGCTTCTGTCACTTATCACAATTACTTTGAGAGTCATCCATGTTATTGCATGTAAAAATTGTTCTTTCACTCTTATGGCTGAGTAGTATTCCACATTCTGGATGCACTGCAATTTGTTTATCCATTCGCCTGTTAATGGACATTTAGGTTGTTTTCAGTTTCTGACTACGAACATCCATGAACAAGTCTTTGTGGACATATTTTCTCATTCATGATGGTTAACACCTAGGAATAGAGTGGCTGGGTTGTATGGTAGAATGTATATTTTAACTTTAGAAAAAAGGCAACCTGTTTTCCAAAGTAGTTATGCCATTTCATATTCCTAGAACTGGTGTATACGAGTTCCAGTTGCTCCACAGCCATGCCAACACTCAATATGGTCAAACTTTTTACAATTTTAGCCTTTCTAATGAGTATGAAGGAATAGCTCAGTAGGACTTAATTTGCATTTTCTAACGACAATTGATGTTGAGCACACAGTCTTGTTTTTATTTGCCATCTGTATATTTGGTGAAGGGTTTGTTTAAATATGTTGTCCATTTTTAAATGAGTTATTTGTGTTTTTATTACTAACTTCTGAGTTATCTGCATATTCTAGAAACAAGTCCTTTGTCAGGTATATGATTTGCAAGTATTTTGTCCCAGTCTGTTGCCTGCTGTTTCATTTTCATAACAGTGGCTTTAAAAGAGCAAAGGTTTTAAACTTGCTTAAGATACATTTATTGATTTTATTATTTAATAGTTCATGCTTTTTGCATTATATTTAAGAAAGTTTTGCCAAACCCAAGATCTTTAAGATATTTTCCAATGTTACATTCCAGTACTTGTATATGTAGCTCTTACATTTTGGTATATGATGCAATTCAAGTTAATTATGGTATGGTATGTGGTGTGAAGTAAGGTCCAAGGTGGTTTTGTAGAGGAGGGTTATTTTTGCTTTTTGTTTTTCTAAGTCTGTCAAGTTGTTCTAATTTGTTGCAGAAAATGATAATTTCCCCCCAATTAAATTGCTTCTGTTCCTTTGTAAAAAGTCAATTGACTGTATGTGTGATCCTATTTTGAGTATTCTATCCAGTTCTAATGATCCATACTTGGGTACTGTAGTTTTATAACAAGTCTTGAAATCAAATAATGTTTAAGTTATTCAACTTTATTCTTCTTTTTCAAAGTTGTTTTGACTATTCTAGGTATTTTGTATTTCTACATAAATTTTAAAATCTTTGTGTGATTTCTACAAAAAAAATAGCTTGAATAGTTTTGACTGGGATCGTAATAAAGCTACAGATGAATATGGATAGAGTTGCCATGTTAACATTATTGAGTCTACTGATTAATTAACAAGGTATATATCTTTAACTAATTCAGTTAGTTCATCCTTAATTCTCTCAGCAGTATTTTGTCCTTCTTAGTGTGGAGTTCATTCACATTTTTGCCAGATTTAAACCTAGAACTTCCTATTTTTGATGCTACTATCAATGGTATTTTCAAAATTTAAATATCTGATTGCTTGTTACCAGTATACAGAAAAATAATATATTTTCTATAATGGCTTAGTATCTTGTGACTCTGCTAACTCTATTCTAGTTGCATTTCCGACTCATTCCATAAGATTTTCCTTATACACAATTATGCCATTACAAGTAAATAATGCTTTTCTTTTACTTTTTCAATCAGGATGCCTTTACATTCTTTTTATTGCCTTATTATACTTGTTAGACCCTCCTGTACAGTGTTGAATAGAAATTACGGGCATGGACATCTTTGCTTTGGTCCTAGTCCTAGGGGGAAACATTCAGTTTTCCACCACTAAAATGATACTGACTATTGGGTTTTTCATAGAGGCTTTTCATCAGCTTGAGGGAATTTCTATTTGAACTTTTCAGAATTAAAAAAATTATTGCATATTGTGGAATGCTTTTCTGCACCTATTTAGATGACCATATGGCTTTTCTTTTTTAGTCCATTAATATGATGAATTACATTGATTGATTTTCAAATGGATAGCCAAACTTGCATCCCTTGAATAAATACTATTTGGTCATGATATACTATTATTTCTATGTATTGTTGAATTTGATATAGTAAAAGTTTGTTAACAATGCAATCATCTGTGTCTATGAGAGATATTAGTCTGTAGTTCTTTCGTTTTTCTGTCTTTTTCTGTCTTTTGTGTGTTTGTTTTTATCAGGATAATGCTGGCTTCATAAAATAAATTGGGAAAGCTTTTTACCCCTCCAGTTTCTTGAAACAGTTTGTGGATTTAGTAATATTCCTTTATTAAATATTCTGTATAATTCACTACTGAAACCATAAAGACTTGGAGCATTATTTGTGCACGTATTTTTACTTAAAAATTCAACTTCTTTAATGGATTTAGAACCCTTCAGGTTACCTACTTCTTTTCTGAGTAAGCTTTGGTAATGTGTGCCCTTCAAGATATGTGTTTGCTTCTTCTAAGTTATTAAATGTATGAACGTATTTGTGTGGTATTTCCTTATTGTCTTTTGATTCCTATATGACTACATGTTCTCATTTTCTATAATATGTCTACATTTCTATATGTCTGCATATATATCTAGCATGTTCTCATTTTTGATCTTGGAAATTCTTATCTTTTTTTTTTCTTTCCTGATCATTCTGGCTAGAGGGTTTATCAATCTTACTGATTCTTTAAAGAGTAACTTGGGATATCCTTGTTTATGTCTGTCTTCTGTTTGTTTTCTAGTTTGTTGATTTATGCTCTTATTTTTTCTAATTTCCTTTTTTTGTGCTTACTTTGGGTTTAATTTGTTCTTTTTTCCTAGTTTCTTGTGGAACAAGTTTAGATATTCAAGTTAAGACCTGTCTTTTGTAACAAAGGCATATAATGATAGAAAAGTTTTCTCTAAGTTCTAGCTGCATCTCACAAATTTTCGTATGTCATACTTTCATTTTTGTTCAGTTAAAAATAGGTTCTAATTTTCCTTTCATTTTGTTCTTAACTCCATAGGTATTTAGAAGTGTGTTACTTATTTTACAAATAAATACTTGGGGAATTTTTCAGATAATATACTCTATTTGACTTATAACTTAATTCCATTGTGATTAGAGAGTATATTTTGTACTACTTAAAGGGTTTTTTAAAAATTTACTGAGTAATGTCTCAATGGTCCAGAATATGATATATCTTGAAAAAAGTTTTGTATGCATTTGGAAAAGGTGTATATTCTGCTGCTATTGGGTAGAATGGTCTATAAATGTCAATTAGGTCAAGTTGGTTGATAATGCTGTTTGTGTTCTCAATATCTTTACTAATTTTCTGTCTACTTGTATTTTAGCAATTATTAAGATGGTTTGAAACTTTACAACTATAATTGTAGATATGTTTATTTCTCTTTGCAGTTCTACAAACATTCTACCAAATATTTTGTAACTGCATTATTATTAGATATACCAAGTATTAGAATTTGTTTGTCCTCTTGATAAATTGACCCATTTATAATTATTAAATGACCTCTCTTATTCCTGGAAAGATTTTTTGCCCTAAGACATATTTTGTTTGATATTAACATAGATACTCCAATTTTCTTTTCATTAGTATGCGATGTCAAGTTTTTCAGACCAGAGATTGACAATGACTTTCTACAAAGAGCCAGATAGTAAATATTTTTAGCTGTTTCTGTTTATCTAGCTTCACTGGCTGGCTAAGCTCTGTGTATAGCAAAGGCATCTACCATGATATTTTTGATAGGTATATTTTTTTTATTTGTGTGTGCATGTGGCAGGGAGTTCCAGGCTTTACAGCAAGAAGTTGCAATATCTCTTCCCTTCTTTCAGTGTAGATATGGCCTCAATCAGAATTCTTCCACATCTTCTTTACCAACATCCCACAATATATCTCATATTATCTTACTGTTGGAGACCTCTTTTTCAGTGATGGTGCACCAGCAAGATAGTTCAACATTCCATATGTCCATGTTACCCACCCTTTCCAGGATAAACACTAGAGAACTGACTATCTCACTGCCATTCTCTCTCCCCAATCGTCTGCCTCTCTCCAAAACTCTTCTACTCTCACTTACATGGGTACAGAGGGCAGGTCAGAAACTCCTTTGCATAAGCAGATTGCCCAGTTCAAGAAAACATGCCAATCATCCTTCTTGCTTGCCACTCAATGTTTACAAGCAAAACTTTTTGAGTCCTCATTTGGAATGGGAAAGGGATTTGGGATTTGAGAAGCAATCCTCTTCTTTCTTCCATGGGAAAGAACAGAAAAGGTCCAATATGTTATTTCTAACTTTATGATGCAAAGCTGTCAATTTTATTTTATGCCTGCCCAAACCCTCCCAATCATCTCCATGTAAGGGTAAGCTGGCTAGCATAGCAGAGTCATTCAGCTTTTAGTAGATAAGCCCTCAGAAGGATATAATCTCAATTGTTTCAAGCTCTATTCTGAATGTGGAATAATTAAAGCCCCTTCATTCTCAGCTTTACATCCTAGTTACCAATTTTGAGGCAAGCGGAAAAGTCTCAAGTGATATACTTAAAAAACACAACAAAATAATAACAGTTGCATACTATGCACTCATCTCTGCACCTTCTTTATTTTAATACTATATGTTGAAGACTGCTCTGGATAAGTTCACATAGATCAGCCCCTGTTAGTTACCTACAGCTGTAAAAAAGTTATCCCCAACTTAATGGCATCAAAGAACATCACTTACTATTTTTATCTCTTTCAGTTCCAGAGATTGATGGGACTCAACTAGATGGTTTTTTCCTGAGGCCTCTTATGTCTCTCTCAGATGGTAACTATGACTGCAGTCATCCTCAATGTTTTCTTACTCACTTGCCTGGTGGGTCATATTAGTTAACTGAGAGTTAAGCTGGAGTGATCAGCTGGAATACCTACAAACGACTTCTCCGAATGGCCTGAATTTCCTTACAACATGGCACGAGCTGGATTCCAAGAGCAAGTATCTCAAGAGAGACTTGGGACACCTAACCTTGAAAATCTTGCAACTCATCCTGCAACTTTCTATTTGTTACAAGTGAGTCATTAAGCCTAGTCATTTTTAAGGAAAGGAAAATTAGGTCCACCTTCTGGACCAAGATTATTTACATTATCCCACATGCAAAAATCACTTGCTTCTTGTAAAATCTAATCTATCAGGCCTTCAGTCTGATCCTGTTTTCTCAGGTACTGGATCTGAATACGTGTGAACTAGGAAATAAACTGTGTACCTCTCACACACCAAAAATACAGTGGTGGGAGAGACATAAGATATATGCTCCTGTATTAAAAAAAAAAAAAAAAAAAAAAAAAAAAAAAAAGGAAAAGAAAGAAAAAGAAAAAAAATAAAGAAAAAGGAAAATGGGAAATGCATAACAGTCACAGTCGGTTGTAATTCTGAAATCCAGCCAAGCACATATTCCCAGCTCCTTGACCAGGGTTTATTCCTAGTGCCTTGTAATGATTCTCCACGGCTCCTTGTTCCATCTTCTGGGTTTTGGTTCCACCCTTTGAATTGTCTTCCTTTCACCTAAAACATAACCTATTATTACAGCTGAATATTCTTCCTCACTTGTTTCCTTCCCAAGAAGTTTGGGGGTACCGAGATCTCCTTTCATTTTTTACTGTTACTTTTCCTTTTAGTCCATGCTGGCAGTGTTTCTGTTAGTACTATTATCTTAAATTTTTTATGGATTTTCTATGAATCCCTTTTAGGGTTCACTCCATTTAGCAAAAACCATTTATACAAATAGTTTTGATGTAACTTTTCTCTACTTTGAGCTCCTGGTAACATTTTTAGGGGACAGTGCCCTAAAAATTATTAGAAGCCCTAATTTTTAATGAAAAGAAAGAAACTGTGATGCATGGTCTTAAAATTCTTAGATAGCCTTTTTATCTATCTGTAAAGGTATATGAGGCACCACCTTAAATCTTTCTGAAGTCTTAGAAAGTGTTTTAAAGTCATTTTTAGATCGTGTTTTCCTGACAGTGCCCTGGATTTGATCTTTGCCTGAAAGCTATTTCCTAATTTGAGAATAGTTTACCATCTGGAGAGGTTGGGAATGAGAAACTGTTTTATTTCGAAACCCAAGTCCTGGCTTCTTTATATTTAACAGTTTATTTTTAAGCTCTTATTTCTTTGGTTCTTTACTCATTTTATTATAGGCAGCTAGAAGAAATCAGGGGAATCTTCAACACTATGCCTAGAAATCTGCTTAAACAGATCATCCAGTTCATTAACTACATTTAGTTTCTAAATTATAATGGGTGATAGTGTTGCTAAGCTTCCCACCACTACATAACAAGGGTCTCTTTTCCATCTTGGAACCCTTGTTCCAAGAGTAAGTATGTGGAGAGAGAGCCAGGCTGAAGCAGCACTGCCATTTAGGACCTCATCTCAGAATTTATGGAGCATCACTTCTACTGCATTCTATTACTATTCAAAGGAAAAGAAATTAGACTTTCCTCCAGCTACTAATAATTGTTTACTCACTTGCATTTAGATTCTCACTGACAAATTCCTCAAGACCCTTTAAACTATATCAACAAATTTTAGCCTCTTCCAACTATTGCTTATGTCTTATTTACAAAGTTAATACCCCATGTTTTCGGACTAGTTACGGCATTTTCCTATGTGGCACTAAAATATTTTCTGGTTATCTTTAGTGGCATACCAATCTACTCCAAACTTAGCCTCATATGCAAGCAACAGTCATCTATTGGTGTTATCTTTTAGGGTTCTGAGGGGTACCTGGTCTTAGCTAGTTATTTCTCACTGGGGTCTCTCATAGGTTGCAGTCAGATAGTGTCTGGGGCAGAAGCTATCTCAAAGGCTTCCTCCCATGCCTGGTGGTTAATGCTGGTTGCTGCCTGGGACTTCAGCTAGCAACTATATCTCAGAACATCTACCTGACTCCTCTTCATGTGTTCAAAGATTTTGTCTCTGAAGTATGGTGTCAGGGTTTCACGAGCAAGTGTCCCAAGAGGGAGTCAGGCTGAGCCACTACTTTTTAGACCCTCATATCAGAATTCACAGAGCAGCACTTCCACTGCATTCTATTTTCATTCAAAGGGAAAAGAATTAGACTTCACTACTGATGGGAATGGCATGAAAGAATTTGCGGACATGTTTTGAAACCTCTGCAGTCCCTTTCTCCTTAATGACTATGTGGATATATCATATTTTTAGTAATGTTACATTTTTAAATTTTGTAAATTTTAATAAAAGTAAAAAACAAGAAGATGAAGAAGAAAACTGGAATGTTTTAATAGTCTTAGGAAGAACTTCTTAGTTAATCGCCAATAAAATGCCAAGGAAGCAAATCTATATTCATACAACTGCAACAGAACACTAATTAAGAGATGGAATGTCACTGACCTAAAAATGTGAAAACACAAGAAAATGTCATTTCATATTGCTGTATATAAAGAAGATCCAAACAGGGTGATGATATTTCATGAAATTTCAGAGACCAGGAAAAGGGTTATCGCTTGGTTCACTGCCATCCTTACTGTAGCAAGTCACATAATATTTTAAGACATTTTCAGAAGGAAGTAAGAAAATGTATGTTACACTTGCATGACTACAGAGAGGAAACCAAGGTGTGGAGATTATAGAGAGACAAATCTGGGCTCCATAAAGCTGCTTTTTGTTGGAGCAGGTTTTCTATCATTAAAAGTGTTCATGCAAAATATATAGAAAATTACCTACAGAGGTTCATTCATTAGGAAAACATTATTTGTTACTCAGAGGTTCAATGATAATATGGTTATATAAGGATAAAGGAAACAATTATGGAATTATAAAGGTTTCCAACAAAATGTCTGTGATTTAGTCTATGTAGATTGTCCTCAAAATATGTCTGACTAGAATTCTACAGCACCTAGGAGATCCCACTGTCTTCTCTGAAGCCCATATAGGACCCTAATTAAGTCAGTTACAAGATGACATAAGAAGAACTTTTATCCACTGTCATAGAAACTACGAGAATTAACATAACCAAGGAGACAAACAATGACAGATGTTTCAGCGATTTTAGATAGCTTGCTTTACTAATCCACTAACATACATCTCTATCAGAAATATAGCCAAAAAATAGTTAGGAGAAGGATGCTCCTACTGAACACATTTCTGGAATAACAGTGCATCTTTTATGTTAACACCTTGATTGATGTGACTTTTTTTTCAATTGATGATGAAAAAAGAAGCATTCTGAAATTAAGTTCATCCTCTTTGTATTAGAACCTACTTCCTTGGGTATTTTTCCATTTTTTCTATGCATATTTACCAAGTACCTAGAGAATACAAAGATGAGTAAGACACTGCCCATTTTCATATGGAAACTAGAGGCCAATATGAAAAATATAATATCTACATTGACAAGTAACTGTAATACAAAAAGAAAAGTAGTGGGCGCCACCTACAATACTTAAATTAACTATATCTCACTGTAATACTTGTAATGCAACATTATGACAAACATCACTTCCAATTTTATAATAAAGAGTTGTTCTGTACATACTTTAAGTACTAATGGATATTTTCTATAACTAGAAATCAGATACCATAGTCTGAAAAATGCTTTTTGTCTCAGAGATGTAAAAGCATCTGGGAGATGTAGTTTTGATGCTGAAAAATTGAATTTTTAGGATGGTCTGCTGGCTTAGAAGAAAATGCAAATGAATATTTGAAAATGAGAATAATCATTTGAAATTGGGATGAAATTATTCAGAAAATCAAGTATGCTATGGTACCTATAGTCATCAAAAATATAAAATAAAATGGTAAAATACTTCAAAGAAGATATTCGTATTCAAAGCACAAACATAATTTATTGAATGTCTAAAAGGTGCTGGGAGCTGTACTGTATGCTTTCAGTTGCCTTCATAATAAATTAGCTTTCATAATTATGTGTGGGGTAGGTATCGTCATAAATGAAACCAAGAATTCAGAGAAAAGAGAAGTCAGATAACTTAAGAGGGCTAAATTTTGAAATTAATTTAGAGTGAAAATAGCCAAAGTTATGTAAAAGAAGAAATGGATTCCTGGATTTGGAGATATGATGACAACTTGAATAATTGGTTTACTTAAGCTAAATAATAAAGTCACATATTATACTGTCAGACTTCATTGAAGAACTGTTCCTGAAGGAGGATAATCAAAATCCTTAGCCACAGCTCTGTCCCACTGAAAAAGCCTTCCTTAATATGGAGATCACCTGCAATATTCCCTTTTTACTACATCCCTGCCAATATGTATTGTTTTTGGACTTTTTAATTGTGGCCATTCTTGCAGGAGTAAGGTGGTATCTCACTGTGTCTTTGATTTGCATTTCCCTAATGATTAGTGATGCTGAGCATTTTTTTTCATAGGTTTGTTAGCTGCTTATATATCTCCTTTTCAGAAATGTTCATTCATGTCTTTTGCCCACTGTTTGATGGGCTTTTTTTTTTTTCTTGCTGATATGTTTGGGTTCCTTGTAGATTCTGGACTCTAGTCCCTTGTCAGATGCATGGTTTGTAAATATTTTCTCCTATTCTGTGGGTTGCCTGTTTACTCTGCTGATGATTTATTTTTCTGTGTGGAAGCCTTTTAGTTTAATCAGGTTCCATTTATTTTATCTTTGTTTCTATTGCATTTGCTTTTGGGGTCAGATACGCTTTGGCTGTGTCCCTACCTGTATTAGTCTGTTCTCACACTGCTATACATAACTACCTGAGACTGGGTAATTTATAAAGCAAAGAGGTTTAATTGACTCACAGTTCTGCATGGCTGGGGAGGCCTGAGGAAACTTACAATCATGGCAGAAGGTGAAGGAGAAGCAAGGCAAGTCTTACATGGTGGTAGGAGTAGAGAGAGAGAGAAATGGGGGAAGTACCACACTTTTAAAACATCATATCTCATGAGAATTCACTCATTATCCTAGAACAGCATGGGGGAAACCACTCCCATAATGCAATGACCTCCCACCAAGTCCCTCCCTCAACATGTGGGCATTACAATTCAAGATGAGATTTGGGTGGGGACATGGAGTCAAACCATAACACCACCAAAATCTCATGCTGAATTGTAAATTCCAATATTGGGGGAGAAACTCGGTAGGAGGTAATTGGATCATAGGGGCAGATTTTTCTCTTGCTGTTCTTGTGACAATGAGTTCTCATGATACCTTGCTTAAAATACCTTCCCCCTTTGCTCTCTCTCTCCTGCTGCCATGTGAAGAGGTGCTTGCTTCCTGTTTGCCCTTCTGCCATGATTATAATTTCCTGAGGCTTCTCCAGCCATGCCACCTGTACAGCCTATGGAACTGTGAACCAATTAAACCTCATATAAGTTCCCCAGTCTCAGGTAGTTCTTTATAGGAGTGTGAGAACAGACTAATAGAAAAATTGGTACCACAGAAGTGGGGCATTGATATAAAGATACCTAAAAATGTGGAAGTGACTTTGGAACTGGGTAATGGCCAGAGGTTGGAACAGTTTGTAGGAATCAGAAGAAGACAGGAAGATGAAGAAAAGTTTGGAACTTCCTAGAGACTTGTTGAATGGTTGTGACCAAAATGCTGAGAGTGATATGGACAGTGAAGTTCGGGCTGAGGTGGTCTCAAATGGAGATGAGGAACTTATTGGGAACTGGAGCAAAGGTCACTCTTGCTATGCTTTAGCAAAGAGAATGGTGGCATTCTGCCTCTGCTCTAGAGATATGTGAAACTTTGAACTTGAGAGAGATGATTCGGGGTATCTGGCAGAAGAAATTTCTAAGCAGCAAAGCATTCAAGAAGTGAACTGGTTGCTTCTAAAAGCCTATATTCATTTGCATGAACAAAGAAATGACCAGAAACTGGAGCTTATATTTAAATGGGATGCAGAGCATAAGGTGTGGAAAATTTGCAGCTCAACCAATGTGTTAGAAAAGAAAAACCCAATTTTCTGAGGAAGAATTCAGGGCTGCAGAAATTTGCATAAGTAAAGAGGAGCCTAATATTAATAGCCAAGACAATGGGCAAAATACCTCCAGGGCATTTCAGAGACCTTTCTAACAGCCCTTACCATGACAGGCCCAGAGACCTAGGAGGGAAAAAGTGGTTCTGTGGGCCAGGTCTAGGGCCCTGCTGCTCCGTGTGGCCTCAGAACATGGTGCTCTGTGTCCCAGTGACTTCAGCTCCAGCCATGGCTAAAAGGGACCAAGGTACAGCTTGGGCCATTGCTTCATAGGGTGTAAACCCCAGGCCTCGGCAGCTTCCATGTGATGTTGGGCCTGTGGGTGTGCAGAAGACAAGAGTTAAGGCTTGGGAGTTTCCACCTAGATTTCAGAGGATGCTTGGGAGTGCCCAGATGTCCAGGCAGAAGTATGCTGACAGGGCATAGCTCTCATGGTAAACCTCTACTAGAGCAGTGTGGAGGGGAAATGTGTGGTTGGAGTCCCCATGCAGAGTCCCCACTGGGGCACTTCCTAGTGGAGCTGTAAGAAGAGGGCCACCATTCTCCAGACTCCAGAATTGTAGAAGCACCAACACCTTGTACCGTGAGCCTGAAAAAATGCAGGCACTCAATTCCAGCCCATGAAAGCAGCGGTGAGGGCTATATCCTGCAGAATCATCAGGGTGGAGCTGTCCAAGGCCTTGGGAGCTCACTTCTTGCATCAGTGTGACCTGAATATGATACATGGAGTCAAAGAGGTTATTTTGGAAATTTAAGACTTAATGACTGCCCTGATGGGTTTTGAATATGCATGGGGCCTGTAGCCCCTTTGTTTTGGCTGATTTCTCTCTCTTGTGAAAGGTCTATTTATCTAGTTTGTACCTCCATTGTATCTTGGAAGTATCTAACCTGTTTTTTATTTTACAGACTCATAGCTGGAAGGAACTTGACTTGCCTCAGATGAGACTTTGAACTTGAACTTTTGAGTTAATGCTGGAATGAGTTAAGACTTTGGCATACTGTTAGGAAGGCATGATTGTATTTTGAATGTGAAAAACATGAGATTTGGGAGGGGACAGAGGCAGAATGATAAGTTTTGGCTCTGTGTCTCCACTCAAATCTCATGTTGAATTGTAATTCCTCATGTTGGGGGAAGGACCTGGTGGGAGGTGACTGGATCATAGGGCAATATTTCCCCCTTTCTCTTCTAATGATAGTAAGTGCTTATCAGATCTGATTGTTTAAAAGTGTTTAGCACTTCCCCCCTTGCTCTCTCTCCTGCTGCCATGTGAAGAAGTACTTGCTTCCTATTAGTCTTTCTGCCATGATTTAAGTTTCCTGAGGCCTCCCCAGACCTGCCTCCTGTACGGCCTGTGTAACTGTGAGTCAATTAAACCTATTTTCTTTATAAATTACCTTAATTGCAGGTCGTTCTTTAGAGCAGTGTGAGAACAATCTAATACAGGGTCTTAGTTATTAATTTCTTTACCTAAGCCAATGTCCAGAAGAGATTTTCCAATATTGTCTCCTAGAATTTTTATGGTTTCAGATCTTAGATTTAAAGTGTCTGATCCATCTTGAGTTGATTTTTATATAAAGTGAGAAATGGAGATCCAGTTTCATTCCACTTGTGACTTGCTAGTTCTCCCAGCACCATTTATTAAATAAGGTATCCTTTCCCCAATTTATGTTTTGTATGCTTTGTCAAAGATCAGTTTGCTGTAAGTATTCGGCTTTATTTCTGGGTTCTGGATTCTGTTCCATTGGTCAACATGCCTATTTTTATACCACTGCCATGCTATTTTGGTAACTATAGTCTTGTAATATAATTTGAAGTCAAGTAATGTGATTTCTCTAGACTTGTTATTTTTGCTCAGTATTGCTTTTGATATGTGGGTTCCTTTTGGGTTCCACATGAATTCTGGAATTGTCTTTATCTCATTCTTTGAAGAATGATGATGGTATTTTGATAGTAATTCCATTAAATATGTAGATTGCTTTAGGCAGTGTGGTCTTTTTTACAATATTGATTTTCCTCACCCATGAGCATGGGATGTGTTTTCATTTGTGTCCTCTATGATTTCATTTGGCAGTGTTTCATAGTTTTCCTTGTAGAGATCTTTCAACTCTTTGGTTAAGCATATTCCTAACTATTTTGTATTTTTTGCAGATACTGTTAAAAAGATAAACACAGAAAAATCCAGTATGCCTTTATCAAAAACCCTCAACAAAATAAGCATAGAAGACACTTACCTCAAAGTAATAAAGGCCATATGTGACAAGCCCACAGCCAACATTATACTGAATGGGGACATGTTTAAAACACTTCCCCTGACAAGCAGAAAAACATAAATATGCCCACTTTCACCACTTCTATTCAACGTAGTACTGGAAGTCCTAGCCAGAGCAATCAGATAAGAGAAAGAAATAAAGAGCATCCAAATTGGACATGAGAAAGTGAAACTGTTGCTGTTCACCAATGATATGATCATGTACCTAGAAAACCCTAAAGACACATCCAAATAGCTCCTAGATCTGATAAATAAATTTAGTAAAGTCTCAGGATACAAAATCAATGTACCCAAATCAATAGCAGTGCTAACCACCAACAATGACCAAGCTGAGAATAAAATCAAGAATTCAATCCCTTTTACAATAGCTACAAAAAATATTAGCAATTAACAGTTTGTCATAGCACTCATTATTGCATAAAATTAAAGGATGTTATTCTTTTCTCCCAATTCTTCATCAAAAGAAAGTATTTCAGTTGTGAGGGCAGAAATAAGTCATGGCAAGCTGAATGTAGAAAGTATATTATATTGTTGCTGCTGCAATTTTAAAGATTCTGGGGATATCTTTTCTTTCTAAAGTCAAGCTTCTATTAAAAACACACATATGCTAAAAAAGGATAACTCCATAAATACTGTCACTCAAAGCTAATATGAAGTACTATTAATATCACAACCAGATATTGTACTGCTACAACCACCTTACTTCTTTGGCCACTGACTATTTGTTTCAACTGAATGGAGCAGACACTTGCTGGAAAGGGATAAATTTAAAGTGTAGTTGCACTGTGCAAGTTCCACTTTATATGACTCTGTTGGGGATTAGTATTATTTACATTTTTAAATTCTATATTCTCTTTGCTATTCAGACAATGAGTCTGGTATACTCCAAGATATCAATCATAAAAGAGAATAGTCAAAAAGTTTCATGGTAACATCATAAGATTGAAATAAACAGCATAATGGATAATCTTGAAGCTGCCAGGAGAGTCCATTAACAAGCACTTTCTCCATCCCTCAAGTCATCTAGTTCATTAAAATGTTACTTTTTCTAAATAATATTGAATATACATCCTCTATCTTTGAGTCAGAAGTTTTCATGGCCTTGTCTTTTTTCTTATACATCCAAAGTAGCAACAGAATTAAAAACCTATTGCTAAATTCTAATCTCACTTCTTGTAATCCAATTGTAATCTAGTGCTATTTCCAGTCACATCATGATGAAAACTAACTGAAAAAACAGAGGAGTTTCCAGGATACATCCATTTGTCACATTTCACATGAAGATAGATGTGGATATATTCACTTTTTCTTCTGTGAAATATCTACTTGAAGAGATAATATTATAATTTTTAAAAGTAAGAAGGGAACAGCTACTTAAAAGAATCGATATTTGTACTTTAAAACTACGCAAATTAGCTGCTCTAAATGTGACCGATGAGTGGTCACATATATCAATGAAGATGTGAATGAATGATGAAACACACTGGATTTTGAACAGGTATTAAAAAGTCTTATTTCTTTGCTTGATTTCCTCAAAATCGTAAGGTATGAAGCAAGAACTGGTGAGTTATATAGATTATGGAGCCAAACAATGTGAAAAAAAGAAGGTAGAGGAGGGTAAATTTACATTATTTTCTATTTCTTAAGTAGTCAAGGCTGAGAAGAGTTAGATCAAAAGACCGAATGAAACATTTAGGGTCAAGCAATGACATTATAGTGCAATAGTTAAGGGCACAATTAAAAGCACCAGCTTTAGAGCCAAATATTCTGGGTTCAAATTCAGGTTTTACCACACTAACTCTGTGACCATGGGGAAGTTATTTAATCTCCTGGATCATCTGTTTTCTTAATATAAAAATAGAGCTAAGAATAGGCTTTGTAGAGAATTGTAAGAATTAAGTTAAATAATGTATGCCCAATACCTAGCAGATTGCAAGTAGCCACTAATTGTATTATCATTATTTATTCTTCTTTATGGAGAGGTCCATAAAGCACCTTGCTTTATTTTTTTAATACCCTAAAATCTTATTTCAGCCATATAATTACTTAATCCCTTCTAAGAGTAAATTTCCCCAAGAAACTTAAGAAGAACACTTTTTCAACCACAACCAAATTAAAAGCATTCAATATCTTAGTCTTCACTAAGACTAACCCAACCTTCATTTCAGGGTTTTTTTTGTTTTGTTTTTTGGGGGTTTTTTTGCCCATTTTCTCTTATTATTTCTTCAGTAAAAATGAAAAGCAATTATATTTATCAAAATCTTACAGGTCCTCTTGGAAATGGTTAAGTCACGGGAGGGTTCAATTAAGAAAAAAAACACGATAAAACCAAACAGCCTTCCCTCGTTCAATCCAAGAAGAGGAGCTTTCCCAGGATTTCTGCCTCTTGTGGAGTTTAAGGCCCATGCCTTGCCATTCTCTCAGTAGCAAGCTTCTCTATGGGGTATTTTAAATGTAAGAAGCAGAAGGGCTGTTATACCAACCGCTGTCATACAAATAAAACTTCAGCCATCCACATCATTGACACCAGCTGTTTCTGTTAAGAGAAAAAGTGTAATCATTTTTCTTGTAAGGATTCTTGCATGAATTCATGAATTTGATGTTGATTATGTCTCTGCTCAATCTAGTTGACCACAGTCATGACTACCAGAATTTTTAAGAAGTATGTAAAGTCAGTTCTCCTTCTTGTATAACTTGACCATCCTCCAGAATTGCTCACAGCCTGAGGCAGCCTGAAGATGTTTTACAAAAACTCTGTGAGTCAAAAAGTAATCAATCAAAACATATTTAAGAAGCATTATAATCGATATCAAAGGCAAAAGTAAAGGATGTACAGGATCTATGACTAGGTTATCAATAATAGTTGTTTGACCTTTTGTGAGTTAGCAAGCATATATACAACGTTATTGTGGTAAACAATCAGCCAACTCTAGAAAGCCATTTTATCCAATTACATATCTGAAAAGAAAATCTAAAAGAAATCTATATATATGAAAAGATAATCTAAAACAAAATGATCATGACATAAAAAAGTGTTTCCATGTTAAAATTGGTTTCCAGTTCCAAGTCGGTATGCCTGAGCCAGTGTCTTCCTTATGTCTCCTTCTTCCTTCACCTTCCAACAGGAGCTGAATAGCACTGCCCCAACACAGCAAAGGCTGACATTTCAGAGACTTGAGGGCTATTGGGAGCTCAGAACATGGCATCAAGTCCCAAGGAAGAAAAACTATGAATCCTAGAACCTTGCTGTAATTATTATTTGGGGCCTGTCTCAAAAGTCTCACTTGGTGTTATGGGCTGAGTCGTGTCCCTCTCCAGAATTCATATGTTGAAGTCCTAATCCCTAGTACCTCAGAATGTGATTAGATTTGGAGACAGGGTCTTTAATGAGATAATTAAGGCAAAAGGAGGTCATGTGGGTGGGGCCTAATCCAGTATGACTGGTGTCTCTGTAAGAAGAGGAATGAGGACAGAGACATGTACAGACCAAGGGACCATCATGTAAGGACACAGAAAGAAGGGATCCATCTTCAAGTCAAGAAAAGAGGCTTCAGGAGAAACCAAACCTGCCAACATCTTGATCTGGAACTTCCAGCTTCCAGAATTTTAAGAAAATAAATTTCTGTTGTTTAAGCCTCCCAATCTGTGGTTTTTGCTAGGGCAGTGCTAGCAAACTAATACATCTGGCTACCTGTCACCTCTTGCTTTTCTTCTAAGGGCTCTAAAGACTAACAAGTTCCCACTGGTTGTTTCAAATAGAATTTCTCCCTTCCCTCAGTAGTAAAATGCAGTCCAGATCTTTCCTTAATGACTGCCCCTGGAGCAAGCACAGCCTTTTAAAAATGTGTTTATTACGAGTTTTGAGCAGTAGAAACAATAGGGAAAACTCATACCAAGTTTAAGGTTGTTTGCTTGCTACTCCTCTTAATTTAGTAATTCCCCGTGATAATAGGAATCCCTTATTTATACTGATAAACTTTCAAATTCCCATGGGGTATCTGCTGATTAATAAACTACAAAATTCCAAAAGACTATTATGTATTCAATAATGTGCTTAAATAATATTGAATATTTCAAATCATGGTAGTATGCATATTCAAGTAGTGTTATCCACTTTATAAGCTTGGGATACAAATATAGTAATAACTCTTTTTTTTCAATTTATCATCAAATTTCCATAGGCTTCTATTAGCAAAATTTCCATGAATCCTATTAGATAATACTGGGGCTTACTTGGAAAAAAAATATCATGTCCTTCTAAACACCAAGTGGAGAAAGAACTGTAAAATCCTACCAGTTCATGACCACTGCCATATTGGTGTTGAATGATTGCTATTGAACAATAATACCCTGTGGCACAAGGAACACGAATGTAGTGTGCAGTGATGCCTTTGTCATTCTCTTTCCTGTCAGCAACTCTACAGTTCCTCAAACAAGACTCCTAGTGTTACAGGAAGTCAGGGACCCCGAACAGAGGGACAGATTGAAGCCATGGCAGAAGAACATAAATTGTGAAGATTTCATGGACATTTATTAGTTCCCCAAATTAATACTTTTATAATTTCTTACACCCGTCTTTACTGCAATCTCTGAACATAAATTCTGAAGATTTCACGGACACTTATCACTTCCCCAATCAATGCCCTTGTGATTTCCTATGCCTGTCTTTACTTTAATCTCTTAATCCTATCATCTTTGTAAGCTGAGGAGGATGTATGTCACCTTAGGACCCTGTGATGATTGTGTTAACTGCACAAATTGTTTGTAGAGCATGTGTGTTTGAACAACATGAAATCTGGTCACCTTGAAAAAAGAACAGAATAACAGCAATGTTCAGGGAACAAGGAAGATAACCTTAAACTCTGACTGCCAGGGAGCTGAGCAGAACAGAGCCACATTTCTCTTCTTCCAAAGGCAAATAGGAGAAATACCGCTGAATTCTTTTTCTCAGCAAGGAACATCCCTGAGAAAGAGAATGCGCCCCTGAGGGTAGGCCTCTGAAATGGCTGCTTTGGGGGCGGCTGTCTTTTATGGTCGAAGATGAACGGATGAAATAAGCCCCAGTCTCCTGTAGTGCTCCCAGGCTTATTAGGACAAGGAAATTCCTGCCTAATAAATTTTGGTCAGACCGGTTGTCTGCTCTCAAATCCTGTCTCCTGATAAGATGTTATCAATAACAAT
The DNA here is from genome assembly GCF_008728515.1 of Papio anubis. NCBI lineage: Eukaryota > Metazoa > Chordata > Mammalia > Primates > Cercopithecidae > Papio > Papio anubis. The sequence continues at coordinate 31,031,013 of NC_044985.1, forward strand.
GTGTGCCCAAAACTTCATTAGCAATTTTAATTTCACCCCGTCCTGTGGTCCTGTGATCTTGCCCTGCCTCCATTTACTTTGTGATATTTTATTACCTTGTGAAGCATGTGATCTCTATGACCCACACCCTGTTCGCACACTCCCTCCCTCTTTTGAAAATTGCTAATAAAAACTTGCTGTTTTTACGGCTCGGGGTTATCACAGAACCTGCCGACATGTGATTGTTTCCCCCGGACACCCAGCTTTAAAATTTCTCTCTTTTGTATTCTTTCTCTTTATTTCTCAGACAAGCCGACATATAGGGAAATAGAAAAAGAACCCACATTGAATATCGGGGGTGGGGTTCCCCCGATAACTAGTACCTTCACTCATTCTTCTCCAAAGGGTGGCAGGGCCTGCAGGTATATCTTGGCTCGGACACATGCCACACTAGCTCTAATCTCCTACGAAAGCACCAGAATCTATACTGAGATGAGGTTGCCAGCCATTTAATTTATAGTGACAGCCTCTCTAGGACTTTTGGCATCCTTTAGCACCAACTAGCTTTGTCCACCCAGGTAGGTTTCCATCACTCCTAATCTCAGAGATAGGAGGTTAGAATCTTACACCTATCCTTCACAAACAATATCGTGGCTCTTCTTCATCCTTCTCCCCAAAGACTAACTCTGAAAACCAAGAGGCCAGGGACCAAAATTGTTTCTCTTATAAGATTCCCCCAGCACAATGGCACTTTCTTGCCTAGCAACTGCTTAACTAAGAAGAATTACTCAAGTAAATCTTCCTATAATGAGAGAACTCTGCTGCAAGATGATTTGCAATTTCCATTTCTGTGTATAGAAGTGATTAACTGGTAATATATTGTTTCACCTACTGCAAACATACATTTGAAAAAGATACATGAAGAAATAATTTTATACCGTATTATATATAAACAAACATAATGTACTGTGTATTGACAGATGTATTATTCAGGTTTCACTCACCACTTTGTGCACTTGTGCTATTCCCTGGTTGAGAACCACTAGCTTAGATCCTGTAAGTTAAAATGCAGGTGACAATGATAGACATTTGAGTTGGCACTTCAGAGGGAATCCTCAATCTGCATCTTTTGCACATTTGACTATAATAACAGGATGAGAGGGGTAAATACAAAAAGGATTTATGAAAATATAATGGGACTATGGGGCCAGCTACCAGGCAACCTTGGAGAAGGAGACTGGTGATAGTGTTGGGGGAAAAAAAAGGAATATTCACTGACCTTTAACAATCTCTGACATACATTTTCCCATAATTTAGAAGACCTTCTAGTCTTAGAGAAGAGTAGGGTCACTCAAAAGCAGAGGAAAGGATTATAGAATATGAGGAAAATCCAGAAAGATGCTCCTATGGCTCAGGAGTCACCACACTGAGTTGCCATGGTGGGGTGGCCATTCCTTTACAATTTTGAGACTACCAGTGTGGTATCTGTACCCTGCCCCAAAGAGCTTTATCTAGTCAAATGAATAACACAAACACACATAGAAAAGAGGGGAATTAAGTGCTGTTCTCAGTTCTTATCAAAAGTGCAATAGAGAATAGAGTAATGTGTTATGTCACTTTTCTCTCCTGCAATTTGCTATTTCCCTCAGGTATTTCTTCCCTTTGTGAGCTTCCCACTATTTTACAGAATAAGATGGCATTTTATCTGAAAGCATTTGGTAAATGTTCTTTGAGTCTAGGAGGCTGCAATTTAACAAATGGCTTCCTCACACAAACTATAAGTTTGATACAGAATGATTGACAGCGATGCCAACATTTGAAAAGCAGCTAAGAGCTTCAAAGCCTATAGTAGCTGAGGCCAGGACTGGAGTTTATCATCAGCCTTGGAGATTGTGGTTTATGTTGGCAACACAAAATATCTGTCATTTTAATACAGCTCTTACAAAGATTTTTAAACATGTCATTAAACAAACATACCAGAAGGATGGGCCCAGAATAGACCAGTTTTAAGATAACAATAGAATCAAAATACATTATCACCAGATAATAGTCTCCTACTGTTTGATAAAGGACTCAGCTTCTGAAGCCAAAACAAACACAGAGGCACAGCCAAGATGTTTGTTTTAGAAGTGGGAGACATTGATCTTATGACATGTTCCTATTACAATGGCTCTATTTCTATTACACTCAGGGCAGGCTCTATGTAAAATTATGCTGTCTAATTTTGCAGGTGTTCAATGGAAGGAAAGTTACTGGTAGTTCACCTTAGCAAATTTATCCTTTGGGTGGTGTGCCCCTTCTCCCCTATGCACTATCCTTTCCCAGCACCCCCAAAACAGGATTTGAACTTTAGTAAGACAAAAACAAGAGGTCCCTGGGTCAATAAGTAGAGGGGATGTATGAGCAGTGGGGGGATGTTCAGGAGCAGGATTTTTTACTACAGTGTTTTGAAAACTAATGTGTAAAGTTGAAATCCTGTACCTATCTCTTCAGCAGAGCTCAGGATGTGCGAAGCTGAGATGCTATGCCTATCTCTTCAGCAGGACTCAGGACTTGCTTAGATATGCCATTAAAAGTGACTAAAGGCCATCTTCACTTCCACTGCATCAGAAATTTATGTGTATTTACATTATTGAAAAGGTTTGTCCTGTCTTTGGGGTGTAGAGATGAGTATTAGGTTGGTGCAAAAGTAGTTGCAGTTTTTGCCAATAAAAGGAATGTAGGAATGAGTATTAGGTAGGTACAAATGTAATTGTGGCTTCTGCCATCTTAAAAGGAATGGCAAAAAATACAATTACTTTTGTACCTACCTAACATATTGTCTGATTAAAACCTTGGGCACAAGAATCACTTTCTTGCTCTGCTATCAGAATAACTCTCTCCTCCTCTCTGACCTCCATGCTTTACTCAGTGTTATACTGTAGATGCCACTCTTTTCTTTCAATCAAACCTCAATGAACTCTGGTTCCTGCTCCAGCCAGGGTACACCTTTGTATTTTCCTAATTTGTGCAATCAGAGCCAATCTTAAGAGTGAGTAGGTAGAATTATTAAAGGACTGATAGATGAATTAACCTGCTCAAAATCCCTCCCTCAGTCTAACATTTCCACTGCCTGTCAGGCCTTTGCACAAATTTTATTCAATTCAACTATGTGACCAGCACTGGTCCTCCCAAATCATTTAGTCTTTCAACAGATATCAGGTAGCAAATATATTGTAAGCAATAACATGGGCTAAGCGTTATGTAAGACAACAGTATTATGAAGATGGTTGAGGCAGAGACTCAGACATAAAGAACTACACCACCAAGATAGGGAGAGAGACAGACAGACAAATTCAAAACTATAATGCTGCAACACAACTCTCCCAAAGAGTACTGAATTACACTGAAGAAAAGTCCCTCGAATTGGAAATTAGATCTTAACAATGGTGATCTTGAAGAGTGCAATTTGAGGGGAGAAGATGAAAGCTAGATTTCATTAGCGTTGTAATGACTGGACAGTTAGTAGAAGAGACAATAAAATTTCCTACTGAAAAATTTGCTTGAAAATTGATAAACATGGGATGGTAGCTAATGGCATCTCCAGGGTCAAGGGAGCATTTGTTTATTTGCCTTGGAGATGGTGGAGCTGTGATCCTATTTATGAGCTGTGGTGAAAAAACTTTATGCCTTGACTCTCAGAGGACTTATTTTTTTTTTTTTTTTAAGTTTTTAAGTCAACTTTTGAAGTGAAAATACTACTGGGAAGAGTAGGCTCTTAGTAAAATCTGTCAGTTGTCAGTTAACACCTTAGCAGGGCACAGGATGCTAGGGGGTGCCAAGAGCAGGCAGGAGAACGCGGCTCCTGACGAGGTGGGAGAGCACCCAATATCCGCTTCTTCACAGTCGCATCTGGGAGTCAGCCAAAGAATCCCAGCTGGCCCTGCTTTGACAAACAATCCTCATTCTCCTTTAATAGACTGAAATATAGGAACACAAACAGGGCTCAAATTAATGCTTTTGCACATTGCTCTTCCTTGCTGAGATTCTTTTTTAAGTAAATGAGAATATAGATTATAGAAGCAAACCAAGGATTACATAAGTAGGTTTGAGTATCTCAAATGGTACCAAAACAATGCATACTTGTGAAAAGTTAAAATACAACAGGCAGAATAAAAACAGAGGCCACCTTTCTCCCCTCCCTACTCTGTATACTCCCACACAATGGCAATCTGGTCACCAACTTGGTGAGGGACTTTCTGTATCTATACTGTGTATTTACACCCACATGTAAATGTAACACATACATGTCATCTAGTTGTTGGGCACTGTTTTCCCTTCTCTAATATATATACATAGGCAGAAATGTGATTTGGGATATGCCCACCTATCCTTAATAATAATAGCTAAGAGTTAGTAAGTATTCATTATATTACAGACACAGTACTAAGCACTTTATTATTTTTTAGTCTCACAAACAATAATTATCCAAGTGTATTTTCATAACTAGCCAAAAACCACAAATAAAGCAAAAGCTCCCATAATCAATTACCCTAATTCTCCTCTGACATGACCATTGTTGTCAGTTAGATGGATATCCTTCTAGACATGTTTAAATGCACATAAATACCTATGTGTACATGTAAAAACACAATACGTTTGCTTTTTTATAATTATTACCATAATGTAGATATTGTATAGAACTCACATTTTTTATTTTCGTCATGCAGATCTTTCCATTTCAAACTATGTTAATATAATTTATTATTTTTAACATTTGCATAGAAGGCATGCTAATCCATTCTGTGGTTTTATCACAGATTAGCCAGTCATTATTTCACTGGCGGTCATTGAGGTTGATTCCAGTTTTACACAGTAACAAAAAATAGCATAATGAAAAGCTCACATGGGCCCTTTGGACACATATGTCGGCATTTCCTTCAGTTAGTGAGAAGAGTGGTTGCAGGTCAAAGAACAGAGAAGACATTCACCTGGCATCCCTTCTTTGCTGCCCATTTGCAATAACCCTCATATTCCACTCAACCTCTTTTCGTCTGGGAATCAGATTCTAGTAGAAGTAGAGCTTGTGAATTAAGGCAATGAATTAAGCCCATTTAATATCTCTGATAAGACTGATGGATTTAGAAGATGGTACACACCTTAAATCTGTTCTAATCAAATGAAACTCAGGAATTTTGATAATAATTCTGAGATACTTACTCTTTTTTGCACATATATAAGAAAAATGCAGCCCTGGGAGATGTCAGATACCATCTGTATCAGTTTGCTAGGGCTGCCATTAACAAAGAACCACAAACTGGGTGGCTTAAACAACACAAATTTATTTTCTCACAGTTCCGGAGGCTAGAAACCAAGATGTCAGCAGGATTAGTTTCTTCTAAGGAACATGAGGGGAGGACTTGTGCCAGGTCTTTCTCCTTATCTTAAAGATGACTATGTTCTCCCTGTGTCTTCACATCGTCTTCCCTCTGTGTGTATCCCTCTGTGTGCTTCCCTCTGTGTGTATCTGTGTTCGAATTTCTTCATTTATTAATTATCCTTATAAGTCACCAGTCATATTGGATTAAGTCCCACCTTAAGAACCTCATTTTAATTTAATGTCCTCTTTAAAGACCCTATCTCCAAATACAGTTACGTTCTGAGGTCCTAGGTGTTAGGACTTCAACATATGACTCTTGAAAATAACTCAGCTCATGGCATCATCTCCAGATCACAGGTGGAGGTAAGCATAGGAAAAAAGGGAGAACAGAGAATCAGCAGGAAACTGGGTGCTTGCTTATCAAGACTCACTTGAAGCTAATGTGTCTTTGCTGAATTTTTTTTCAATTGAATTTTTCAGTTGAGTCAATAAGTTGCTTGAATTGCATAAGCAAACTCACATAGGATATTTTTCTTATGACAAAGGAATCCAGGGAGTGAATAAGTTAAACTGTGATTAATACTATTCAGTTAAACTCCTAAAAAAGCAAACATGCTTTAAACATGCTTTCTCATCAACAGCATATAAAAGTGCTCGGTTCCTCATACTTTCATCAATAGGAATTATTTATAAATTTGCTTAAAAATTGGCCTCCTTATGAGTGAAAATCAAAATCTCATCAGTTTTTTATTTTATATTTTTCTGATTAGTAGGAGGCTCGGTAGCTTCTCCTCTGTTTACTGGTCATTTCAATTCTTTTGTGAACTGCTAATTTACATCTTTGGTCAATAATTTCCTTTGTCTATTTAGTAATGTTTGTGTTAACTTGTGGAGTCATATAGACAAGGCAAATATTTTCTCCTGTCCTGTCACTGTTTTAAAACTCTATTTATGGTGTTTTGTGTTATACAGAAGTTTTAAAATTTGGATTATTAGTTGGTTCAAATGCTCAGTCCTTTTCTTTGTGTGTCTAGGTTTTGAACCTTCTTTAGAAAGGTTGTCCCTATGCCAAAATTACGTAAGTGTTGTCTTTATAATTTCGTACATATAATACCTTTATTCTTAGTTTACCTTATAATTAGATCATTAGTATATTTGGAATATATTGTGAATATTATAATATAGAAAATATAATTTATTTTAATGGATAGTCAATTGTTGTTAAATCTTTTAGTAAATAATTTGTGTCTCTTGTGATTTGAATTATCTCATTTATCATATATTACATTATCATATTTATAGGGCCTGTTTCTGAAAAATCAATCCTGTTCTATTGATCTGTTGTGCTTATTTCTGTACCAAAATCACACTGTTTCAGTTAAGGTAGCTATATCACATAGAATAATATTATTGAAAATATAATAAGGTAACTTTGTAATACAACATTTGAAATACAAATCTTGCTTTATTTTTCTTTTTAAACATTTCTTGGCTACTCTTCTCCATTTACTAGAAATCAGCTATTCTAGTTTCTCAAAAATCCCAATGATATAATTCCAGTTGCTTCCCAGAGCCATAGAAGTAAAAGGAGGTCACTTTTACCCTTGCAATGAAAAAGAGCCAGACTTCAAATTTGTGCTTTTTCTTGAACCCATTAGAGAGGTGAGACAAAACAATAATCAAACATCTCAGGGAAGATGAGGTTTGCAGGAAGAAAGGAGATGCGAGCTTTCACTTACCTGGCATAGACAGCAAACATGGTGCAAAAAGTTAAGCTGGAATAGCTGAAAAAAATAGTAAAAGCTGAGTGTGGGCTGGCAGGACAAAATGAAACCCATTGAGGGCCACACGTCTTGCAGGCTATCGCTTCATGGACCCCACGTGGTGCACTGACAGAAATGATTGGAAAGAGCTGAGAAGTGTGGGGATAACAGCTGCACAAGAGGAGCAAGAAACACTGCCCGATCCCCTCCCCTGGTTCCACTGAGGAACACAAGCCTTCATTAAAAACCATTGGAAAAAACCCACAGGGCACTGGGTTAGGACAAAAATATAGTTCACAAGAGAAAATAAATGATAAATGTGGACTTTCTAAAAATGAAAAATCTTTTATACCTGAAGGATCTTGTAAAAAGAATGAAATGACAAGCCATGGGCTAAGAATATATATACATATGCAAATTACATTTCTGAGAAAAGACTTAATGTCCAGAACATATAAAATCTCTAAAAATGCAATAATAAAAGCTGGAACATTCTAATAAAAATGGGCAGAATATCTGAAAAAACAATTCAGTAAAGATGATTACTAGATGACAACTAAGCACCACAATGAGATACCATCTCATACCAGTCAGAATGGCTATTACTAAAAATTCAAAAAATAACAGATGTTGGTGAGGTTGGGAAGAAAAGGGAACCCTTATACACTGTTGGTGGGAGTGTAAATCAGTTCAGCCATTGTGGAAGGCAGTGTGGCAATTCTCAAAGACTAAAGACAGAAATACCATTCAAGCCAGCAGTCTCATTACTGGGTATCTACCCAAACGAATATAAATCATTTTATTATAAAGACACGTGCATGCATGTGTTCATTGAAGCACTACTCACAATACCAAAGACATGGAATCAACCTAAATGCCCATCAAAGATAGACTGGGAAAAGAAGATGTACATATACACCATGAAATATTATGCAGCCATAAAAAGAATGAAATCATGTCCTTTGAAGGGACAAGGATGGATAACAGCTAAAGGCCATTATCTTAGCAAACTAAGAGTGAAACAGAAAACCAAATACTGCATGTTTACATTCATAAGTGGAAGCTAAAAGATGACAGCACATGAACACAGAGGGGAACAATACACACTGGGGCTTATTGGAGGGCAGAGGGTGGGATGAAGGAGAGATTTGGGGGAAAAAAACAAAAACTAATGTGTACTCTGCTTAATACATGGGTGATGAAATAAGCTGTATGACAAACCCCCATGACACAAGTTTACTTATGTAACAAACCTGCACACATACTCCTGAACTTAAAAGTTAAAAAAAAAATTCTAAAAAGTTATTCAACATCATTAATAACTAGGGAAGTACAAATTAAAACTACAAAATGATACCACAACACACTTATTAGAATGCCTCCCCACCTCCAAAACTAAAACTGGCATTATTAAGCACTGACAAGAACATGGAGGAACTAGAATTTTCATAAGTTGCTGATGAGAATTCCAAATGCTACAGCCATTTTGAAAACAGAAGTATGGCAATTTCTTATGAAATGAAATATGCATCTAACCCACAGATCCAAAAAAAAAAAAAAAACTATACACAAATGTTTACAGAAACTTTATTCACGAACACTAAAAATTGGGGAAAAACAGACCTCTTTCAACTAATGAATACAAAAACTATGAAATAGCCATACAACGGAATATAATTTAGCAATAAAAAATAACAAACCATAGATTCACACAATATACATGAATCATAAATACATTTTACTAAGCGAAATAAGTCAGACCCAAAAGTCACATAGTGCATGATTCCATTTATATGACACACCAGAAAAGGCAAAAGTGTAAGGGACAGAAAACGAATCAGTGGTTTGCCAGTCTCAGGGGTTTGGAAGAGATGTTGTCTACATAAGGGAATTTACGGGTAAATATGGTGGTAGATTCTGACATTTCCTAAAATCTATGAAACTATACACCATACAAAGGGTGAAACATATTGCATGTAAAAATTGTTTAAATAAATTTTCTGTGTATATTTGAGGTTTACAACATATTATGGGATACATATGGATAGTAAAACGGTTACTATAGTGATGCAAATTAACACATGCATCGTCTCACATAGTTACTTTTTGTGTGTGACCAAAAAAGCTACACTCTTATTTACAAAATAACAGAAATTTTAACAAAATTTGGGGATTTTAACAAAAATCCCCAGTATAATTTTATTAATGATAGTCCTCATTAGAGGATGTACATTAGATCTCTAGACTTGTTCGTCCTACCTATCTGCTACTTTATATCCTTTGACCTACATCTCTCCATTTCCTCTCTCCTCCCTGGCCCCTGGTAACCACTGTTTTATTCTCTATCTCTGCACATTTGACCTTTTTTTAAAGTTTCCATGTATAAGCAAGATAATGCAACCTTTTTCTGTATCTGGCTTATTTCACTTTGCATAATGTCTTTCAGGTCCACCCATATTGTGGCAAATGGCAGGATCTCATTCTTTTTCAAGCCTGAACAATATTCCATTCTATTTCTATATTCCTGTATATTCATATATATAAAATTCCATTATATTCCTATATATTCATATGTAGGAATATTATATACATATATATTCCATTATAAATAAATTTAAAAATGTGTATATATACATTCCACTATATATTAATATATATATTCCATTATATAATGGAATATGTATATGTACACATTTTCTTTTTCCATTCATCCATCTATGGACACTTAGGTTGTTTTTATAACTTGGCTATTGTGAATAATACTGCAGTGAACAGAGAAATGCAGATAGCTTTAAAAGGTAAAGATTTTATCTCCTTTGGGTATATGCTCAGAAGAGAGACTGCTGGATCATACAGTAGTTCTATTTTTAATTTCTTTAGGAATCCCCATATTGTTTTCCATAATGGCTGCTCCAATCTACATTCCTACTAGCAGTGTACTGGGTTCCCTTTTCTCCATATCTTTGCCGACATTTATTGTACCTTGTCTTTTGATAATAGTCATCCTAATGTGTGATATTGCATAGTCATTTTAATCTGCATTTTCTAGATAATTAGTAATATTTTACACTTTTCATATACCTATTAGCCTTTTTAATGTTTTATTTGAAAAAATGTTTGTTTAGGTTTCTAGCCCACTTTTCAATTGGGTTATTTGTTTTCTGCTATTAAATTTTAAGAGTTCTTTATAAATTTTGAATATAAACCACTTATCAGATATGTGGTTTGCAAATATTTTTTCCCAGTTCATAGGTTACCTTTTCAATTTGTTGATTGTTTCCTTTGCTGTACAGGAGGTTTTGGTTTGGGGTGATCCCATTTATTAAGTTTTGCTTTTGTAGCATGGCTATTTGGTGTGGTATTCACAAAATTATTACCAACATCCAGTTTCAAGCATTTCCTCTGTGTTCTCTTCTAGGAGCGATTTCAGGTCTTATATTTAGATTTTTAAACTATTTTCAGTTGATTTTTTTTTTTTTTTTTTTTGGTCTGGTACAAGATAAGGATTCGGTTTCATTCTTTTGCATGTGGAAACCTAGTTTTCCCAGAACCATTTATTGAAGACACTATCCTTTCCCCATTGTGTCTTCTTAGCACCCTTGTCAAAAATTTGTTGACTACATGTGTTCATTTCTTGGCTCTCTATTCTGTTCCATTGGTCTATGTTTCCATTTTTATAACAGTACTATATTGCTTTATTAATATAATTTTGTAATACAATTTTACATTAGGAAGTATAATACCTCCAACTTTGTTTTTCTTTCTCAGTATTGCTTTTGTGATTCAGAGTTGTATGTAGTTCCCTACAAACTTAAAAATTATTTTTTCTATTTCTATGAAGAATGCCATTGAAATTTTGATAGGGATTATGTTAAATCTGTATATTGCTTTAAGCAGCACAGATATTTTAAGAATATTAATTCTTCTGGTCTATAAACATTAAATGTCTTTCCATTTATTTGTGTCTTCTTTAATGCATATGAATTTTTAAAAAATTAAACCAGCCAACATATATATGTGGGAGGAAGAAAGATGAAATGTGAATTATGACAAATGATTCTACATTATAAATAAATCACATTATCATATTAAAGAGAATGGGAAGAAACAAGATGATTAAGCAACTTTGGAACAGTACTTTGGATACCATAAAGCTAAAGATGGAAAGTCCATACTCAAACACTATGCTGTAGTTGGGAAATTGTTTCTCACAGGGGTACAGGGTAGAAATTTTGGTTCTCCTTTGTTTTTATGCTTGACTTGAACAAATAAGTAAATGTACTGTGTATAAGGAGACATAGAGCAAGTAGCTACAATTAAGGAAATGAGGAAGACTAGAATGAATCCTGTGGGGCTAGAAAAATGGCAGAGGTATCAATACAGACATGTGGTTACAAAAGACAGGTAGATAGATGATACACAGATAGAAAAATAAACATAAATAAGTCTATATACACCAATGTGTTTGTGTGTGTGTGTCCTAGCTCTGCCTAGTGACAGGAACTCAAAGTAGTGACACCTCAGTGGCAATTAGCATACCTAATACCCAGTTCGTGCTTTCTAAACACTATTCTATAATAAAGGGAACCAGGGCCCATTGGAGAACTGGTTTATTTAAAAGCCAAGGCACATAAAATACAAGGCGAACCTGAAGCATCTTGTGGTGCCAGAAAGTATGGAAGTGCCCCTTAGAAAGAATGAATAAGATCTAGCATTTTACAGCAAACAGGGTGACTACAGTCAAGGATAACTTAATTGTACATTTAAAAATAATCAAAAGAGTGTAACTGGATTGTTTATAACACAAAGGATAAATGCTTGAGTGTACGGATACCCCATCTTCCACGATGTGGTTATTATGCATTGCATGCCTGTATCAAAACATCTCATATACCCCATAAATACAAACACCATGTACCCACAAATTAAAAATAAAAATGTTTTCAAAAGGAAGTAATAAGAAGTGGTCAAAAGCAAAAGGATAGAAACTTATCAAAAAACTATAAAAGTCAACCTGAAAGCTCCTAATGGTCAATGATGGAATACCTTGAGCAACAAAATAAGTAATAGTAATATTGTATTATAATACAGACAATATAAATATCCATGACTCTATACTATACAGATAAAATGAAAATAAACAAATAAATAAATGTGGCAATTATTTCTTACAGAAGAATACCAATTAATAAACATAAAAAGAATGACAGAAACAGAAAATCACTGCTAGAACACAACAGCAAGCATAACTGTCAGCAAGATGTACCAATGGTTACTAAAATTAGTGGTTAAAAGCTTAAGCAGAAACAAGCTAAATGTTTTGAGGGTGAAATAAATGAATCATATGATCATAATTTAATAATTTTAAGGAGTTTATTAGGTGATTTTTAAAAACAGTGTTTTTAGTGAATACTGTAAAACTTAAGAAAAAACACTCAAGCACTGTTTTGATATTGTATTTGTCATTATGAAGGAGTAAATACTTATCTTAGAGTGCAGAATCCTGGCAGATGCCACCTTAATCAAGTGATCAAGTTTAACATCACCAGCATTACAAACCAACCTCATGCATAGCCTGGGATGATGCACTCCAGCATATCACCTCTGTGGGATCCATCCCAGTAATGCATAACCTGCCATCTAATGAAGAGAAAACTTCAGACAGACCCAGACAAAGGGACAGTGTGCAAAACATGATCAATACTCCTCAAAGGTGCCAAAGTTATGAAAGACAAGAGAAGAATGAGGTTCGCTCACCGACTGAAAGAGACTAAGGCGATACAACAACACAGGGTGATATTCTGGATTGAATTCTAAAAGAGAAAAATCAGTGAAACTTAAGAAGTTCTTTACTTAATAGTATTTACCAAGGTTAATTTCTTAGTTTTGATGAATGTTCTAAGGTTCTGTAAGATATTAAGAAGAAGCTGACTGAAATTTATATGGGGATTTTGTACTATTTTTGTAAACACTTCTATAAACTTGAAATGAACTCAATATAAAAAGTCAAATTAAAAAAGAAAGCACTGCCAGAAGGATGTTGATTGAAGCTAAGTTAAAACTACAGATTAATTTGAAAACTGATAGTTTTATGATAGTCAATCTTACATCTAGATATCACGTTTTTGTCCATTTACTCACGTTTCTCTTTTATCTTTTAATCCACTTACTTGATACCTTTAATAAACAACTTTTACTAAGCTCCTTCTTATATATCTCATAATTTTATTACTCATTAAAATTATATTTTTCTATCAGTTCCTAATTGGTAATTGCTCATTTATAGTCAAGCTATTTTCTTGTTGTTCATAGAACCAATAAGTGGGAATTTTGCTGAACTCTTTTATTAGAGTCTTAATGTTTTTCAATTATTTTGTCAGGATTTTCTATGTAAACAATCATAACATTGCAAATACTGACACTTTTGTTTTCATTCTTCTAATATTCATGTTCTGTAAACTCATATTAGTTAGGTTCTATAGAACAAATTGGAACAATAACATTGATAGGCATTACTGTCTTATCCCTGACTTTACTGTGGATTGACTTAGGACAATTGAATGTTTTTTATTTTTCTTTTTTCTCTTTCATACCAATGAATTATAGAAATAATTTATTTTCTTTATTATGATTTTCACTTTTAAAGTATATTTAGTGTATTTCCAATTACTATTAATATTATTTAATCTTCATCCTAAACAAAATAAAATTTTTAGCATGCTTTAATTTCTCATGTTCACCAATCCAACATCTTTATTTAGAAAAAGATTGTGAATGTTATTTCCAAATGTGGCTAGAGTATATGTTCAGTAATTCATTTAGAATTATTTTGTTGGTGATTTCTGAAAGCTTATATTGTTGAGCATCTTTTGTTTGGCCTCTATTCTTAAATGGCATTTTAACAATACGAAAAAAAATCTGCACTCTAAATTATGTTTCCCAAGTGCTTTGAAGAAAATCTTTTCTTTTCCTTTTTATTTTTTTATTTTTATTTTTTGAGACAGAGTCTCGCTCTGCAGCCCAGGCTGGAGAGCAGTGGTACCATCTCGGCTCACTGCAAGCTCCGCCTCCCGGGTTCATGTCATTCTCCTGCCTCAGCCTCCTGAGTAGCTGGGACTACAGGCGCCCATCAACACGCCCAGCTAATTTTTTGTATTTTTAGTAGAGACGGGGTTTCACTGTGTTAGCCAGGATGGTCTTGATCTCCTGACCTCATGATCCACCTGCCTTGGCCTCCCAAAGTGCTAGGATTACAGGCGTGAGCCACAGTGCCTGGCCTTCTTTTCCTTTCTAATACGTGTGCTGCAGATGAGAAGTCTGATGCCAGTCTGAGGATTACTCTATACGACAAACTAGAATTTTCCCCTCTGAAGTTTTAGGATTTTCTATCATAGACCTTCTGAAATTTAGTTTTGTTTTCCTTGTTGACATTCAGATATCCCTCCAAATTGTTTTTCATTTTTTGTTATTATAAATTCCGGGATACATGTGCAGAAGGTGCAGGTGTGTTACATAGGTATACACATGCCATGGTGGTTTGCTGCACCCATCAACCCATCATCTACATTAGATATTTCTCCTAATGCTATCCCTCTCCTGGCCCCCCACCTCCCAACAGGCCCCAGTGTGTGATGTTCCCCTCCCTGTGACCATGCGTTCTCATTGTTCAACTGCCACTTATAAGTGAGAACATGCAGAGTTTGGTTTTCTGTTCCTGTGTTCGTTTGCTGAGAATGATGGCTTCCAGCTTCATCCACGTCCCTGCAAAGGACATTAACTCATCCTTTTTTATGGCTGCATAGTATTCCATGGTGTATATGTGCCACATTTTCTTTATCCAGGCTATCATTGATGGGCATTTGGGTTGGTTCCAAGTCTGCTATTGTGAACAGCACTGCAATAAACATACATGTTCATGTCTCTTCATAGAATGATTTATAATCCTTTGGGCATATACCCCGTAATGAGATTGGTGGGTCAAATGGTATTTCTGGTTCTAGATCCTTGAGGAATCACCACACTGTCTTCCACAATCATTGAACTAATTTACACTCCCACCAACAGTGTAAAAGTGTTCCTACTTCTCCACATCCTCTCCAGCATCTGTTGTTTCCTGACTTTTTAAAGACGGCCATTCTAACTGGCATGAGATGGTATCTCATTGTGGTTTTGATTTCCATTTCTCTAATGATCAGGGATGATTAGCTTTTTTTTCATATGTTTGTTGGCCGCATAAATGTCTTCTTTTGAGAAGTGTCTGTTTATGTCCTTTGCCCACTTTTTGATGGGGTTGTTTTATTCTTGTAAATTTGTTTAAGTTCCTTGTGGATTCTGAATATTAGCCCTTCGTCAGATGAACAGATTGCAAAAAATTTCTCCCATTCTGTAGGTTGCCTTTTTGCTCTGATGATAGTTTCTTTTGCTGTGCAGAAGCTCTTTAGTTTAATTAGATCCCATTTGTCAATTTTGGCTTTTGTTGCCATTGCTTTTGGTGTTTTAGTCATGAAGGCTTTGTCCATGCCTATGTGCTGAATGGTATTGCCTAGGTTTTCTTCTATGGTTTTCATGGTTTTAGGTCTTATGTTTAAGTATTTAATCCATCTTGAGTTAATTTTTGTATAAGGTGTAAGGAAGGGATCCAGTTTCAGTTTTCCGCATATGGCTAGCCAGTTTTCACAGCTAAGGAATGTGTTCTTCCACTACGTTTTAAGTATTGCTTCTCCTCTATCTCTTCTGAAATTCTCTTTACAACAATAATGAAATTAACGTATCTATTTTTATATCTCCTAATGTTTCTTTTGTATCTGTTATCTCTTTGACCTTTTTGTGGCATTCTAGAAGAATTCCTTCATTCTGTTTTCATTTCATGGATTCATACTTTGGCTCTGTTCATTCTGGTATTCAGCTTACCTTCTACATGTTGTCTTAAATCAATTATTGTATCTTTAAGATTGTTTCATGAATTCTGAGAACTTCCTTATTAGAGTAATTTGTTGTTATTGTTGTTATTAGTTTTCTTGTTGGTTTTTAGTAAGCTTAATATATTTCCTCATGTCTCCAAAAATGTATGTAGCAGTAATAATTATATTTATGTTATTTTAACTATTTGTTCCCATTATCAATAGTTTTCCTTAATATTTTTATTTCTTTTTTGTTGTTGCCTGATTTTGTTTGTTGTTGCCTGAGTAGTGACAGTCTAGATTGATTCATAATCAAGGTTACAATGAAGGCCTAGATTGACTTATCCTAGAAAATGATATATATATATATATATGTCCTAAGTCCAAGTGAAAAATATTTCTTTCATTAGGGGTAAATGAAGGTTCTGATTGGAAGAACCTGGGCTATGCAAATATCTGGAAAGTAAAAAGGAGTACATAAATTTAGCAGGTTTTCTTACCATGTATTGGTCATTTGTCATGTAAGTATCAGTTTTTCTTTCCTCCTAGATGGTATAAGTCGGATAGAGAACTATCCTGGTTTGA
Organism: Papio anubis; assembly: GCF_008728515.1. Taxonomy (NCBI): domain Eukaryota; kingdom Metazoa; phylum Chordata; class Mammalia; order Primates; family Cercopithecidae; genus Papio; species Papio anubis. Next base: position 31,047,599 of record NC_044985.1, read on the forward strand.
TAGCCTGAAGTACCCACTCCAGGAATCTCTTGCACCACAACTGTCAAAGGTATCTGGCAAGTGAGGCAACTTGACACCCAACAAATAGTGGAGCCAGCTAATCCAAGAGGAAGGTATTAATAGAACTGTTCTACTGTCCAACTGTCTATGGCCTTCTCCTTTTCCCAGCCTCCACATTCTCTGACCTTAGATTACTTTAGAATTCTACTTAACTAAAGGCTTAAAGTTCATATACTTTGCAGCTGATTTCATTTGCTGGTATATTACAGGAATGACTCATTTTTTTTGGTATAAGAATATCCCATCTGCTTTTATATGATGTTATAAAAATATTTATATTTATACGTGCCATTGTATTAAAATTTGGAGAGACAAGAGCTAATGTGTTAAGACAGCTACTTCAAACTGTACATCTTTTTTAATAGAGAAAATACAACATATTTTGTACTTCACTAACATGACCTTATATTCAGAAGACAGAACAAAAAGATTATGGCAGAGGGATAGGGAAAGATAGCACAAAATTACAGAACTATTGTTAACACAAGGAAAGAGAATGGGATTTAGAGGAAAGAACTTAGAAATAATAATTCATAAATATTAAGAAACTCTAAAACTCACAAGGAGAAAGATAGCTAAAGAGAAAAATAGAAAAAAGCAAGGCATACACAGAAGAGAACATTGAAAAAGACACCTTCAGGTATAAATGGAAATTCAATGATAAAATGAACACTTACACACACACTCTCACACATGCATGTGCATACATGTCATCTACATAGAGTAATTTAACAGCCCACCAGTCATTTCCAGGACAAGGTCAATTTTTTTCTTCCCCCAATTCAGAGGTACCAAAAAGTTCAGTACTACTTTGTGTTTTACTTTTATTTTCCATGCTAAACACTATGAAACATTTTTTAACTTCATGTTGCCAACATGAAAGAAAATGCAAAAAGCAGCAGAATTTGTTTAAATTAACTAAAATAACACACTAATAGAGATAAGGAATTGCTGAGGTAATTGCCCTGTGGTATTTCCAGATGTTCACTGTGCATCCAACAGTGATTCATCCAACCCCCCACATACCGTCAACTGGTAATGATGGCAGCCAAGACCTGTCTGGAGCAGCCGTTGCAAAAATGCTGGCTGCAGCAGGGAGGAGCAGCCAGGAATGTGTGTTCCGCAGAGCCGGTGGGGGCCAGGAACAGGCAGGAGCCCTGTCCCCTATTGAATCAAGCAGCAGGAGCCCCATGCTCCCCAGCTCAACTTAAGCCAGCTAGCCATAGCTGCCGACTGGGCATTCCTGGGCTCCTGGAGTCCCAGGAAGCCCCCAGTTCCCCACAGGCTTAGAAGTGCCTGCTCCCGCTGCCTCGCCTCTCCCCACTCCCGGCACCCGCTCCAGGGTGAGAGAAAGCTGTGGCTGAGCTGGGTGTGTCAGGCACTGTCGTGACCCAGTTGTGTGTGTGTGCTCAGGCCAGTGCTGACATACCAGCGCCTTGCTGCCCCAGCCCCTTCTGGACACTGGGCACCAGACAAGCATGGGAGGGAGGCCAAAGGGGGTCTGAGGGTGGTTTGGCATAGGCCTGCAAGCACCCCTTGGCGCAAACAGCCTGAGTGCCAAGGACAGCATGTTGATGGCAGCAGTTGGCAAATAGACTCCTGGGCAGAAAGGGGTGGGTCCCAAGTGAAACCTCACCTTCAAGCCAGGCTGCCGATTCCAAATGGAGTCTGCAGTCTGGAGGGAGAACTCACAGTGCTTTTTCTGGGCCTGCTGATGGCTGTCCATGAGCCAATCATCATACACTTCCTCCCTTCTGAGCCCATAAAACCCCCAGATCCAGCCAGACTCAGATGTCAGGACTACCAGCTGTGGGAAGGAGTTATTCACTGCAGATCTCCTCTCTGCTGAGAGGTGGACACTCCTCGCCTGCCTGAGGAATGGAGCTACCCACTTCGGGTCTCCTGAAAGCTGTTTTGTTGCTCAGTGAAGCTCCTTTCTGCCTTGCTCACCCTCCAGTTGTCTGGATACCTCATTTTTCCTGGACACAGGCAGAGAACTGGGGACCCACCAAATAAAGGGACCGAAAGACCTGTAACAAATAGGGCTGAAACATGCCCCACCCCCACTATGTTGCAGGTGATGAGAAGGAGAAAAGAGCTGTGGTCCTTTGGGGAACCCAGACCTAGGGGCTCACCGAGCCAGGGCTGTGACACCCTCTTTGGGGCTCTGTGGTTTCTGATGTCCCCAAGCTTCTGAGAATGACTACATTCCCCTCATCCAGATGTGGTTGCCCAGAACAGAAGCTGCTTGCACTGCACCTGATCAAGCCATGGGCTTGCACGGAGACAGTGCTTGTGCTGACGCCTGGAGTTTCCCCCACTGCTGCAGCAGCCAGAGTGCCTGGCTGTGCGCAGTGGCTGGACCCCAGACCCCACGCATGCTTGCTCATGCACCTCTCGATGCAACACAGCCAAAGGATGCAGAGGATGCTGTGCCTCTGATGGCTGCGTGGGTGTATGCCACTATCCCCAGCAATACAACCAGACAACCCCAATGTTTTTGTGTGGCTGTGTTTTTATAATTTCTAGGAGGTGGGGGATTATTAAGTTGATTAATGACTGGTGACCTGGCCAGTATCAAAACTGAATAACAAACCAATTACTGGCTGCAGATGTACTTTTAGACAATATTGCCCATGGAAATTAGATAAGAGAAATAGGAGAAGATTAATGTAGAAAGTAGTTTTTGTCCTTGCTTGTCCTAGATATTCCAAAGGTAATCAAAATATAACATGGTCAGGAATCCAAAAAAGTAGAGTCACAACCTCAAAACAAAAACTGCCTTTCTTTCATATTTGGTGTTACAGCATCAAATTAGTTGTCTTAGTATGACAACAGCAAGTTGAGAATGTTTTACATATGAACAGTTAGAGGGAAAACTACTGCATCTCCTGGACTAAATGAATACACATTTCCATCTTTTGGCTACTGTGTTTCTCTTTTGCAATGAAAAAACAAAGTTGCATGTAAAAGAAAAACTAAAAATAGCTTACACAAGGTGTCAGTTTATCTCTTCCTCAAAAGAACTCTAGAGCTAGACAGTCCAAGACTAATTAACAGTTCTGTGGTCCATAGAGACACAGGCCCCTCTATTCTTCTGTCCAACCATCTCCAGGATGTGACTTCCAATATCATTGCAAGTCTAGGATAGTTGTTGGAGCTACATTTGTCATAGCCACTTCTAGGCTACAGGAATCTATTGCAGCTGGTATGTATGCAAAAGCTTGCCCTTGTTTTCTGCCTCCTTTTTACTTCCTGGAAGCCTACCAAATAATTTTCCTTTTTCATTTTAACCATCAATCTTAGTTATATGGTTACCCCTTCCTACAAGGTGGGCTGGGATGCTTAGTCTAAAAGGCTTCATTGACATACCAAGGTACATTATGGTTTGCTTACTAAGAATGAAAGTAACTACTACAGTACCTGATCCAAAGGCTTCAAAAAATCAGGTTCATAACTGGTCTTACTTAGGTGGAGCAAGGCAACTTTACTTAAGCATCATCTCAGCATTTCAGGTGTGTTTGGCTTCCACAAAAAGGGAGATCATTCATACAGTAGACTCTTGATTTATTTAGCAAAGATTCCAATATCTGGTGCAAATGAGGAGACCAAAGAGCATGAAAAGATGAGGAATATCAGTGCCGCATCCTTTGATGGATATCACTGGGCCTAACAGAAGGGACATGGTGGCAGTGAGACTGTCTGTTCAGGATGTAGAAAGGCTTAATTTTGTGCTTTACCATAGTCTGTTTATATTTGGGCTTATATCCCTATTGAAGAAGAATTTATATAATCTATGTTTGCTATGCTTCCAGTTAAGAAGAGGTTTGTAGATGTGAGGCTCTGTTAATTATTGAACCAAATTTAAAAGTCCCTGGGGTTGCACTCTCTTGCGAGTAGGAGGAGGAAGAGTCATCATCCAATTGTCCCTGATCCCTCAGTTAAGTTTCATTCTGAGAAGCATGTTTCCTGCAACAACCCAAATCCTGTTCCTGGCTTTAATGGTTTTGGGAGTAAGTAAAAAGAAAAGATAGATGTTTGATGTTAACCCTGCAAGGATTCTGCTCTTAACTCATCACTCAGTTAACCCAAGGATTCTCTGTATGAGCAGCTCAGACCAAATTACTGACACCTACCTTGCCTTCTGACAGAATTTGATTAATATCTGATCCTAATGAATTTCATATATTCATTTTTGTCTTTTTCCAAGGGTTTTCTTGGAATACAATATAAACTACCTGTTTATATCATATTTCTTTTTAAATTTTAAACATTTTTACTGATACATAATAATTGCATATATATTTATACATGCATACAATGTTTACTGACCAAATCAGGGTAATTAAGATATCCATCATCTCAAATATTTAGAATTTCTTTGTGTTGAGAACATCCTAAACCCTCTCAACTAGTGATTTTGGAATTTATAAGTTATTGATAACAATGGTCACCCTACTGTGCTGTTGAACCCTAGAACTCATTCCTTCTATACAACTGTATATGTGTAGCCATTGCTCAACCTCTCTTCATCCTCCTTTTCCCCTATGCTTCCTAGCTTCTGGCAATTTTTACTCTCTACCTCCTTGAGATCCATTCTTTTAGCTCCCACATATGAGACAGAACTTGGGATATTTGTCTTTTTCTGTGTGTCTTATTTAATTTAACATAATGTCCTTCAGTCTCATCCATGTAGCTGCAAATGAAGGATTTTTTTATGGCTAATATTTCATTGTGCATACATACTGCATTTTTTCTTCATCCATTCATTGGTTGAATGGATGGAATCAACTTAGGTTGACTCCATATTTTGGCTATTGCAAATAGAGCTACAATAAACATGGAAGTGCAGATACATTGATTTCCTTTGTTTTGGATATATACACAATAGTGAAATTGGTAATTCTATTTTTAATTTTATGAGGAACCTTCATACTGTTCTGCATGCTGGCTGTACTAATTTACATTCCCATCAACAGTGTACAAGAGTTACCCTTTCTCCACACCCTCACCAGCATCTGTTATTTTTTTGTTTTCTTGATAATAGCCATTTTAACTGGGGTGAGGTAATCTCTTATAGTGGTTTTGATTTGCACTTCCCTGACTATTGGTGTTGTTGAGCTTTTTCTCATATACTTGTCGGCTATTTATGTCTTTTTTTGAAAAACATCTATTTAGATCATTTGCTCACTTTTTATTATATTTTTCCTGTTGAGTTGTTTCATTTCTTTACATATTCTGGTCATTAATCCCTTGTCAGATGGACTGTTTGAAAATATTTTCTCTCATTTTATGGGTTTTCTTGACTCTGTTGATTGTTTCCTTTGCTGTGCAGAAGCTTTTTGCTTTATGTAACCTCATTTGTCTAATTTTACTTTTATTGTCTGTGCTTTTGAGGTCTTACCACAAAACATCTTTGTCCAGACGAATGTCCTGAATTTATCCAGTACTTTTTCTAGTAGTTTCATAGTTTAAGATCTTACATATAAGTATCTAACCCATTTTGCATTATTTTGTAATATGGTGATAGAATGGGTCTCGTTTCATTGTTCTGCATATGGATTTCCAGTTTTCCCAGCATCATTTATTAAAGAGACTGTTCTTTCCCTAAAATATGCTCTTAGTATTTTTGGCAAAAAAAAAAAAAAAAAAAAAAAAGAATTGGCCCTAAATGCAGGGTTTATTTTCTGCGTTCATTATTCTGTTCTACTGGTTAATGTATCTGTTTGTAGGCCAGTATCATTTACTTTGGTTACTATGGCTATGTAGTATATTTGAAGTCAAAGAGTATGAAGTCTCCAGCTTGGTTCTTTTTGATCAGAATTGCTTTGGCTCTTCAGAGTCTTTTGTGCCTTCACGCAAATTTTAGGATTTTCTTTTCTATTTCCATGAGGAATGTCATTGGTATTTTGATAGGAATGTCATTAAATTTGTAGACTGCTTTGGGTACATTTTAACAATATTAATTTTTACAATCCATGAACATAAGATTTCTTTCCATTTTTTGTGTTCTCTTCAATTTCATTCATAACTGTCTTAAAGTTGATACTGTAGAGTTACTTCACTTCTTTGGTTAAATTTATTCCTAGTTTTTTTTCGTAACTATTGTAAATGGAATTGATATCTTGATTTCTTTTTCAGATTGTTTGCTGTTGGCCTACAGCAATGCTACTGATATTTGTATGTCAATTTTCTAATCTGCCACTATAGTGAATTTATCAGCTCTAACTTTATTTCTTTTTGTTTTTGTTTGTTGGTGTAGTCTTTGGATTTTTCTAAATAAAAGAACATGGCATGGGCAAACAAGGACTTTTTTTCCTCTCCAATTTGGATTCCCTTTATTTCTTCCTCTTGCCTAATTACTCTGGTTAAAACTTCTAGTACTATGTTAATGAAAGTGGTAAAAATGAGAATGTTTATCTTGTTCCAGAACTTAGAAAGTTTTTAATTTTTTACTCTTCAGTATGATGTTAGCCATGGACTTTTTCATATATGGTATTTATTGTTTTAAAGTATTTCCTCTATACCCAGTTTCTTATTTATCATGATGGAATGTTGGATTTTATCAAATGCTTTTTCTGTATCTCATGAGATGATCATATGGTTTTTGTCCCTCAGTTTGTTGATGTGGTGTATAATACTTTTTGATTTGTATATGTTGAACTATCCTTGTATTCCTGGGATAAATCCCACTTGATCCAGTGCCAATCATAACCTTGAAAGACACAATCCCACCTACCATAATTCTAAATGTTGAAATTCAAAAAGATAAAAATCCCTAAGTGTCGAAATCCTGAAAGTCTCAAATCTGTAACACCTGAAATCCTGAAAATCACAATCCCAGTGTGAAATCCTGAATTTTAAAAACCCTAAAGCCAAATTATGAGGACATGAGTAGTGTGTTTTGGTTGTATACAGGATAGTTGCATCATGTTAAGTGGAAACATTACTCTGTTGTTATCTTTATTTGCATCTGGTAAAAATGTCACATAAGTGGAATGGCCATGTCATATGAACATAACAAAAACTCCAGTTAAAAAATACATCATTTGTCTACATTGACATTACTTTCAGCTGGTAAAATTCCAGATTTTAATGAATTAAAGCTTCATTTGCCTGAATAAGGCAGTGAAGTTACTAACTGGCTTGAAAACAATTATGTGCACAGTAAAATAAGAAGACACTTATGCAACAGTGTTGCCATTAGATCACTGGTATTATTTCCACCAAATTTGTGATTTCTATATGAATGTATGTGGAATGGATTTCTGCATACTCAAAACAACACAGATGCACAGCAAGCACAGAATATGGAAAATGTAATATGGAATCCTCGATCACTTTACCTCAAATCATACAAAATTTTCAAAAAGGGCTGTCACATAAAAAAAATCAACGTGACCATATTCACCAGCCAAGGAGAGCCATACCATATATTTATACATTTTCTTTTGATCTATTTCTTTATGAATACAGTTCACCTGCTCATAACTGTTAGACCTGTGCAACTGTCATTGGTATACCTGAGTGTTTATGTTTGATAAAATATGTGTGTTATTCCTTATTTTATTGGGTTAAGTGACCTATGAATTGTTCTGTGTTTTTATATTTTTCAAATATATTCCTATTTCAAATAAAATTCCTATTTTAAAATGTAAATAAATGTTTTAGAAATAAATTTTAAATTATTTCTTGCAGAATTATATTTTTGGGATTTCGATCTTTTGGGATTTTAACATGCAGTATTATGGTATTGGGTATTATGCCTATTGGGGTTATTACCCAAATCCCACTTGATTCTGGTGTATTTTCTTTCTGGTGTGTTGTGGAATTTGCCTTGCTAGTATTTTATTGAAGATTTTTGCATTTATGCTTTTCAGGGCTATCAGCCTGTAATTTTCATTTTTGTTGCACCCTTGTCTGGTTTTCTAGTTTTATCCCATTGTGGTCTGAGAAGATACTTGATACTATTTTGATTCTTAGATATTTTTTGGAAACTTGTTTTGTGGCCTTACATGTAGTCTTTCCTGGTGAATGTTTCACAGGCTGATGAGAAGAATGTATTTTCTGCAGCTGTTGGATAAAATGTTTTGCGTCTTTTAAGTCCATTTGGTCTATAATGCAGTTTAAGTCCAATGTTTCTTTGTTAATTTCCTATCTAGATAATCTGTCTAATGCTGAAAGTGGGGTGCTGAAATTCTCGACCATTATTTTATTGTGGTCTATCCCAGGCAGGATGCAAAGAACCCAGCAGTGGGGGTGGTGGGCTGGGTGGGTAGGCCCTCAGGTTTCCAGATGGCACATGTGAGTGTCAGCAATGGCAACATTGGGTTCCAGGTCAGCTGACTCTTAGGTTTCCAGGTGGGGTGCATGGGTACTGGTGGGCCAGGTGGTCTGCTCCTTGGGTCCCCAGGCGGGACACTGGACATTAGCAGTGATGATGGTGAGTTGGTCCTCGAACACCGAGGCAGGCATGTGGGCCCCAGCAATATCAGCAATCGGGTAGTCAGACCATTCCCTGGGCCCCTGGGAGGTGTGCACATGTGTCAGCAGTGTCCATGGTGGGGGGTGGGAGGCTGGGATAGTTGGGTGCTGGTATTATTTATGTAAGGTGAACAGGCCAACTCCAAGGTTTCCAGGTGAGGCATAGGAATGCATAATGGCCCAATTGCTGGAGGGGAGCAGAGTCGATGTATGTGATGGTGGCCCCAGGCACACTGCTTTTAGGTGCTGGTAAGTTCATACTTTGTTTCCCTATGTTGTGGAGGCCACCTCCCTGATGTGATGGACTATCTGATTCCCAGTGTGTAGAGTACTGCTTGGGCTTGGGTGCCAGCAACATGGCCATGTCCTCAGATCCAGCAGGAACCACAATGCTGCAGTCCTCTGGGTGAATGTGGGAGACGTTGATGGGGCCCTGGGACATGGGGATACAGAAGATAATGAACTGTCAGGTAGGATATAATACAGTGATGGTTCCACTCTCAAAATGGTTCTGTGCCTCAGCAGCTTGGGTTCTATGGGATGGAGCCAGCATGAATTCCCTCTCTGGAATAATGCAATCTCATGAATTCCAGGCAGCTCCCCACACTAGGCTAAGGGTCTATGAGGGCAGAGGAGATTTCCTGTAGTTAGGAATGCAGATGTCCGTGATGAGAATACAAATTTCTGGGCATCTCTTACTTACTTATTCCCTGCAGTGGGGAGTCCCTAGTCCCTGCTGGTTCTGAGCCTATCCTGCCAGCTGTGTCACTTCACTCTCTATGCTGCCATCTCTAGTGTCCATGACTTTCAGCTCTACTGGAAACAAGAAAAAAATAGTAGAGAAAAATAGAAAAAAGTCAAATCAAATCAAGCTTTCATGCCTTAGAGAGTCCCTGTCACTGCTTGATTCCAGCATTTTCCCCTGATGCCTTATTCTATGTATGGTAATCTACTTTCTGTTTTGGTCCTTCTTTATTGAGAAGACAAGTGCTAGACTCGTTGAGTCAACCATCCTGATGACATCTCTGAAGTTCATATATAGAGAAATGAAGCCATTGCATAATGATGGGCGGATAAGGGTGTAATTTACAATACTAATGACCACCTCTGACAGGTTTTCAGTCCAGCAGCCTTTAGTCTTCTGAGATTTAAAATACAAATGGAAAGACTAAATGGGTAATGTAGAATAGTGACATGATAAATGATGAAATAAATATTAAAAGTTTTAACATATTAAAATAATCATATTAATGTTTAAATCAATATCAACCATTATTGTTTCTAAAAATATTGTTTTTCCAAGAGCTTAAAACTCTCATTGTGTTATAAATAATTTTTCACACCATCTCTGAGAGATAGGCATGCTCTCCCAATATTAATAGACCCTGGAATTTTCCTAAAGTTATTTTAGACAAATTAGATGAGACCCTTGATGATATCATTAACTAATAAACAATGTTAGGCAAGACACTCAGTATAAAGACAAAGAAGCAGAGCTATGCATTAATTGATCATTAGTTCTGAATGTGTATTATTTAGCTAGCTGTTTTGTAAATTTTAGTGTTAGTCCCTGCATGAATAGTTATAATGTTGTTTGTATCAGAGATTGGTATATGGTATCAACAAGATCTAACAAGACAAGCAAAGGTAGGAATGAGGAAAAAAGTCTAAAAGAATATATTTGCAAGATATATAACAAAGGATTAACGGCAATAAAATATAAAGAATACCTACAAATTAAAAAGATATATTAACAATGTTAATCATTATAGCATTGTAGTAGTACAAACTGGAAACAACCTAAATGTTTATTACTAGAAAATATATTTTAAAATGGAAAGAATGATACATTCATACTGTGTAAAATGTAGACAGCTATTAAGAGTTTGCATTTCTTTCTATATTTCAATATTTGTTGATTACTTAATAAAATCCAGGAAATGGAAGGCGAAAATCACAGCTTTTAAACAAAGGTAGTACTTTATTAGTTTATTACTTATGTAATAGTTGGTGTGAGGTTTTGGAATAAATACTGTGAACTCTAGTTGGTTCATAAATGCTAATTTGATAAGCAGGCATAAGGGTATGAACTTGACCACAAAGTAAGGTACATAAGACACAGGGTTTTTCTTTAAGTTTCAGTGAGAAACTAATTTCTTCAGGTAAAAACTTGGCAAACAATGATTAATCTTCAAGAAGAAATTTTTAAAAAATGAAATCTTAAGAATCACCTACAGCACTCTCTGACAGTTGTTACAACAACAGCCAAAGAAAGACTTTTGCCCAACCGCTCCCAATTACCAGCCCAGTTGCCACAGATTTTTATCCACCTGCCCCATCTCCTATTGTTCCTCACTTATTAAAGGCTTATTAAAAATGTTGACTGAAAGCACAATAAATTCAGAATTGTGATGAATTTGAAACTAATAAAAGAAAGAACTCTGTTGTTTGTCCTAATTGATTTATAATCTGAAAGAGACCCTATAAATATATAAGGCAACTCTTCCCGACATTTAAATCAGTTTAATAAGCAAAGAGTGATTGTAATGCTGAAATTAGTGAAATGGTCCATCAGTTGTTTGTAAAAGTCACTTACCATATTGATGACAATATAGTCAAGTTCTCAAATCCAATAACAAGGGCCTTCCTAGACTATGTCTACTCATCCTTTAGCATATACAGATGGTCCCCAACTTATAGCAGTTCAACTTAGAATTTTTCAACTTTATGACAGTAAAAAAAAAAAAAAAATTCAGTAAAAACTATTTTTGAGTACTGATACAACCATCCTCATTTTTCACCTTCAGTATAGTATCTAATAAGTGATTTGAGATATTCAACACTTTATTATAAAATAAACTCTATATTAGATAATTTTGCCCAACTGTAGGCTGATATAAGGGTTCTGAGCATGTGTAACGTAGGTGAAGCTAAACTATGATGTTTGGCATGTTAGGTGTATTAAATGTATTTTTGAATTATGATATTTTCAATTTATGATGGATTTATTGGGGTGTAACTCCATTGAAAGTTGAGAAGCATTGGTACACATAGCTCTTTACTCATTATTTTTGGAAGCACAGTCATAAGCAACAGCCTTAGATGTCTATTTTTTTTCTCAGATTTTCCTTTCACAAACAGACTCAAAAGAAAGCTATGCCAAACCTTATTCTCTTGATTCTTCAATTTCCTGACTGGAAACTCCTGCTTCTGATATTAGTCTCACAGGCTACAGAACAACCATCAATCTTATTTTGATAACCATTTTAGACTCTATTCTGTGGAAAATTTATTTTCACTCCCCAAGCCAACCAGAGGAAACCTGAGAGTGGACTCTGTGTTGCCTTTCTGTCAGAGCAGGGTCTATAGTCACACACACACCCCTAGCACCATAATATGGCCAACTCCCAACACAGTATCTCCACTTAGGGTGAAATTGTGACAGAATGCACAATTAAAATGTGACTTCCTTGGTAGTGGCTAGAAGGAGGAAAAAACTAAATATATATGGTCTAATTCATAAAAACTTCTTCAAAAATGTGCCATAATGAACTGGACAGGAGATCAAGGTCAAAATCCTGCTCTCACATACATCTTCCCCAGTTTCTGTGGATGTATACAACTTTATACAACCAGTAATTAAATCTGTGTCACCCCCCCCCCCACCATACCTCCAAATCTTCTCTCATTCTCTCTTAAAACTACTCCAATCAGCTCTTCGTTCTTTCAAAGATTTCCACATCCACCCCTGTTATCAAACATTTACTTTCAAGATTGCCAATGAACTCTATGTTGTGAAGTCTAATGGTCAACTCTCAGTCTTCATATAGATCAGTAGCAGTGTATTAACCCAATTGATTACACTCATCTCTTTAATATACTTTTTGGATTTGGCTTCCAGGCTGCCAGAATCTTTTTTTTTCCCCCATCCTATTCCAGTAGCTACTCCTTTCCATTCTCTTTTGCTGTCTCCTTCCTTTTTCCCCAATTTCTAAGAGACGTGGCCCAAGGATCTGTTTTGGTTCTTTTCTCTTTTCTATGTATACTCTCAGGGCGATTTCTTTACCCAGGGTCTTGTGCTTTTCATTCAAAATTTCTTTCCTGAATTTCAGATTGCCTATTTGACATGTGTACTTGGATGTTTGATATACATCACAAACTTAACAAGCCCCAAGTGGAATTCCTGTCCTACCCCTCTAAATCTGCTTCCCCTAAGCCTTTCTCATCTCAGGTGTGGTAATTTTTTTATTTTACCTACTTAGGCCAACAAACTAAAGTCATTCTTGATTCCTTACTTTCTCTCCTTATCCACATTTATTCTGTCAGGAATTCCTGCTAGTGCTACCTTCAAAGTGTATCCAGTATCTGACAATTTCTTATCATCTCCACTGTTTCTACGTAGGTCTACATCACCACCATTTCACATGTAGGCTGCTGCTGTAGTCATCTAATTGACCTTGCTGATTTTGTTCTTGCCCCCAGCTTACCCCAGAGTGATCCTTCTTCACCTAAGTCAGTTCTTGGTATCTTAAAGCAAATAATATAATCTATCTGAGGAACACATCAGTTATATAAAAATGAATTTAATAACATCTGACTCATTGAATTTATCTAAGGAATCAATGAGATGATAAAAACAATGATCACACTTAGCACATAGTATATACTTAATTATAGTAGCACGTGTAGGAGGTTAATTTTTATGTCATTTATGTAATCTGTTGTCTCCATGAATTAGAAGCTATTTGTTATTTTCCAGGTATTGGAGAATACTATTGTGTTAACATATTTCATATATATATATATATATATATATATATACACACACACACACACACACACACACACACACACACACACCCCTAACCCTCAAGGTAACCATATTAGGAGATGGAGCTTTTGGGATGTGATTAGATCATGAGGGTAGAACCATTGTGATAGGGGTGTCCTTATAAAAGAAACCCCAAAGAGCTAGTTATTCCCTTCTGCCATGTGAGAACACAGCAAGAAGTTTCCTGCTTTAAACCAGGAAGTGAGCCATCACCAAATACTAAATATGCCAGTGACTTGATCTTGGACCTTCCAGTCTCCAAAACTTTTGGAAATAAATTTCTATTGTTTATAAGCTACTCAATTTATGGTATTTTGTTATAGCAGCCCAAACAAAGACAAAGAATATAATGCAAAGTTCTCTATATTCACAAACACTAAGTTACTGTTTGAAGAAATCCTGGACCCCTGTGGGCACCATGAGCAGCTTAGAATCTGATTTACTGGGCCATAGGAATTGCCAAGATAAACTTTTTTTTAATGTCAAGAATACATTACAATATGCCAAGGATTTCCATGAATTAAGGGAATTAAGGGAAATGTCAAACCTAACCTAATAGAGAAAATAATTGTTGGATAATCATGGCTGCTCTTTCTCTTTTGAATGTAGTCAACCCACCCATGCAACAGTAAGAATTATCCTGAGACTAGCTCCTGCAGTCAGCCCATGACCCTGTGTTGCAATGTCCGTGACTCTTTCTTCACCCTCGTGGCCTTCTCCACACCAGTTTTATATATTATGCCCCAAATTTGTTTTTGTGACTTGTATGATTCCTCTTCTCAAATACCCCAGTGACTTTCAGCATATCACACTGTCTTGTATCCAGCAAACCCACAGCTCTGGGTATAAGAAGTTTCTTTCCCAACCTCAGCTCTGCAGATACTAGTCTAACCCCTAGTCCTACTTGCTGGCAGGAGCATTCATCAGATGGTTCCCTTTAGGGTTCTAGAACTAAATACTACCAAGATAGTGATTACAATTTGATTAGTGCTCTTACCCAGAAGAGGAGAGGCCAGCCTGTTTTATACACATAACAATAATAATAATAACTAACACTTCCTTAGCACTTACTATGTTTGGTGCTTTACATATATGAACTCATTTAACCCATATAAGCACTCTATGTAGATGAGGAAATTGAGGTCCAGAGGGGTTAAGTACACTTCTTAGGTCACATATATAGTAAAGAGTGATGTTTCTAGAATTAGAACCTGAAAGATCCGCCTTAGCATTTGTGCTCTTAATCACTATACTGTGCCATACATAGCCTCATAAAAATAAGGTAGTTAGTAAAATAAATCATTTCACAACTAAAGTATTTGGTCTTATATATCAAGAAATTTATGGAGAGCCAATTAATTAATTCAGGGTTTGAAATGGCTAGAATTGATGCTTAAAACTGAATAATCACATTTCATAGTTGGGACACTAAAAATCAGTGGCCATAACTTCGCAAAGCTGATGAGTAAAGTAATGACATCAGTATCGATAAACACTTAAAGCAATTTATGACAAATTCAAATGGCAAGAAAGTTCTTTATTGTGGTACACAGGGCATATGGTAATAGGTAGGTCCAAGTGTGAGAGACATCTGTGGGTATATCTGCTAAATCATTCAAACCAAATTGAGGTAAAGAGAGTGGGTAAATCCACATTTTACAAGGAGGCACTGGCATCAGCCATTATGGGATTCAGAAGCAATGCATCAACAAGGCTTTGCTGTTTCCCTAGATCGTTTGCCAATGGTAGTGTCTAATATTCACTGGGGACCAAGCCCTGGCTCAGTGTTTCTCTGAAAGTTCCTATCAATCAAAAGCACTATAGAAACCTGGGTAATGGTAAGAAAAAGGGCAGGCAAATCCGAGCTAAGACAGTACTCCTCAAGTGAAATTATATCACAAACTTCTACTTATTGATCTATCACCATACCATCTACTGTCCTCGGTGCTTTACTTCAATGTATTTAATCCTACAAGAAACATGCAAGGGAGATTTGATTATCTCTGTTACATGTGAGGAAATTCAGGCTCTTAAGGGACTTACTTAGCCAAGACTCCACAGTTAGTAAGTGTTGAAGTTTGGATCCAAACCCAGTTTTTACGACAGCAAAGCTCATGCTCTTAACCGCAAAACTATTGAGAAATAAATAATCATTGATAATTATGTACAATTCTTTTGCCTTATTTGTCTAGAATGCTGAGGCAAAGGAAGTCAAGAATTTCTCTTGTACAATATCCATATCATTGTCTCCATTCATGACCACTTGGCAATAACTGTGTACAATCTTTAAAAATAATCAACTCTTTTAATCTCCATTCCATTCCCTTTACTCTCCCATCTGTGATATATGCCATGTAGGGTAGGCAGACCCTGAGAAGGATTGACAGAATTAAAAATGCTTCCTGAAATGTCATTGACTTAAGCTACTGTGAGCTGCCTTTATGCGATCCTGGCTAAAACAGATGTAGGCTCTGTGTTCTTTCATGCTATTGACATGTTTCCTAAGAGGCTAGAGAACAGGCAGATTGACTGGTCTAGCATAAGCAGACTTGGGGCAAAGGGAAGTCTTTGACCCTTAGGCAGTCTGTGACTTTATATTGACGTCATGCCTCCCACCCAAGTGCACCCCGAATAACACTTTCCCAGGCAAGGTACCGTGGGAAGAAACTAAGCTTTGATAGGTGGCATTGAGAAATGTCCTGAAAACTCTGTAGAGAGGAAATGGCCTCTCAGACTATTCCGGCATCTCCATGTAGCCGTCAGAACATGCGTGAGAGCCCAAGGCTATGACAAGCTTATTGTGCGGCTTGGAACAATTCCGTGATTGTGTGGGTATCACCCCCTTAAGATTCATATCACAGGCAGGATGTGAATGTGGCCCAAGCAGAGTTTGACAGCTGTTTTTGAGCTTTCTAAATCAGAGATAGAAACAGATATTATCTTCATAGCCTCCTTTTCACATTACATTTCCAAATAGGTGGATTGCCTTTCATGTTACACAACCAACCCCAACAAGTTACTCAGCCTCCCACCTCATGCAGGCCTGCCCAGCCCTGCCTTGCTGGTCACTGCCATCTTTCCATAACCATTTTCCAAGATACTAATAATCCTGTCAATACCCTGAAGACCTGATAGACCCGACATTGCTTTGAAGAATCATTAACAAAGGACAAATACCAGTTACAGGTTAACAGAAGAAGGAACTCAGGCTCTTGGAAATTGAACAACATTGTGTTTCAACAAACAGGAATTATCACAGTTGTCCTACAGGCTATCCACTCATTCAACAAATCTTTGCTGAAGATCTCCATGAGCTGGGCCCAATACTACATGCCTGGGATACCACATTAAGCAATCACATTCCTGTTTCTTAGAGAGCTTGCAGTCTAGTGACTGTAGCAAACTTAAATAGAGGCAACCTCACCAGAATGCAATGAGAGTTAAACAAAGAAAACGACAGCCAACAAATAACTATCGACCCAGAAATAACAAGTGAGACACATGTATAGATTATTCCCTTCTCTAGGAGCTAAAGCACACAAGAAATATAAGCACTGGATAGGTTTACCAAACTCAGGAGCTAGTCAGCCTTCCTCTCTCTTCCGATAACCATGAGATTTACAACACATGAGTCCACTTCCCAGACAACAGGTTGTACCAAGGGGTGCACCTGACAGACAGACAACTTTGTATCCCATACTTAGGCTAGAAAGGAAAAAAACGTTTTAGAAGGTATGACAGCCCTCCCCCTCAAGATATTATATAAGCTAAGCCAATACTCTCTCCCTGTTAGGAAATTTAACTAAGAAACTGGGAATAATTTGTTACTTGGTAGTGGAGCAGGAATGGAAACACCGCAAGAGTGTAACTATTAATACCAAGAGCGAGAATGAGTCCTGCGCGTTTTTTCTGAAATCCTGAAAGTGTTCTTGAACCCAGAGTCTCAACCCCAGGTTTAAGTTTCTGTGAAGCCAGGTTGTCCCGCTGGTCCCATCTCTGGGTCCTCATGAAGTCATGTGGCTCCCTCATCATTAGTCTCAGCAAGTATCCTTTACTTCTGCTAGCCTGAGTTGTCTCTGCTCCTTATAATGAAGGAGGTTACTAGGTGGGCCTAAATGAAAAGAACATGTGCAGATGTCAAATTCAGTCAGTCAGAATTTAAAGCAAAAATGTATTAATTTTTCTGTGAAACCACACAAATATGAATTTTAAAAGTCAATAACCTCCAAATGAAATTTCCTCTGATACCACCACTTTCCCTCAAAAAAGCCAATATAGAGTGACCTCTGCACATTTCTCCAAACTCATAAAAACATATGCATACACAGTTATATACAAACATATAAGGTCTTTTTTGGTTTGTTTGTGGACACTTTTTTCCTAAGCATTTATAGTCATAACGTATTTGTTCAGAGCGCTTTCTGAGGCTATTCAGGGATGGTTTAATGCTGTGAGAGCTCAGAAAAAAAAAAAAACAAAACTAGATTCTAATTCCAAATTGTCACCAGTTCCCCATGAAATTGCACAGAAATAAATTTAGCCCTTCCTAAATTAGGGTTCCCATCTTTTTATCAAAGACAAGAGGCAGTAGAGTAGCCTTGTCCTTGGTAATATGCTAAGTACATTTTAAAAACTCTATCCTTGCCCTATAGATGCCAACACAGCAAAAAGTAATAATAAATTTAAATAAAATAAATAGTACTGAGTAATAACGTGAGAGTGATAGCGCTATGCTCAAAGGAACATGACTAGAAAGTCATGCCTGGGGTACCACATTAAGCAACCCTTCCCACCTTCACACACTTGATACGAAGAGACAGAGACAAATACATACCCAACATAAACTACCAGTAGGAGAAATCTTTCCTGGTCTTGGCTATAAATCTACATGTGACATGAGCAAATTGCTTAACATCTTGGCACTTAGATTGGTCATAAAATTCAATTCAGTACATTTTGATAACTACATGTCCCTCTGTGTTAGGTAATAAGTACTGAGAAGAAAAAGATTAGGTCAGAATTTCTGCCTTTAGATAGTTTGCAATCTCAATAACAACAGGGCAGCAATATGAACAACAAAGCATAACAAAATACTCTCACAGCCAGTACTCTCACAGCCAAAGGGAAAAATGTGGAGCCCCAAACGAAGAGAAACTACTTCTGCTCTGGGGCCTTGCAGTTGGGAAGGGTTTAATAGAGGAGGTTTCTGTTCAGCTTGAGTTTGGAAGTCATCTAATAGAGTAAGACAGTTGGATTGCAGAATCTGAGAGAACCCTTCCAGCTCTGACTGCCTTTGAGGTTATGTGACAAAGACGTAACATAGGTTATGCTTTCTTATCCCCACATACACAAAATCAGGATACAGGTATATAGGCAGCATTTTAAAATGGGTATAATATCTAATGAGCAAGATAAGCTCTGCTTGTGTTTTCTCTATAGCACATCAATCCCTTTCTGATCTTAAGCTTCATGCAGCTTCCATTGCATTTTATCCTCTTGAATACTAATGGAGGAGAGGTGCTATTGAAGTAGAGTGTCCCATTATTAAGAACACAGATAATATAGTTAGGTTTGAGTTTGGGCTTTATTATTTACTGCCTACGTGCCTGTGAATATATTATCTAATCCTCAAACCATCAGTGATATCTGGGTTTTTTAAAATATAAAATTGAGATAAAATTTAAAGTACAGGATTAAATTAAACATTTTTTGTAAGTTTTTGGCTTCTGGAACATAAATATGAATAAATGGTTGAGGTTATGATGATGATGATGGTGGTGATGATAACATTTTCACACACAAACTCATAGTTCTCCAAGATCCCCAGAAAAGCAGAGATAAATCTCAGTAGGTATAGCCCATGCCCCTTCCATTTTATGAATTCTATCCACCTTCTCAGCATCTAACTCCAGATTTTGCTAACCTATAACATCCACTCCTAGATTCTAATCTAGCCTTAAACAGAAGCTAAATCCTGATTATACTTTGCATCATCACCTCAACTTCTCAGTCTTAATCCTATTCCCCACCAGCACTGCATACGGCTCATTCTGGATTTCTATTAGTTGATTCAGGGTTCTATCCCAAGCCCTTTCTTTTCCTGGATCCCTGACCCTAACCTAGATCGTCTCTGATTCAGTTTCAGTCCTTTCTCCTCTGACACCTTCCTAACCAACACCCATTCACTTGTGCTTCTGTTCTGCCTCCTTACTTGTTCCTGTTAGCCTGCAGATGTTAGTCTTTAAGACCTTCAGGATCCCCAGTAATAGTAACTCTGAAAGGAAAGTCTAAAGCTTATTTTTTTTTGTCTCTGACTATAATTATTTCCCTAGGATCTAGTTCCTTATGTGGGCTCTCTAGAAGTTGCTGATAATCCCACAGGAAAACCAATGAGAAAGGAGAAATTTGATCACAGTGGTGAATCAGTACATTCAACCTTCAAAGTAATGGGGCTCTAATCAGCCCTCTGAATGTGAATGCCAATTTCATATTTTCAAAGATACTTTTGCTGTGTCTTTAGCTCATTTCCATATCAAAAACACAAAGTCTTTTTTAATCCTACTGACCACAAAAATAATTTTTGAATTGATAGTCATCTCTTGAGTAACATGTATACGTACACACACAAATAATGTGTGTATATACATACACACACATATACGTAAGTATATATACACACATATTTGTGTGTATATGTATATGTGTGTATATATAATTTACATATGTAATGTATATATAGTTTACATACATTATTTATATATGTATGTAGTATTTAATTACATATACTATACTTAAGTATTATCATATATTTATTATATACTATTTATATATTCATATTATATTATTGACATATATCTATATTAAACTATGTAAAAATGACATATTAATAGCAATGTCTTAAAAACAAATTAATAACAAAAATATACAAAACTTCACCATGAACTCAACTTTTCGTCTGAACAGCAGTCTCAGAAATGTTTAAGAAAAAATTTAGAAACCTGAATAACAGACATACATATGTAACAAAACCACAACATCAAAATAGTGCCCAGCTTTCAAACCACCTTGTATTTTCACGCGGCTGAAGTGCATACTCTTCCTGGGAAGTAGAGTATCATCAACGCAAAAATCTAGAAAAGTATGTGTTCTACTTATAGTTTTGTGGCAAGGAGTCTTACATTTAGTTTTTGATTTTCCTTTCCCTCACTGAACCCCACCCCAGCTTCTTTCAGGGTCCATCATTATACTTGCAGATTTTCTTGCCAAGACCTTTTTTTAAGTTCTCAAGAACATAAAAGTTGTTAAAAGTTGGCACACACAGTTTTATCCTCCCAAGATAGGAATCATATGAAGGTGCCAGAAAAAAAAGAAAGAAAATTTAAGATACTTCCTCTGGGCAACATGAACTTGGCCTGGTTCTCCTTATTGGGTCTGACTCATAGAATTATATCTCTCAACTCTTCGAGAATGCCTATTGAGAAATGGGTGTGTAAGAAATAGTTATCAAACAGGAGGTGCAGCTAGCTTATATCTGTGATCCACCAAGATAAGCCTATGCCTTCGTTTCTGCCCTTGACAAGCCTTGTTCCAAATGTGGTTGAAAGGGTTTACATTGTGTAATTTATGTAAATCTACCCACTTAAGCAATGAGAGTCAATGAGAGTGAAACACATCTAGGGGCAAAAGAGAGAAACTATTGTAATACTTATATAAGTAATCTATTCAAATTGTAATCATTGTAATTATAGCCATTTCCTTAGTAGAAAATAAATACCACTATTTGCTGAGTCACTATTTACTGAGTCACTAGAATCATTTGCTTGTTTGATCAACCAAGTTTTCTTGTACACAAGCTAACAGTGAAACTCTCAGTCCCATGTAAAACTTTTTTAAGTAACAGCTTTTTTGAGGTGTAAATCACATACCATAAAATTCACACCTTTACAGTGTAAAATTAAGCACCTTTAGTACATTCAGAGTAGTGCAACCATCACCACTAAGTGATTTAGACTATCTCATCACTACAGTCTCCATACCTCTTCCCCCAATCCTATTACAACCATTAATCTATTATCTATTTTTGTTATTACAGACATTTGATATACATGGAATTATACAATATATGGACTTCTATGCCTAGCTTATTTCACATAGCAAAATGCTTTCAAGGTGTATCCTTGTCATATCATATATTAGTAATTCATCCAATTTTTGGCTGAGTAATATTCCATTGTACAGATATACCACATTTTGTTTATTCTTTTATCAGTCGATGAACATTTGAATTGTTTTTATTGTTTTGCTGTTATGAATAATGATGCTATGAACATTCATGCAAAGGTTTTATATGGACATATGTTTTCAATATTCTTGATCTGATAACCAGAACTAAGTTTAACATTTCAAGGGGCTGCCAAAGTATTTTAAAATGTGACTGCACTATTTTATGATTCTACCAATAATGTATGCAAGCTCCAATTACTCCATGTCTTCACCAACACTAGTGGTTATCTGTCTTTTTTATTTTAGCCATCCTAGTAGGTATACACTAGTATCTCAATGTGATTTTGATTTGCATTTCTCTTATGACTAATGATATTGACCATCATTTCATTTGATTTTCTGTCTAGTTGTTTTTGCCATTACTGAAAGTAACATTTAAAAAAAAAATGTCTCTAGCAATTACTGTAGGATGATCTCTTTTTTTCTCCTATTCTGTCAGGTTTTCCTTCATGCATTTTGAGGCTCTCTTCTTAGGTGCATCGATGTTTGTAATTGCTATTTTTTCAAGTGAGTTGACATTTTTATTATAAAATGTCCTTTCTTATCTCAAGTAATTTTTTCTCATACATTTTATTTTGTCTGATTATTGGTATAACCACTCCACATCTTTGCATGGCATATCTTTTTTCCATTCTTTTACATTCAACCTATTTGTATCTTTAAAGTGTATATCTCTTATAGACAGTACTTAGTTAGATAATGTGTTTTTATTTCTTCTACTAATCTTTGACTTCTGATTGCACTGTTTAATTTATTTACATTTAACATAATTACTAATAAGCTAAGATTGGTACTTCTCATTTTTCTGTTTTTCTGTGTTTTATCTTTTTTATTCCATTTCTCTATTATTGCCTTCTTTCATGCTACATAGGTGTTTTCTAGTGTACAAGTTTAACTTTTATGTCACTTCCTTTACTCTATTTTTGAGTTATTTTCCCAGTGGTTGCCCTGAGGATTATCACTAACATCTTAATTTATAACAACCTAGTTCAGATTAATGCCAACTTAATTTCAAAGAACGCATATATAACTAAAATATATTAAAATATAATTTCAAATGTAAAATCTTTATGACTATATAGCTTCAATTTCCCCCCTTCTTTGTGCTATTATTATACATATTCAATCTGTGTTCATTATGAGCTCATCAACAGAACTTTATTGCTTTACATAATAGTCTTTTAAATTAGGTTGGAGAAAAGGATTACAAACAAAAATACATTTATACTTTCTTTTATATGTACCATATTTACTTTGACCAGTGTTGTTTCTTCATGTGAATTTGAGCTACTGCTTTATATCCTTTCATTTTAGCCTAAAAGATTCCTCTTAGTATTTCCTATAGGTCAGGTCTGCTAGGGAGTAATTCTTTTAGTTTTTGTTTATCTGGAATATGTTAATTTTTTTTTTTTTTTTTTTAAGATGGAGTCTCGCTCTGTCACCCAGGCTGGAATGCAGTGGTGTGATCTCTGCTCACTGCAAACTCTGCCTCCCAGGTTCAAATTATTTTTCCTGCCTCAGCCTCCCAAGTAGCTGGGACTACAGGTGCATGCCACCATACCCAGCTAATTTTTTGTATTTCTAATGGAGATGGGGTTTCACTATGTTAGCCAGGATGGTCTCCATCTCCTGACCTCGTGAATTGCCCACCTAGGCCTCCCAAAGTGCTGGGATTAATTACAGGCATGAGCTACCTACCATGCCTGGTCAAATTTTTTTTATAGTTTTTAAAATTATAGTTTTGCTGGATATAAAATTTGCTGGATAGTCTTGTCGGCCACCACTCTTTTTTCTTTTAGCACTCTAAATATATCATCCTACTGCCTCCTGGTTTTACAATTTCACATGAAAAATTATCCGTCATCATTGACAGTCCCTTGTATGTGATAAGCCACTTCTCTCTTGATGCTTTCAAGAGTCCCTATTTATCTCTGTCTTTTGACAGTTTGATTATAATGTGTCTTAGTGTAGATTCTTTGAATTATCCTAGTTAGAGTTTGTTGAGCTCTGTGGATGTGTAGATTGTTTTTTTCATCCAATTTTGGAAATTTTCCAGTTCTAATCACTGTTGAGCCCTTCCAAAGGCTTTACTTTTCTTTCACTTATCATATTACTATTTTACTCAGAATTTCTGTTTGTTTTTTTGTTTTTTTGTTTTTTTTTTTTTGAGACGGAGTCTCGCTCTGTCACCCAGGCTGGAGTGTAGTGGCTGGATCTCGGCTCACTGCAAGTTCCGCCTCCTGGGTTTATGCCATTCTCCTGCCTCAGCCTCCCATGTAGCTGGGACTACAGGCACCTGCCACCTCGCCTGGCTAGTTTTTTTGTATTTTTTTAGTAGAGACGGGGTTTCACCATGTTAGCCAGGATGGTCTCAATCTCCTGACCTCGTGATCCGCTTGTCTCGGCCTCCCAAAGTGCTGGGATTACAGGCTTGAGCCACCGCGCCCGGCCAGAATTTCTGTTTCTAAAATAATTACTACTTTTTAAATGATATTCTCTATTTGATAAGACACTATCTTATACTTTCGTTTAGCTATTTAGCAATGGTTTTCTTCAGTTCTTTGAACATATTTAAATAGTTACTTCAAATTATTTTTCTATTTAGTCTAATGTCTAAACTTCCTCAGGGGAATTTTCTATTGACTGTTTTTTCTGTTTATGGGCCACGATTTCCTCTTCTTTATATGTATCAGACTTTTTTTTTGAAAATTGGACATTATAAATAGTAATGTTGTGGAAATTTCTCCTTAGTCCAGCTAAAAATGGGTTCCTTGTCACATGACCAGGCTCATAGACACATAGAAGGGTGAGAAAATTGGAACTTATTGGGCAGAAAGGAAAAAAAAAAAAAAGTCAGCAAAGTGAGGTTCCTGTTACCAGGTTCCCGTCTCACAGATTGAATCTCAGGTTACCATCGAGAAACAATAGGAGCTAGGCTTCTCCTCCCTACAAATGATGCAAACTTGCTGAGACTACACCCATTTGCACTCCTTCCAGAGCACAGGCTGGTTGGAGAGTCTCCGGGGACATCTTTATATTTGACTGTCTCAGTAATAACATACCAGGTCTGGAAATTTAGCCGAGTCATCCAGGATTTTTTTATTGATACAGTTTGTTGTTGCTGCAATTATTGTTTTTTTCTGCTGCTGTTGCTGATGTTTGTTTGTTAAATGACATTATTGAACTAATTATTTAAAGTCTATAACCTTTATTGTATGTGGGCACTGAAGTCTCTTTTATAGCTTAATGATCTGCTGTGATTGAATAGAAAGATTCTTAAATGACTTAAACCAGTAAGTCTCCCAATCTTTACTGAGGAGCTCTTTGTGTTTGTGTTGAGGCAACTTCAATGTTCCAGCAGATAGTTTATACATCTTCCTTAGGCTTCACTTCCTATTTATACAAAGCCTCAACATCAACCAGATGTAAGAGAATAGGGGCGTTCCTGGACATGTGCACAAGCCTATACATGTATGTTTCCTTCTAAGTTCTCAGAAACGTGTGATAGTTTTTCAAAGCTTCCTATGGGCATCTCATTCCCCAGTCTTTTCTTTTATGTTTTTTGATCTGCTTCCTGTTTGTCCCAACTATTATTGCCAGCTTCTGCAGCTTACATGTTAAACAACTGACACTGATTTTATTGATAAATGCTCCTGCGGAAAAGCTGTTTGATCGAGTAAGCCCTGAAGCAATGTAAATAAAGACAAATTCTGCAAGTGGTGGTTTCCAGGGAACTCCCATACATGTCAAATAATGAAAATTCTCTGGGAATGAAAACTTTGGGTAGTCCAGACTCATTCTGTCCTTTCTTGTGACTGTTAGGTTGCTGTTTTTCATGACTATAGTGATTGCAAGGCTGTTAGATTTTAAGATTACCATGAAACTGAGGAGAGAGCTAATGCACTAGGGAAGATTAAAACCACAAAACTTAGGAAAACCAATGTCAACAAGATAGAAGAATAGGAGGCCCTTGACCCTCTTTCCCCTTGAAAACTCTGACTTAACAACAATAAGTATATTGTTGTCCTTAGACCAAATAGCCTTTGTGAGAAAACAAGAAACCAGTTAAGACGTTGCAGCAGTCCAGGCTAGCACTAAGTCAATAGAACTGCATTAAAATAGGTAAAAAGGATTCCCAGGCAAGATGGCCAAATAGGAAGAGGTCCTGTCTGCAGCTCCCAGCAAGACTGATGTAGAAAGCGGCTGATTTCTTCATTTCCAACCTACGTACCCGATTCATCTCATTGGGACTGGTTAGACAGTGGGTGCAGCCCATCGAGGGCAAGGAGAAGCAGGGTGAGGCATTGCCTCACCCAGGAAGTGCAAGAGGTTGGGGAACTCCTTCTCCTAGCCAAGGGAAGCCATGAGGGACTGTGCCATGAGGAACAGTGTGCTGCGGCCCTGATACTACGCTTTTCTTTGCAACCCACGGACCAGGAAATTCCCTCAGGTGCCTACACCATCAGGGCCCTGAGTTTCAAGCACAAAACAAGGTGGTCATTTGAGTAGACAGTGAGCTGGCTGCAGGATTTTTTTTTTTTTTCACTCCAGTGGCGTCTGGAATGTCAGCAAGAAAGAATCATTTACTCCCCTGGAAAGAGGGCTGAAGCCAGGGAGCCAAGTGGTCATGCTCAGCTGATCCCACCTCCACGGAGCCCAACAAGTTAAGATCCACTATCTTGGAATTCTCGCTGCCAGTACAGCAGTTTAAAGTCAACCTGGGATGCCCGAGCTTGGTTGGGGGAAGGGTGTTCACCATTACTGAGGCTTGAGTAGGCAGTTTTCCCATCACAGTGTAAACAAAGCAGCTGGGAAGTTGGGACTAGGCAGAGTCCACCACTGTGTTGTAAAGCCAATGTAGCCAAACTGCCTCTAGATTCCTCCTCTCTTGACAGAGCATCTCTGAAAGAAAGGCAGCAGCCCCAGTCATGGACTTACAGATAAAACTCCCATCTCCCTGGGACAGAGCAGCTGGGGGAAGCAGTAGCTCTGGGGGCAGCTTCTGCAGACTTAAGTATTTCTGCTTGCTGGCTCTGAGTTAACAGATGCCTCATATAGGAGAGCTCCAGCTGGTATCTGGTGGGTGCCCCTCTGGGAGGAAGCTTCCAGAGGAAGGAGCAGGCAGCAATCTTTGCTGTTCTGCAGCCTCTACTGGTGATACCCAGGCAAACAGGGTCTGGAGTGGACCTCCAGCAAACTCCAGCAGACCTGCAGAAGAGGGGCCTGACTGTTAGAAGGAAAACTAACAAACAGAAACCAATAGCATCAATATCCAAAAAAAGGACAACCACACAAAAACCCCATCCAAACATCACCAACAGCAAAGACCAAAGGTACAGAAATCCATGAAGGTGAGAAAAAAACAGAGCAAAAAGGCTGAAAATTCCCAAAACCAGAATGCCTCTTCTCCTCCAAAGGATCACAACTCCTCGCCAGCGAGGGAACAAAACTGGAAGGAGAATGAGTTTGATGAATTGACAGAAGTAGGCTTCAGAAGGTGGGTAATAACAAACTCCTCCAAGCTAAAGGACCATGTTCTAACCCAATGCAAGGAAGCTAAGAACCTTGATAAAAGGTTACAGGAACTGCTAACTAAAATAACCAGTTTAGAGAAGAACATAAATGACCTGATGGAACTCAAAAACACAACAAGAGAACTCTGTGAAGCATACACAAGTATCAATAGCCCAATTCATCAAGTGGAAGAAAGGCTATCAGAGATTGAAGATCAACTTAAGTAAATACAGTGTGAAGACAAGATTAGAGAAAACCGAATGAAAAGGAATGAACAAAGCCACCAAGAAATTTGGAACTATGTGAAAAGACCAAACCTACATTTATTGGTGTACCTGAAAGTGATGGGGATAATGGAACCAAGGTGGAAAACACACTTCAGGATGTTATCCAGGAGAATGTCCCCAGCCTAGCAAGACAAGCCAACATTCAAATTCAAGAAATACAGAAGCCACCACAAAGATACTCCTCAAGAAGAGCAACCACAAGCACATAATCGTTAGATTCACTAAGGTTCAAATGAAGGAAAAAATGTTAAGAGTATCCAGAGAGTAAGGCCGGGTTACCCACAAAGGAAAGTCCATAAGACTAATAGAGGATCTCTCTGCAGAAACCCTACAAGCCAAAAGAGAGTGGGTACCAATATTCAACGTTCTTAAAGAAAGGAATTTTCAACCCAGAATTATATATCCAGCCAAACTTAGCAAAGGAGAAATAAAATCCCTTACAGACAAGCAAATGCTAAGGGATTTTGTCACAACCAGGCCTGCCTTACAAGAGCCCCTGAAGGAAGCACGAAATATGGAAAGGAAAAACTGGTATTAGCCACTGCAAAAACATAACAAAATGTAAAGACCAATGACACTATGAAGAAACTGCATCAACTAATGGGCAAAATAACCAGCTAGCATCATAATGACAGGATCAAACTCACACATAATAATATTAACCTTAAATGTAAATGGGCTAAATGCCCCAATTAAAAGACACAGACTGGTGGCAAATTGGATAAAGAGTCAAGACCCATCAGTGTGCTGTATTCAGGAGACCCATCTTATGTGCAAAGACATACATAGGCTCAAAATAAAGGGATGGAGGAAGATCTAACAAGCAAATGGAAAGCAAAAAAAAAGCAGGGATTGCAATCCTAGTCTCTGATGAAACAGACTTTAAACCAACAAAGATGAAAAAAGACAAAGAAGGGCATTACATAATGGTAAAGGGATCAAGAAGAAGAGCTAACTATCCTAAATATATATACACCCAATACAGGAGCACCCAGTTTCATAAAGCAAGTTCTTAGAGATCCACAAAGAGACTTAGACTTCCACACAATAATAGTGAGAGACTTTAACACTCCACTGTCAATATAACACAGATCAACGAGACAGAAATTTAACAAGGATATTCAGGACTTGAACTCAGCTCTGGAACAAGTGGACCTAATAGACATTTTCAGAACTCGGCACCCCAAATCAAGATAATATACGTTCTTCTTAGCATCACATAGCGCTTATTCTAAAATCAACCACATAATTAGAAGTAAAACACTCCTCAGCAAATGGAAAAGAATGGAAATTATAACAAACAGTCTCACAGACCACAGTGCAATCAAATTAGAACTCAGGATTAAGAAACTCACTCAAAACTGCACAACTACTTGGAAACTGAACAACCTGCTCCTGAATGACTACTAGGTATATAATGAAATGAGGGCAGAAACAAAGAAGTTATTTAAAACCAATGAGAACAACAACATTCAGATGCAATGTACCAGAATCTCTGTGACACAGCTAAAGCAGTGTTTAGAGGAAAATTTATAGCAGTAAATGCCCACAGGAGAAAGTGGGAAAGATCTAAAATCAACACCCTAAAACACAATTAAAAGAACTAGAGAAGCAAAAGCTAATAAATTAAAAGCTAGCAGAAGAAATAAATAAGATCAGAGCAGAACTGTAGGAGATAGAGACACAAAAAAAAATTTAAAAAAAATCAAGGAATCCAGGAGCTGGATTTTGAAAACATTAACAAAATAGATAGACCACTAGCCAGACTAATAAAGAAGAAAAGAGAGAAGAATCAAATAGACACAATAAAAAATGATAAAGGGGATATCACCACTGATCCCACAGAAATACCAACTACCGTCAGAGAATACTATAAACACCTCTACACAAATAAACTAGAAAATCTACAAGAAATGGATAAACTCCTGGACACGTACACCCTCCCAAGACTAAACCAGGAAGAGATCAAATCCCTGAATAGACCAATAATGAGTTTCGAAATTGAGGCCGTAATTAATAGCCTACCAATCAAAAAAAGCCCAGGACCAGATGGATTTATAGCTGAATTCTACCAAAGGTACAAGGAGGAGATGTTGCCATTGCTTCTAAAACTATTCCAAACAATAGAAAATGAGGGACTCCTCCCTAACTCACTTTATGAGGCCAGTATCATCCTGATAACAAAACCTGCAGAGACACAACAAAAAAAGAAACTTTCAGGCAAATATCCCGAATGAACATCGATGCAAAAATCCTCCAGCAACAAACCGAATCCAGCAACACATTAAAAAGTTTATCGCCCACGATCAAGTTGGCTTCATCCCTGGGATGTGAGGCTGCTTCAACATATGCAAATCAATAAATGTAATCCATCACATAAACAGAACCAATGAAAAAAACTACCTGATTATCTCAATAGATGCAGAAAAGGCCTTCGACAAAATTCAACACCTCTTCATGCTAAAAACACTCAATAAACTAGGTATTGATGGAACGTATCTCAAAATAATAAATCTATTTATGACAAATCCACAGTGAATATCACACTGAATGGGCAAAAGCTGGAAGCATTCCCTTTGAAAATCGGCACAAAAAAATGATGCCCTCTCTCGCCACTCCTATTCAACATAGTATTGGAAGTTCAGGCCAGGGCAATCAAGCAAGAGAAAGAAATAAAGTGCATTCACACAGGAAGAGAGGAAGTCAAATTGACTCTGTTTGCAGATGATATGATTGTATATTTAGAAACCCCCATCATCTCAGCCCCCAAACTCCACAAGCTGATAAGAAACTTCAGCAAAGTCTCAGGATACAAAATCAATGTGCAAAAATCGCAAGCATTCCTATACACCAATAATAGACAAATAAAGAGCCAAGTCATAAGTAAACTCCCATTCACAATTGCTACAAAGAGAATAAAACACCTAGGAATGCAACTTACAAGGGATGTGAAGGATCTCTTCAAGGAGAACTACAAACCACTGCTCAGTGAAATAAAAGAGGACACAAACAAATAGAAAAGTATTCCATACTCATGGATAGGAAGAATCAATATTGTGAAAATGGCCATACTGCCCAAAGTAATTTATAGATTTGGTGCTATCCCCATCAAGTTACCATTGACTTTCTTCACAGAATTAGAAAAAAACTGCTTTAAATTTCATATGTAACCAAAAAACATCCCGTATAGCCAAGACAATCCTAAGCAAAAAGAACAAAGTTGGAGGCATCACTCTACCTGACTTCAAACTATACTACAAGGCCACAGTAACCAAAACAACATGATACTGGTACCAAAACAGATATCTAGACCAATGGAAAAGAACAAAGCCTTCAGAAATAACACTACACATCTAAAACCATTTGATATTTGACAAACCTGACAAAAACAAGCAATGGGGAAAGGATTCCCTATTTAATAAATGGTGTTGGGAAAACTGGCTAGCCATATGCAGAAAACTGAAACTGGACCCGTTCCGTACACCTTATACAAAAATTAACTCAAGATGGATTAAAAATTTAAATGTAAGACCTAAAACCATAAAAACCCTAGAAGAAAACATAGGCAATACCATTTAGGACATAGGCATGAGCAAAGACTTCACGACTAAAACACTAAAAGCAATGGCAACAAAAGCCACAATTGACAAATGGGATTTAATTATACTAAAGAGCTTCTGTACAGAAATTATAGTCAGAGTGAACAGGCAATCTACAGAATGGGAGAAAATTTTTGCAATCTATCCATCTGACCAAGGTCTAATATCCAGAATCTACAAGGAACTTAACAAATTTATAAGAAAAAAACAAACAACCCCATCAAAAAGTTGGCAAAGTATATGAACAGACACTTCTCAAAAGAAGACATTTATGTGGCCAAGAAACATATGAAAAAAAGCTCATCATCACTGGTCATTAGAGAAATGTAAATCAAAACCACAATGAGATACCATCTCATGCCAGTTAGAATGGTGATCATTGAAAAGTCAGGAAACAACAGATGCTGGAGAGGATGTGGAGAAATAGGAATGCTTTTACGCTGTTGGTGGGAGTGTAAATCAGTTCAACTATTGTGGAAGACAGTGTGGTGATTCCTCAGGGATCCAGAGCTAGAAATACCATTTGACCCAGCAATCCCATTACTGGGTATATACCCAAAGGATTATAAATCATTCTACTATAAACACACATGCACGTGTATGTTTACTGCAGCACTGTTCACAATAACAAAGACTTGGAACCAACCCAAATGTCCATCAATGATAGACTGAGTAAAGAAAATGTGACACATATACACTATGGAACACTATACAACCATAAAAAAGATGAGTTCATGTCCTTTGCAGGGACATGGATGATGCTGAAAGCCATCACTCTCAGCAAACTAACACAGGAACAGAAAACCAAACACCACATGTTCTCTCTCAATAGTGGGAGTTGAACAATGAGAACATATCAGCACAGGGAGGGGAATATCACACACTGGGACCTATCAGGGGGTAGGGGACAAGGGGAGGCATAGCATTAAGAGAAATACCTAATGTAGATGACGGTTTGATGGGTGCAGCAAACCACGACACATGTATACCTATGTAACAAACCTGCAAGTTCCGCACATGTATCCCAGAACTTAAAGTGTAATAATTTAAAAAGGAGCATATAAAAAGAAAAGTGGTACACGTATAATATAGACAAACATAGAATCCTGCAGTTTTGTAATGTTGATGCATAAATTACTTGTAATTCTGGTATAGTATTTAAAAGAGAAATTAAAACTATAAATTTATTTTAATGGATACACAGTATAAAAAGATATAATTTGCAAAATCAATAACATAAAATGTTTGGGGAGCAGAGATCTAAACAAATAGAGTGTTTACATGCAATTCAAGTTAAATTAAATATAAAATATAAAAATATAAAATTAAAAAATATAAAAAGAAAAGTTATAGTCCCGTCCCTAGCAAGTGGAGTGTACTACTATTAGGAGAAAACTCCCAACTCACAGCTTCTAACTTGGGAAAGAAAGAGAAGAAAAAATTGTGTACCAACAATTTTGGTTTTCGGGGAATGGACAAAGGAATAGTTTCTGTCTCGCCTGACTGAGAGCACTGATAGGAACCAGCATAGTTTGAATGTCTGGAGGCTACTGAGAATAATGGCCAGTGCAGCAACTTGTTGCAGCTTTAGAGAGACAATGTTACTGCACAAAGACAACAGAAGGAGCAAGAGATTTTATAGTGCTTAAAAATAAATAGGAACAAAACCTTTTAGTTGGGGATTACATGCTCAAGCCCAGAAAAGATACATCCCCAGAAAAGGTTTCAGATGCCCCCAGCATATCTAGCTAGGCTGATTGGCGATGGTCTTCCCCTGTAAAAAGACAGTAAAAACTAAGGTGACTTTTTCCAAATGTCCAAATTTTAACATATAATTTTAAATTATACACAGAAACAGAGAAACATGGTTCAGTTAAAGGAAAAAAACAAAACTACAAAAACTTAACCCAAAGAAATGAAGAGCTACATGCTTCCTAAAAGAAAAATCTCAAATAATTGTCATAAAGATGTTCAGTGAGCTAAAAGAGAACACACAAAACTAAACAAAATCAGAAAAGTGATGCAAGAACAAAATAAACATATCAACAAAATGATAGAAACTATTTTAAAAAACAAATTCTAGAGCTTAAGAATATAGGTGAGTTGAACATTTTAATAGAGGGGTTCAACAGCAGATTTGATCAAGCAGAAAAAGGTAACAGCGAACTGGAAGACAGATCATTTGAAATAATTGAGGCAGAAGAGCAAATAGAAAAAAAAAATGAACAAAAGTGAAGAAAGCCTAAGGCATTTGTGGGATACAATTACGCATACCAACATATACATTATGAAAATTTCAGAAGGACAGGTAAGAGCTAAGAGGACAAAGAGGCCAGTAAAGAAATAATGGCCAAATATTTCCCAAATTTGGTGAAGAAAATGAACCTTCACATTTAAGAAACTTAATGAACTCAAACTAATTAAACCCAAGAAGCTTGTATTAAGACACACTGTAATCAAGCTGTCAAAAGTCACAAAAAATGAATCTTCAAAGCAACAACAGAAAAACAACTTGTCATATTTCATGATAATTCTGTAAGATTAGCAGATTTCTTAGCAGAAACCTTACAGTCCAGAAGAGAGTGAGATGATATATTCAAAATGCTGGAAAACAAAACAAAAGAAAAAGCCAACCAGAAATGCTACATCAGACAAAACTCTTTCAAAAATGATGGGGAAATTTAGACTTTCTCAGATAAACAGAAGCCTTGGGAGTTCATTACCACTAGATCTGCACTCCAAAAAATGCTAGTGAAAGCTCCTCAAGTTGAAAGAAAAGGACACTGATAGCAACATAAAAGCATATGAAAATACAAAGTGCTCTGGTACATGTGTGACATAGACAAACATAGAATCCTATAGTTTTGTAATGTTGATGCACAAATTACTTCTAATTCTGGTATAGTATTTAAAAGGGAAATTAAAACTATAAATTTATTTTAATGGATACACAGTATAAAAAGATTTAATTTGCAAAATCAATAATATAAAATGTTTGGGGGCAGAGATTTAAACAAGTAGTATTTACATGCAATTCAAGTTAAGTCAACACTAGTTTAAAACAGATTGTTGTATGTTTAAGATGTTTTATGTAATCCCCATAAAAACCACACAGAAAATACCTGTAAAAGATACACAAAAGGAAATGAGAAAGAAGTCACTCCATGAATCCCAAAGTTAGCAGAAGGAAGGAAATAAAAATGATTAGAGAAGAAACAATTGAAATTAAGAATTTCAAAGAATTAAAATAAAAAGTCAATGAAATTAAGAATTGGTTTCTTGAAAAGATGAAATAAGTTGAGAAATCTTCATGTAGATTAACTAAGAAGAAAGAATACCCAAATAACTAAAATCAGAAATAAAAAAGAGATATTACAACTATTGCCAAAGAAATAAAGAGGATTATAAGATATTGCTATGAATAATTATATGCCAACAAATTAGAAATATGTAATCTACCAAGACGGAATTATGAAAAATAGAAAATCTGAATCAACCAATTATCAGTAGGAGATTGAGTGAGTAATCAAAAACCTCCCACAAATGACAAAAAAAGCCCAGGCCAGATGATTTCACTGAGGAATTCTTCCACACACTTAAGGAAGAATTAAACACAATCTTTCTCAAGCTCTTCAAACAAAAATTGAGCAGGAAGGAACACTTATAAGCTCATTTTGTAAAACAAGCATCATCCTGTTACTAAAGCCACAAAAAATACTACAAGAAAACCGCACACCAATATTTCTGATGAATATTGATGTGAAAATCCTCAACAAAATACCAACAAACCAAATTACAAATTAAAATGATTATACATTATGACCAAGTAGGATTATATAACATGACCAAGTAGGATTTATTCCTGGAATGCAAAGGTAGTTCGACAGATGAAAATCAATGGGATGAAAGGAAAAAAAATCACAAGATTATCACAATTTATACAGAAAAAAAGCATTTGACAAAATTCAATAATATTTTATTATAAAATACCCAACAAACTAGGAGTAGAAGGAAATCACCTCAATATAATGAAGACCATATATTAAAACCCTACAGCTAACATCATACTCAATAGTAAAAAACGGAGAGCTTTTTCTCTAAGATCAGAAACAATGCAATAATGCCCATTGTCATCATTTGTATTTATCATAATACTGGAAGTCCTACTCACAGCAATTAGGTAAGAAAACAAAATAAAAGTCATCCAAATTGGAAAGGAGGGAATAAAATGATGTGTTCTCAGATGATATAACTTTTTATAAAAAACCTGAAAGATTCTACAAAAAGACTATTAGAATTAACAATTAAATTCAATAAAGTTGCAGGCTACAAAATCGACATGCAAAATTCAGCTGCTTTTTATGCAATAACAATGAACAATCTGAAAGGAAAATTAAGAAAACAATCCCATTTACAATAGCATCAAAACGAATAAAATACTTAGAAAAAAACCTTAACCAAGGGGACAAAAGATTGTACCCTGAAAACTACAAAACATTGCTGAAAGAAATTAAAGAAGACACAAATAAATACACATCTGTGCTTATGAAGTAGAATAATTAATACTGTTAAACTACTTATTCAACTCAAAGTGATTTAAAAGATCCCATGAAATGCCTATCAAAATTGCAATGTGTTTTTTGCAGAAAAAAATAAGAAATACTAAAATTCATATGGAGTCTAAAGGAACCCTAAATAGACAAAACAATCTTCCAAAGAATAAAATTGGGGGTTTCACACTCTCTAATTTCAAAACTTATTATGAAGTTGCAGTAACTGAAGTAGCATGGTCCTGGCATAAAGGCAGACATACAGACCAATGAAACAAAATAGAGAGTACAGAAATAAACTCCCATGCATATGGTTAAATGACCTTTGAAAGAGTACCAAGATCATACAATGGGCAAAGGACAGTCTCTTTAACAAATGATGTTGAAAAAACTAAGTATCTGAATGCAAAAGAATGAAGTTGGACTCTTATCTTGCACCATACATAAAAAATAACTCAAGATGAAATAAAAGCCTAAACAAAGATCTAAAACTATAAAACTCTTATAAAAATTCCAAGGGAAAAACTTCATGACATTGGATTTGGAATGATTTTGTTTGGATATGACACCAAAATCACAGGAAATAAAAGCAAATTCAGACAAATGGGACTACATTAAATTTAAAAACATTTGTGCACCAGAGGAAACAATCAATAGAATAAAAAGGCAGCCTATGGAGTGGGAGAAAATGTTTCTGAATATGTATCTCATAAGAAGTTAATATCCAGAACACATAAAAACTTCTAAAACTCAACAACAACAACAACAAACATGATTTTAAAATGGGCAAAGAACCTGAAGGCACATTTCTTCAAAGAAGATATACAAATGCCCAATGAACGTATGAAAAGATGCTCAACATCACTAATCATTAAAAAAATGGAAATCAAAACTATGTGAAATATCACTTCATACACATAAGGATGGCATTATCAAATAAAAACAAAGGAAAAGAACAACTGTTTTTTTAAACAGTAAAAAGAAACTTTGGTAATAATATGGAAAAAAATGGATAATTTGTGAACTGTTGGTGGTAATAGCATGTCCACAGTAAGAAACAATATAGTAGAACCTCGAAAAATTAAAAACAAGTTACCATATGATACAGCAATCCCACTTCTAGGTATATAACCAAAAGAATTGAAAGTAGGATCCTGAAGAGGTATTTGCAGCACTATTCACAAAAGCTAAGATGTAAAAACAACCCTGATGTCCATGAAGGAAAGAATGAATAAAGAAAAAGTTTTATATACCTAAAATGGTACATAAAAAAGAAGTAAATATTGCCACCTTCTACAACATGGAAAAACCTTGAGGACACTATGCAAAATGCAATAAACCAGTCACAAAATGCAAAACTATATGATTTCCTTAAATGAGATATCTAAAGTAGTTAATTTTATAAAGACAGAAAGTAGAATGGCAGTTGTCAGGGTCAGGAGAGGCAGGAAGTAGTTTTTTAATGGGTAAAGATTTTCAGTTTTGCAGGAGATTTATTCCACAACAATGTAACATAGCACTACTGTATTGTACATAGCTAAAATAATAAATTTTATGTATTTTTACCATAATTTAATAAACAAATCTCTACCAAACTCAATGTTTTTATCAAGATTTATCTAGTTTTCTTGAATAAACTCTCTGTAGATTGTTTTAAGCCTTTGGTTCAAAAGCTACAAAAATGTTGATTTTGACTATTTTGCCATGCTCTTTTTGCTTTTATAGAGAAGTGAATTTTTGGAGGCTTTTACCTCGGACCTTCCCAACTTGAATCTTAAAAGATCACAGCCTTCGGTAATTTGGCTCAAAAATCCTATTCATATCTTAATCCCATAAGTAGCTAAGTAATGCCCTATATATCCTGTTTTTGATGGTGTTCCTTAAATTAAAACTACACTATACTGTTCTAAGCACTGACACGGGTAACACAGTTGAATAGATACAACAGGAAAGATCTATTTGAGTTTGCACAAGTCAGTCTCAGATTTTGCAATTGTAAAATGCTTATTGTAATATTTGCTTCTTTCCAATAGCAGCCCCATACTTTCTATTTAGAGGGGCAGTGGAGAATTTACTGGTTGGATCTAGAGAACTATGGAATCTGCCTTGAAATCATGTTTTCATAGGTAACACAATGCTATTTATTTAGATTGCATGTCTATTTGTGGTGACTTGGGGTGGAGCTTTGACTAGAGACTTTATTGCTTTACAAACGCACTGTTTTTTTTGTTTGTTTTATTTATTTATTTATTTATTTATTACACTTTCACTTCTAGGGTACATGTGCACAACGTGCAGGTTTGTTACATATGTATAGTTGTGCCATGTTGGTGTGCTGCACCCATCAACTTGTCAGCACCCATCAACTCGTCATTTACATCAGGTATAACTCCCAATGCCATCCTTACTCCTTCCCCCCTGCACATAATAGGCACTGGTGTATGCTGTTCCCCTTCCAGAGACCAAGTGATCTCACTGTTCAATTCCCACCTATGAGTGAGAACATGTGGTGTTTGGTTTTCTGTTCTTGTGATAGTTTGCTGAGAATGATGGTTTCCAGCTGCATCCATGTCCCTACAAAGGACACAAACTCATCCTTTTTTATGGCTGCATAGTATTCCATGGTGTATATGTGCCACATTTTCTTAATCCAGTCTGTCACTGATGGACATTTGGGTTGATTCCAAGTCTTTGCTATTGTGAATAGTGCCACAATAAACATACGTGTGCATGTGTCTTTATAGCAGCATGATTTAGAATTCTTTGCGTATATACCCAGTAATGGGATGGCTGGGTCATATGGTATTTCTAGTTCTAGATCCTTGAGGAATTGCCATACTGTTTTCCACAATGGTTGAACCAGTTTACAGTCCCACCAACAGTGTAAAAGCATTCCTATTTCCCCACTTCCTCTCCAGCACCTGTTGTTTCCTGACTTTTCAATAATTGCCATTCTAACTGGTGTGAGATGGTATCTCATTGTGGTTTTGATTTGCATTTCTCTGATGGCCAGTGATGACCAGCACTTTTTCATGTGCCTGTTGGCTGTATGCATGTCTTCTTTTGAGAAATGTCTATTCATATCCTTTGCCCACTTTTTCATGGGGTTGCTTGTTTTTTTCTCATAAATTTGTTTGAGTTCTTTGTAGGTTCTGGATATTAGCCCTTTGTCAGATGAGTAGATTGTAAAAATTTTCTCCCATTCTGTAGGTTGCCTGTGCACTCTGATGGTAGTTTCTTTTGCTGTGCAGAAGCTCCTAAGTTTAATTAGATCCCATTTGTCAATTATGGCTTTTGTTGCCGTTGCTTTTGGTGTTTTAGACATGAAGTCCTTGCCCATGCCTATGTCCTGAATGCTATTACCTAGGTTTTCCTCTAGGGTTTTTATGGTTTTAGGTCTAACATTTAAGTCTCTAATCCATCTTGAATTAATTTTCATATAAGGAGTAAGGAAAGGATCCAGTTTCAGCTTTCTACTTATGACTAGCCAATTTTCTCAGCACCATTTATTAAATAGGGAATCCTTTCCCCATTTCTTGTTTTTCTCAGGTTTGTCAAAGATCAGATGGCTGTAGATGTGTGGTATTATTTATGAGGTCTCTGTTCCGTTCCATTGGTCTATATCTCTGTTTTGGTACCAGTACCATGCTGTTTTGGTTACTGTAGCCTTGTAGTACAGTTTGAAGTCAGGTAGCGTGATGCCTCCAGCTTTGTTCTTTTGACTTAGGATTGTCTTGGCAATGCGGGCTCTTTTTTGGTTCCATATGAACTTTAAAGCAGTTTTTTCCAATTCTGTGAAGAAACTCATTGGTGGTTTAATGGGGATGGCATTGAATCTATAAATTACCTTGGGCAGTATGGCCATTTTCATGATATTGATTCTTCCTATCCATGAGCATGGTATGTTCTTCCATTTGTTTGTGTCCTCTTTTATTTCATTGAACAGTGGTTTGTAGTTCTCCTTGAAGAGGTCCTTTACATCCCTTGTATGTTGGATTCCTAGGTATTTTATTCTCTTTGAGGCAATTATAAATGGAAGTTCATTCATGATTTGGCTCTCTGTTTGTCTGTTACTGTTGTATAAGAATGCTTGTGATTTTTGCACATTAATTTTGTATCCTGAGACTTTGCTGAAGTTGCTTATCAGCTTAAGGAGATTTTGGGCTGAGATGATGGGGTTTTCTAAATATACAATTATGTCATCTGCAAACAGGGACAATTTGACGTCTTCTTTTCCTAACTGAATACCCTTGATTTCTTTCTCTTGCCTGATTGCCCTGGCCAGAACTTCCAACACTATGTTGAATAGGAGTGGTGAGAGAGGGCATCCCTGTCTTGTGCCAGTTTTCAAAGGGAATGCTTCCAGTTTTTGCCCATTCAGTATGATATTGGCTGTGGGTTTGTCATAAATAGCTCTTATTATTTTGAGATATGTTCCATCAACACCGAATTTATTGAGAGTTTGTAGCATGAAGGGCTGCTGAATTTTGTCAAAGGCCTTTTCTGCATCTATTGAGATAATCATGTGGTTTTTGTCTTTGGTTCTGTTTATATACTGGATTACATTTATTGATTTGCATATGTTGAACCAGCCTTGCATCCCAGGGATGAAGCCCACTTGATCATGGTGGATAAGCTTTTTGGTGTGTTGCTGGATTCGGTTTGCAGAATTTTATTGAGGATTTTTGCATCGATGTTTATCAGGGATATTGGTCTAAAATTCTCTTTTTTTGTTGTGTCTCTGCCAGGCTTTGGTATCAGGATGATGTTGGCCTCATAAAATGAGTTGGGGAGGATTCCCTCTTTTTCTATTGACTGGAATAGTTTCAGAAGGAATGGTACCAGCTCCTCCTTGTACCTCTGGTAGAATTTGGCTGTGAATCCATCTGGTCCTGGACATTTTTTGGTTGGTAGGCTATTAATTATTGCCTCAATTTCAGAGCCTGCTATTGGTCTATTCAGGGATTCAGCTTCTTCCTGGTTTAGTCTTGGGAGAGTGTAAGTGTCCAGGAAATTATCCATTTCTTCTAGGTTTTCTGGTTTATTTGCATAGAGGTGTTTATAGTATTCTCTGATGATAGTTTGTATTTCTGTGGGGTTGGTGGTGATATCCCCTTTATCATTTTTTATTGCATCTATTTGATTCTTCTCTCTTTTCTTCTTTATTAGTCTTGCTAGCGGTCTATCAATTTTGTTGATCTTTTCAAAAAACCAGCTCCTGGATTCATTGATTTTTTGGAGGGTTTTTTGTGTTTCTACCTCCCTCAGTTCTGCTCTGATCTTAGTTATTTCTTGCCTTCTGCTAGCTTTTGAATGTGTTTGCTCTTGCTTCTCTAGTTCTTTAAATTGTGATGTTAGGGTGTCAATTTTAGATATTTCCAGCTTTCTCTTGTGGGCATTTAGTGCTGTAAATTTCCCTCTACACACTGCTTTAAATATGTCCCAGAGATTCTCGTATGTTGTATCTTTGTTCTCATTGGTTTCAAAGAACATCTTTATTTCTGCCTTCATTTCCTTATGTACCCAGTAGTCATTCAGGAGCAGGTTGTTCAGTTTCCATGTAGTTGAGCAGTTTTGATTGAGTTTCTTAGTCCTGAGTTCTAGTTTGATTGCACTGTGGTCTGAGAGACAGTTTGTTATAATTTCTGTTCTTGTACATTTGCTGAGGAGTGCTTTACTTCCAACTATGTGGTCAATTTTCGAATAAGTGCGATGTGGTTCTGAGAATAATGTATATTCTGTTGATTTCGGGTGGAGAGTTCTGTAGATGTCTATTAGGTCTGCTTGGTGCAGAGTGGAGTTCAATTCCTGGATATCCTTGTTAACTTTCTGTCTCATTGATCTGTCTGATGTTGGCAGTAGGGTGTTGAAGTCTCCCATTATTATTGCATGGGAGTCTAAGTCTCTTTGTAAGTCTCTAAGGACTTGCTTTATGAATCTGGGTGCTCCTGTATTGGACGCATATATATTTAGGATAGTTAGCTCTTCCTGTTGAATTGATCCCTTTACCATTATGTAATGGCCTTCTTTGTCTCTTTTGATCTTTGATGGTTTAAAGTCTGTTTTATCAGAGGCTAGTGTTGCAACCCCTGCTTTTTTTTGTTCTCCATTTGCTTGGTAGATCTTCCTCCATCCCTTTATTTTGAGCCTATGTGTGTCTCTGCATGTGAGATGGGTCTCCTGAATACAGCAAACTGATGGGTCTTGACTCTTTATCCAATTTGCCAGTCTGTGTCTTTTAATTGGACTATTTAGTCCATTTACATTTAAGGTTAACATTGTTATGTGTGAACTTGATCCTGTCATTATATTAGCTGGTTATTTTGCTCGCTAGTTGATGCAGTTTCTTCCTAGCATCGATAGTCTTTACATTTTGGCATGTTTCTGCAATGGCTGGTACCGGTTGTTCCTTTCCATGTTTAGTGCTTCCTTCAGGATCTCTTGTAGGGTAGGCCTGGTGGTGACAAAATCTCTAAGCATTTGCTTGTCTGTAAAGGATTTAATTTCTCCTTCACTGGTGAAACTTAGTTTGGCTGGCTATGAAATTCTGGGTTTAAAATTCTTTTCTTTAAGAATGTTGAATATTGGCCCCCACTCTCTTCTGGCTTGTAGAGTTTCTGCCGAGAGATCTGCTGTTAGTCTGATGGGCTTCCCTTTACGGGTAACCTGACCTTTCTCTCTGGCTGCCCTTAAGATTTTTTCCTTCATTTCAACTTTGGTGAATCTGGCAATTATGTGTCTTGGAGTTGCTCTTCTCGAGGAGTATCTTTGTGGCATTCTTTGTATTTCCTGAATTTGAATGTTGGCCTGCCTTTGTAGGTTGGGGAAGTTCTCCTGGATGATATCCTGAAGAGTGTTTTCTAACTTGGTTCCATTTTCCCCCTCACTTTCAGGCATACCAATCAGACGTAGATTTGGTCTTTTCATGTAATCCCATATTTCTTGGGGGCTTTGTTCATTTCTTTTTCCTTTT
Source organism: Papio anubis (assembly GCF_008728515.1). Lineage (NCBI taxonomy): Eukaryota > Metazoa > Chordata > Mammalia > Primates > Cercopithecidae > Papio > Papio anubis. The sequence continues at coordinate 31,090,180 of NC_044985.1, forward strand.
GTTTCTCTGGACTTCTCTTCTCGCTTCATTTAATTCATTTGATCTTCAATCATTGATACTTTCTTCCAGTTGATGGAGTCGGTTACTGAAGTTTGTGCATTTGTCACGTATTTCTTGTGTCATGGTTTTTAACTCTGTCAGTGCATTTATGGCCTTCTCTGCATTGATTATTCTAGTTATCCATTCTTCCATTCTTTTTTCAAGATTTTTAGTTTTTGCGCTGGTTACATAGTTCCCCCTTTAGCTCTAAGAAGTTTGATTGACTGAAGCCTTCTTCTCTCAACTCGTCAAAGTCATTCTCCATCCAGCTTTGATCCATTGCTGGCGATGAGCTGTGTTCCTTTGGAGGGGGAGATGCACTCTGAGTTTTTGAATTTCCAGCTTTTCTGCCCTGCTTTTTCCCCATCTTTGTGGTTTTATCTGCCTTTGGTCTTTGATGCTGGTGACGTACTGATGGGGATTTGGTGTGGGTGTCCTTTCTGTTTGTTAGTTTTCCTTCTAACAGTCAGGACACTCAGCTGTAGGTCTGTTTGAGATTGCTTGAGGTCCACTCCAACCCTGTTTGCCTGGGTATCAGTAGCAGAGGCTGCAGAAGATAGAATATTGCTGAACAGCGAGTGTTGCTGTCTGATTCTTGCCCTGGAAGCTTCGTCTCAGGGGCATACCCCGCCATGGGAGGTGTGAGGTATTGGTCTGCACCTAGTGGGAGATGTCTCCCAGTTAGGCTACTCAGGGTTCAGGGACCCACTTCAGCAGGCAGTCTGTCCCTTCTCAGATCTCAACCTCCATGCTGGGAGATCCATTGCTCTCTTCAAAGCTGTCAGACAGGGTCATTAACATCTGCAGAGGTTTCTGCTACTTTTTTTTTTTTTTTTTTTTTTTGCTATTTCCTGTCCCCAGAGGTGGAGTCTACAGAGACAGGCAGGCCTCCTTGAGCTGCAGTGGGCTCCACCCAGTTCCAGCTTCCCAGTGGCTTTGTTTACCTACTTAAGTCTCAGCAATGGCGGGCGCCCCTCCCCTAGCCTCGCTGTTACCTTGCAGTTAGACCTCAGACTGCTGTGCTAGCAATGAGGAAGGCTCCGTGGGCGTGGGACCCTCCCAGCCAGGTGTGGGATATAATCCCCTGTTGTGCCATTTGCTAAGACCCTTGGTAAAGCACAGTATTAGGGTGGGAGTTACCCAATTTTCCAGGTGTTGTGTGTCTCAGCTTCTAAAGGGATTCCCTTTCCCCTTGCGCTTCCCAGGTGAGGCGATGCCTCGCCCTGCTTCAGCTCTTGCAGATGGGGCTGCACCAGCTGACCAGCACCAATTGTCCGGCACTCCCCAGTGAGATGAACCCAGTACCTCAGTTGAAAATGCAGAAATCACCCATCTTCTGTGTCACTCGCGCTGGGAGGTGGAGGCTGGAGCTGTTCCTATTCGGCCATCTTGCTCGCGAGCAAATGCACTGTTTTATTGAGAATGCCAGTTTATTGAGAGTCTTTGTATAAGGGCCATTGAGGATCCCTAACCATCCACCCTTAAGCACAGCTGCTGCTTCCCTTTTCCTTACCTTATTACTGTAAGGAAGAAGGAGGGAGCATATGCTATTTTAAAATTATTAAACTACACAAAATAAAGTGTAGCTGGAGACTATAATTATGTAATGACTTTGGCAGCTCCCACTAAGTGTGACATCTGAGACTAAACATTCTCTGTTACAAGGGCAGGGGCTAACTGAAGACCATGTTGTGCTTCTTATGTAGATTGCTTCTGAGAAAAACCAATTTTCCCACGACTCACCTCTTGTGTGCTGACTTACCTTTAACAAGTCAGTAGACAGATGTCTTAGCACATAGTTTCCTAAATATCATATTGATTGATGTTACTATGTTAATTAGCTGAGCAGTCTGCCTTACAAAAGACCTACATGAGTATTCATGTTCAATCAGTTAAAAAAAATTAACTTTTCCTTTTGCCTATTATTCAGAAAATGAAAGAGTGGGCCACTTGTCATACATGAAAAAACATTAAGCAAGATAAGGGAGTGATAACTAACGCTGAAGTTATATACAAAGGCTTTTTTTTTCATGCCTTTTTCCATTATTCCAAAAGATTCCGATGACCCACTAAGGAATCAGTATGGCTTCATGATTAATCCTAAAAGAAAAATATGACTATATTCCACAACTTAGCTGAGAAAAGTGCCCACAGTGCCTAAGCCAGGTAAAAGGTTTTGATGATTGGGGAAGTGGTTGAATTGTTCCTTTAATCTAGATTCAATGCAACAAATCTCTCAAGTTCAGTATTATGCGGGTGTGGAAAAGTTATTTTGGGGGGTTAATAATTCAATATTGCCTTATTCTGTGGTTTCGAATTTCCATTAGCAAATGATTTCCTTTAATAAATCTTTTATGATTAGAACTAGCTACTCTGATGTCTTCCTAATTGTCGACCTCACCATTGTTTATTTATATAAGACTCTTTTGCCCTTGTTTCTTGTTGAACACAAGTCAGTTATTTGCTGTGCCTCAGTGTCTGTGTTCTCAATAATATGGTGAAGTCTGTGATAAGAAAGGCCAGATCTGCTGCACATCCATTTTTAGGATTTAGAACAGTATGTGCTTTTACTGAGTGTCTAGAGCAAGTCAATGACCCAATCACATTGAGATCTTACTGTGTTTTGTTATTTAAAAAACATTTTCACCTCCACTATTTTGTTTGATTAGATTCTAAGCAATGCTAATACTGTAGAATCCCTTGGCTAGTTGTAATAAATTACTAAGGCCGTTGGCATCAGTTATCTGGCCTTATAAGACATTCCCAGATTTATTTTAGGGAATAACTCCCTTTTTATTCTTCACCCTTCTGATTTAAGTGTGAGAAGATCACATCCTAGTTTCCAGAGAAGATACTTGACTCAGGTTTGTCCAATCAATGCATTCTATACCCCAGCCACAGTATTAATTTTCACGGATGGTATATAATAGTAGTAAATCTCATATGCTTGGCACATGCATTAAATGTATTTAATACTTCCAACAAGCCTACAAAGTAGGAATTACTATTATCTTTAATATGCAGATAAGGAAACTGAGGCACAGAGTATAAATTTCCTGGAAGAGATCAAATAGCTAGTGAGCTATTTGATAGCTCAGTATGAGTCAGAATGCAAACCTAGGCAGTCCACATCAGTCTGTGCTCTCACCAGGGTACTTAGAGTCTAGTTTTTTGCTGGAATCAACAGAAAGGAAGTGCTGCAAGGGTAAGTTGAGGCAGGAGCTGCTTGACACCATCAAATAGAAAGGCCTGCCTGAGAAAATGTCATCATAAAGGAAAGCATATAGAAGAACAGGCTGAGTTCTGATGACATTGATTAAGGCCTTGGATTTAGTGGTTTCTAAAGCTTTTAACCTGGGATTTGGCAGTTTTGTTAGCTAATATATTTTTCTTTTCTTCTTAACTTACAATGGCAAGCCTAAGGAAAATGACGTTGAAAGCAAACTTTAAATTAAATTTGCACAAGCAGTTATCATCACTGCCCTCAGAAGAATCATTATAAAACTGACAAGTGTTGAAAGGATTAGTAATATGCACTTTAATTCCATAAATATTTATTTAGGTGAGGGGACTAGGACCTGGGAGATTCATGCTTTTTATATTATGCATTAGGTAGAACAAAACTAATCTTGTTAAGAATTGGTGGGGGCAGGGGGACAGTGAGTATCTTGGCAATCACAAACAAAGTGGCCACCATCCTTAGAAAGGAAAAACTAAAAATAAATAAATAAATAAATAAATAAATAAATAAATAAATAAAAAACACTTTGTTTCCCCCTGCTACTCCTAATGATGAGTAAATCTCAAAAAGTGGGTATTGAATTGTCAGAAAGATTTCAGAGTCGAAAGAAACACTGTAAGTTTCTTGTATAATATGAGATTCTGTATTCCCGTCCTTGATGTAACAGCTAGATTCCTGTCTACAAAGATCCTATCGTGTAGAAATACGAGCTCCTCTGCTTCAGCCCTAGATGATCTCTGTCCACCCTCGGAGAGGGCAAATGAGTGACCCCAACCCGTAATAGAAGTGGTTAGAAACAACCTTAATATTATCAGGTAATTCATCTTGCCATGCTGCCCAGCAATGCCCCTCGGGACCTGCTCCTTGAAAGTGCCCCTCTTGTAGTCAGCTTGTCTGATATGCTTGTGCTGCCAGAGAGGGTGCCCCAAAAGGCACTTAAGGGATTTGAAGGGTATATGGTTACAGAATCAGTTTCATATATGAAGAATTTGTATCTGCTATTATGTCAGTGTTTGAAGAGTGAAAAAAGCACTCAATATACTTGCATTTATGAAAACTAGAGATAGGCTGCCTCCCCACTCTCCAACCCAATCTTAAGCAATTTATGTAGTATTAATGTCTACAACCTGCTTTCTGACTTCGTTTATCACTTTACTTTTTTTTTTCCCCCTTTCTGATTGGACAATTACATCTAGACTAGTTATAACAGCCAGCACAGCACCAGGTCCTCTAATTTATGTGTTAATGTGGTGTTCTGGAAGCTTGATGTTAAAATGATGAATATCACCTGGGAAGAAGATTGGAAGAGAGCAAAAGAACTGGCAAGTTGCCTTGTGGAAATAGCTTTCGACTTTATCAAACCGTGGGGTAACATGTCAGATTATATTATGTACAATTAATTATTAATGCAGTCTGGGCCTTATTTTGAAAAGTGCAAACATGCACTTCCAATAATTTCCCTCCCATGGAAAATCTGTTGTGTCCCTCAAATTGAGCAGCAAAATGTCCCTCACAAAATACCTTAAGGCTTCCATTTCTCCAGATTTAGCATGCATCTGAGACAAGAAAGCTTTCACAAGCCTCCTTGCCATGGACAAAACAGAGATGTGTTTTTGCTTAATTAAAATTCTTTTTTGGCAACAGATGTCCTTGCAAAAATAGCTCAGAGTGCGGTGAAGCATTTTTATGGGCTGGAGTTCAGCAATGAGGAGCCCGTCATCTGCCTTCTCTGCTCTGAGAGCAACACAAGAGACCAGGTGGCTGGTCACAGTTTGAAAAGTGAACAAATGTATTTATTCATTCTGAGCAATTTGCAACCCACTGGGAGAGCAGGAGCCCTGTCCCAGCCCCTAGTTTTTGAGAGCTAGGACTGTGAGAGAAGGGGGCTGTTTAATTGCTTTGCACAGTTTCTCTCACTAAAGCAATTAGCACCCAGAGGAAAGTCCAGGAGAAGAACACAGCCAGGCCTCACACACATATGGTGGCCTGAAATCAGCCTGCCTACTGTCCCAGGCACACAGATGATTCAATCAGTGATTCAGGCGGAGACCACGATGCTCCGCTTCCTGGGTTTCCTGCTGCTGAAATGTTATCTTCCTATTCTTGAGCTTCTAATCCATTGAGGAACTAGTGTACAGAGGGTGGGAGCTCATCAACTTCACACCTCGCTAACGCTACTGGAACAACAACAACAACAAAACCTTAATAGGCTTGAGAACTGAAAGAAGAGAAGTTTTCTTCTCATCTGTACTCAAGACTAAAGTGACTGCTAAATGGACGGAGAAATCAAATAAACCAACCGAGGTCACCTGGCTAATTATCTGAATACAATTAGAACCTGGATCTTAAAATAAATCAGGCAAGATAACACATACTTTTAAAAAAAAAAAAGCACTTGCTAAGGCTTGTATGGGTAGGACACATGGCTGTCATATATGACAAGATTCAGTGAAAATTACGTGAATTTTTGTTGTCATTGTTGTTGTTTTTAATCTAACTACAAGGCTAGATTATAGCAAAGGCATTCTGTTTATTTTTAGTACATTCTGTCAATGACTGAACCAGATAATGCAATAGAGCATAATTCATTAATTAACTAAGATAATCACACAGTTATATTTGTTAGTAAATTTTCCTGATAACTGAAGCCCTTCTCTTAAAGATTTAAGGTTTTCTAAAATATTTAACCACTTTCCTTGGAAATAATTTTAAAATATACATGTCTATTGTTATTCAAGGTTCAGAGAACACTTATGGTTCACAAAGGGATACATTAACAAATTATTCTCTTCTTCCTTTTGTACAAATTGTATGCATTAATGTTCCCTTTGTGGCTAAGCTACTTTTTTATATTGAAAGAATAATTTTAAAAGTCTTACTTCTTTGCATGGGGACGGTACATCTGAGTGATTCATTCTAAAAATCTAAGGAGGTAGACAGGGTTACTGAACAGAATTATCCATATATTCATTTAACAACAATTTAGTGATCATTTACCCTGTCAAATACTCTTCCAGGAGCTGGGATTCAACAGTGAACAAAACAAAGTTCTGGGCACCTGGAATTTGCATCTGAATGGGGCAGATAGCCAACCTAGCATTAAATTCATATGCAGTATCATTTCAGATAGGGCTGAGTGCTACAAAGAAAAACAAAGAAGAAAAGGGGAGGTGGTCAAAGAAGGCCTGTGACAGTTGAAAGTGATCTGAATGAAAAGAGGGAGGAGAAAGCCACATAAATACCAGAGGAGAACTCCACGTGGGAGTTTTGGTTGAGAAACAATTCTCTGTGATGTTTCTACATGTGAGAACTTTGTTGGGAAGGACCTTTTTAAAGATGTTTGCATACCAAACAGCTTTGAAAGCTAAAACAGTATCTCCCTCTGGGTTAAAGGGCAGATTTGTTTCTTGACCAAGGTAATAAATGATCACCTCTTTCTGTGGGTCAAAGGTCAGGCAGGTTTGTTGTCAACGACTTTAAAAGATTGGAGTTTTCTAAACTCAAAGCTCGAAAGCTGGAACATCAACAAGGTGTGTACAGCATCTACTTAGGCTGGAACACCAACAAAATGTTGTACAGCATCTACTTAGGCTGCCTTTGCAACACCTTCATGGAACTGGGAGACAGAGGAACTGATGCAAACAAGAAAGTCATGCTGCCTGCTGTGCCAGAAATAAGTAACCATCTAGATCTATTTCAACTCATGGGAAAAAAGGAACTTCAAGAAGGAGGGAATGATTAACTGGTTCAAAGCCTGAGTATGAGTAAATGAGGACTGAGAATTGGCTGTTTGATTTTTCAACCTCGAGGGTCATGTCAAATAAGAACTGTTCCTGAGGGCAAAATTATAGAGAAGATGAAAAGAGATAAGAGAGATATTGAGTACAGCAAACTCATTCAAGAATTTTCCTGTACACTAAGCAGAGGAAATGGGTACTCACTGGAAAGGTATATGGGAATCAAGAGAGGGGTTTTGTCTTGTTGTTTTGTTTTGATATAAGAGACAGATAATATGTTTGTATGTTGGGAAATAATGTAGTGGGGGAGGAATTTAATGATGCAGGAAAGAAATGGCATCCCTGGAGGAGCAAAGTTCTCAAGCAGCTAAAAAGGAATGAGCTTCATCATGACACCTGCACTGCTAACCTCACATCAGAGTGCAGGCAATTGATTCACTATAACAGAAGAGGAGGCTGAATCTATAGCACAGGTGCAAGTAATGTGCAAAATTTGGTAATGAGTGGATAGAGAAATTTTCTTCTGATTGCTTCTATTTTCTCAGTGACTGGAGTGAGAATCAAGTCATCAGTCCAGAATGAAGAGAGTGGAAGGGCTATTGGAAGTTGAGGAGAGAGATGATGGGGTGAAATAGTCACCCAGGAAAGTGAAAGAAGGCATTGATTGGAAAAAAAAGTAGTATTGCAAGATGACACCAGAAAGTGTCTACATTTCTGCACCAGTGGTCTTTAAGATATTAAATGATATTAAAAAGTCACTGTATGGGTGGGAAGCGGTGGCAAGGGGGATGATTCCATGGCCAATTAAATTGGAACATACTTAGCATCAAAAACTGATCAGGTGTCTTTACTAAAGAAGATTTCAGAGCCCTTAATATGTTATGTAAATGATGACTTTCCCAAAAGGGTGACAGTATTCAAGGTTTCCTAAATGCATTTAATTGTGGAATATTAGTGGGGTTTTACAAAACATGTCTTAGAAAATGTTGTGTTAAATCACCGACGTCCAGCTATATTTGTCTGGGTTAAATTGACCACTATTCCTCTGGAGTAGAACTAGAAACATCAGGCATGGTTCATCAGAGAACTGGGTTCTAAAAGTAGTAATTGACACATTTAATAAAACACTCTAGTCATTGTGAGACACAGCATGACCTGGAGACCCCATGACTTCCAAGGCAGATCACTAGTTGAGTTTCCAGAAATGTGACCATAGGGTAGTCTGAAGTCCAGAGGAGGAATCTTTAGACCAGAGAGAAAACAGCCTTTTTACCCTGAGTGTTCACTGAGGGTTGGAAGAGATGTCTACAAAAATGATTATGGAATAGCTTGGAACCCTCAGACACAAACCTTCAGCACCCAGGCAGGTAGAAAGTGATTCTGCACTTCAAGAGCCTTGAGGGGGCAAGCACAAGGGCTCAAGCTCAGGAGCAAGGTAAGTAAATAGGTTTTATTAGGAATAGAGTGTTTCACTGGGCTTAGTAGCAGTTCTATTCTGATTCTACTTTGAGTTAAAGTCTATGTAGCTTATGCTAGCACATCTAAAATAAAATTCTAGCTATGTTATTAAAAGTTTTCAGTACTATGTAGGAAGGGCATTCTGAAAAGGCTGGCTAGAATTAAAATAAAATTTTAATTTGTTCAAGTAGTGTAACTTCTATTTTGGCTATTTTTGTCATTATCCCTCTTAAGCTTTGTCTTAGGAATTAGAAATGAGTGTGCGTGTGCACATACACACACACACACCCCATGTCTAAAAAATGAGAATACTTGCATTCAGAGGAACAGCAGGACAAGGTCAGTCAAAAGACTCTCACTCCTCATCCAGGCTTGGAGTGAGTGAAAGTAACCGAAAGAAAAGGGGTTAGGGGCCACTGCCATAGAAAAGAAAGGAAAGATTCCTATGGAAAGAAAGAAAGGAACGTATAATGAGACATGCTCTTGTCTAACCCTGAAATGTTGGTGCTCAACAAGAGGTGCCAAAGATTTCTGCAAATGAAAAAGTAAGTTGATATTTACTCCTCTGCAAAATACTTCTTGGACTCAGCACTGCAGAGGTGGCCTTTTCAAAGCCTCTTCCATTTTTCTGATGCCACACAACCTTTGCTGTGTCTTTTGTAATGCTCTTAACACAAGGGTCGCAAATGCAAATGACCTCAAAGACCAGGCATGTAATGTCCATAATGAAAGCTGGGCCTCCTATTAGAGTGGTGAGGGCCGTGAAACTGGAAAGGCATTACATTCAAATCATTTAAGAGCATTGTAATTGGGCCTGCAAGCCGACAGTTTAAGACTCTGCTTGAAAGCATGCCCACCTCCTTTTGGAAAGTGGGATGCGCAGGCTGCTAAGAAGTCATCTTTGTCACCACACCTGTCCAATGTGCTGCTTCCAATGTGCTGCCTTATGTTGTACATGATTGTCTAGAAGAAAACATCATCTTTCTTTGCAAAGAAAGTACAGAGGTTTTATGATGACTTTTTAACATTTATTTCTAAGTTTACAATTGTATTCTAAATGTTTGCATTGCCAAATATCTTATTTCCAAATAAAAGACGGAAGATGTGTGACTGCAAATAATAGTATATTTCAAATCGTTCATGAATGTATGATTATTATATATGATAGTTCTTATATGATATATGAAATGTAGTATGACGTAAACGCATGTGTATGCATTTCGTATTCATTTAACATATATAATATTGTATAATACATGATCATATATGTGTGTATATATACATATACATGGCTGAATGGCATTAGAGAAAGTCCTTTGTATTATTTTAGGAAAGCAAGAATAAAATGAGATAGAAGAAAAGAAAGCAAAGGAAAGTAAAGAAAAATTATTTTGAGAAAGACGGTGCATTCCTTTAATAGTAATTTCTAATACTGTACATTCACATAATTGTCATCACTGTTTCACTCACTTTATATAACCTATAAAAGAAAAGCTAATCTATAAACATAAATCACACACTAGAGGACCATAAGCCAAATCCAGTTTATAAGATTTGGTTCACATTTCTTAAAAGAAGTTTGCTTTAGCAAACTCCATTTTGAATTGGGACATTTCACACAGACATTCATGTTTTCCCTCTTCTCTTTTGACAGAACATGTGCTCTACAGCTCACTTCAGTCATCATCAGAGCTGCCACACCCATTTACAATACGTACCTGATCCTGTTTGGCATTTGATTTTATGGACCCTCTATTTACATCCAGTACAGTACACAGGGATCTATCTGTTTTTAACAACATACATCTGGTGGATGAAGTCCAGAGAGTGGTGCAGGGGCAGAGATGCCTTTTCAAAATAAGGCATGAAAAATTTAAACCAACAAATATAAACCTATAAAATATTCAGGGCATTAGAAGATCCTGTCTCCTGTCTGGAGGGCAAGGGATCATTTTTAAATGAGAAAGGCATCCTTGAAGAATGCATGCTGGTCTAGATCTAGGCCATGTGGCCAAACAAGGGGCTTCCAGGGAATTCTACCTCAAGCTTAAAAGTGTTGAGAGTTGAATGAAGTTTAACCCCCTTCTGTAGTCAGATTCCAGGTTCTTTTCTGCAAGTGCTATATGGTTTCTTATAATGTCAAAGAATCCCAGTCCAGAAATATGTCACTGAGCCCTGTTAGGGGATCAAGTTTCCTTGAAAAATGGGTTCTAACTTTTAGTTTCAGATTCTTCTGTGCAGCTGGAACATCAGAATACTATATTGTAGGGGAGAAGGTAGAAAGACTGGAACATACCATTTTATTTTTTCCCAACACTGTCTTACGAAATTGAAAAATCAACCCTGGAACATGTTGTCCAAGTCAAGGGTACATTAGAAATTGACCCCCAAAAAAATACTTTCTATAAGAGCTTTTAAAAAAATACCTTAATTTATCCCCATTTCCAATTATTTTACATTTAAATTATTTAGGAATGCCAAGGTTACGAGAGATTTAACACACAATTAAGTTTCCGGGTGAAGGTGGGAATAAACAGAAAGAGAAGAGACTATTCAGAGGAAATAATCTTCTAAATTAAAAAATGTTAAAAGACAGCGACAATGATATGGTTCCTGAATAGGGGAAGACAGAATTGAGGAAAGTAATAAATTTTGTGAAAATATTATAAAAGGATTCATTTAACAGGGAAGCGTTTACTAGTATGGTAGCCCAGTCCAACATATAACTAAAATTAAAATTCTGCTTTATGGTATGTTTTGAAAGGCATAAAAGAGCCCTGAACACTAAATTAACTTTCACAAGAACTGCAGTAATGAAAAACGCCATGAATACTGTCACACTGATTGGCTAAAGGGTGCAGAAGGCTTCTTTCAAAAGAAGTGGGGGGATAAAACCTTAACTAATGTGTACTCATTTTCATTTGTGTGAAACTCTGTGACCTTGGATATGTCATAGAATCTCTCTGGGTCTCTGTTTCTCATTTCTAAAGTGTATTGGTCTATTTTCATGCTGCAGATAAAGACATACCCAAGACTGAGCAGTTTACAAAAGAAAGAGGTTTGTTTGTTTGTTTGTTTTTTGAGATGGAGTCTCGCTCTGTCGCCCAGGCTGGAGTGCAGTGGCTGGCGCTCTCTAGGCTCACTGCAAGCTCCACCTCCCAGGTTCACACCATTCTCCTGCCTCAGCCTCCTAAGTAGCTGGGACTACAGGCACCCGCCACCACACCCGTGTTAGCCAGGATGGTCTCGATCTCCTGACTTCGTGATCCACCCACCTTGGCCTCCCAAAGTGCTGGGATTACAGGCATGAGCCACCATGCCCGGCCAAAAGAGGTTTAATTGGACTTACAGTTCCACATGACAGGAGAAGCCTCACAATCATGGTGGAAGGCAAGAAAGAGCAAGTCACATCTTACATGGATGGTAGCAGGCAAAGAGAGCGAGCTTGTGCAGGGGAACTCTGCTTAAAACCATCATATTTCCTGAGACTTATTCACTATCACAAGAACAGCACGGGAAAGACTTGCTCCCATGAGTCAATTATGTCCCACCGGGTACCTCCAACAACACATGGGATTTCAAGATGAGATATGGGTGAGGACACAGCCAACCTTTTATTCCACCACTGGCCCTCCCAAATCTCACATCCTCACATTTCAAAACCAATCATCCCTTCCCAACAGTCCCCCAAAGTCTTAATCAGTTCAGCATTAACTCAAAAGTCCACAATCCAAAGTCTCACCTGAGACAAGGCAAGTCCCTTTCAATTATGAGCCTAAAAATCAAAAGCAGGTTAGTACTTCCTAGATACAGTGGGAGGGGGTAGAGTACAGGCATTGGGTAAACACAGCCATTCCAAATGGGAGAAACTGGCCAAAACAAAGAGGCTACAGATCCCATACAAGTCTCAAATCCAGTGGTGACAGTCAAATCTTAGAGTTCCAAAATGTTCTCCTTCAACTCCACGTCTCACACCCAGGTCACGCTGATATAAGAGGTGGGTTCCAATGGTCTTGAGCAGCTCTACCTCTGTGGCTTTGTGGAGTAGAGTTTCCTCTCAGCTGTTTTCATGGGCTGGTGTTGAGTGTCTGCAGCTTTTCCAGTGCAAGCTGTCAGTGGATCTACCATTCTGGGGTCTGGGAGGACGGTGGCCCTCTTCTCCCAGCTCCACCAAGTGGTGCCTCAGTAGGGACGCTCTTTGTGGGCTCCAACCTGACATTTTCCTTCTGCACTGCCCTATCAGAGGATCTCTGTGAGAAGCCCTCCCTGTAGCAAACTTCTGCCTAGACATCCAGCTATTTCCATACATCCTCTGAAATCTAGATGGAGGTTCCCAAACCTCAATTCTTGACTTCTGTGAACCCATAGGCTCAACACCACATGGAAGTTGCCAAGGCTTGGGGCATCCACTCTCTGAAGCAGTAGCCCATGCTGTACCTTGGCCCCTTTTAGCCATGGCTGGAGTGGCTGGGAAACAGAGCACCAAGTCTCTAGGCTACACACAGCACAAGGACCCTGGGCCCAACCCATGAAACCATTTTTTCTTCCTAGGTCTCTGGGCTTGTGATGGGAGGGGTGCTGTGAAGACCTTTGACACGCCCTGGTGACATTTTTCCCTTGTCTTGGGGATTAACATTTGGCTCCTTGTTACTTATGCAAATTTCTGCAGCCAGCCTAAATTTCTCCTCAGAAAATGGGATTTTCTTTTCTGTCACATTTTCAGGCTGTAAATTTTCCAAACTTTTATGCTTTGCTTTTCTTATAAAACTGAATGCCTTTAACAGCATCAGAATCTTTGTTGTTGGGGGTCAGATATGTGCTTTAACAAGCCCTCCAGTTGATTTTTATGCATGGAAGTTGGAGAAGCACTGTTTTAGGGGACATGAGAGGAGAATAAGACATAAAAAGGACAAAATGCACAAATCCAATAAAGAGGCATTTTCACTGTAGTCTATTCTTATTTTTAAAATAGATAAAAGCTAAAACACAAGTGAGATTATTGGAATAAATCATTGGAAATATACTCATTTAGGTGATGTGAAATGTATATATATATAATATTAGTGTTGTTTAAAACAGATAACATATATACACTTGTATATATGTTATCTGTTTTAAACAACACTAATATTATATATATATTTTCTTTACATTTTGCTTATATGGATATATAATTATACTGAAGAATATAGGGGTAAAGTGAAAAATCTTTTCTATATTTCTGTCCAAATCCCAATACCCACCCAGAGAAGTAACCATCATTAAGAGCTTGATGCATCCTTCTAGACTTTCTATGCATTTCCTTTCTTATGTGTCGATATACTTACACAGGAACTTTAAAAATAATAAAGAGGATTATGCTATATGTTACAGTTTTGTGATTTTCTTTTGGTCCTTTCTCTCTCACACACACTCTCTCTCCATGCAGATACATGCGTTTGTATCTGAATAAATATATATATATTATCTGATATGTTTTCATGTCAGTACACATAGATCTACTTTATTGTTCTTAAAGTTTCACTATATTTTCTTTTGACTTATAAACCCTTATTAACTTAAACAGTTATGATTGATGACTGTTTAGGATGTTTCTCTGCTCTAGTAAAGAATGCTGTAATGAACATATGTGTGTGTATATATTTGAAGGGATATGTTGAGTATTTCTGAATGAGAGATCTGAGGAAATTGCTGGATCAAAAAGTTTATGTACATTTATTACTATATTATCTATCATCTCTTAAATTACACTTTCACCAACTTTGGCCCCCAACATTTCTCTCAGTCCTTTTGGGAATCCCAGAGGCAGGCTGGGAGACATTACCATGGTCATTATACAGAAGGCACTGAGATTTAAAGAGGTTAAGGAAGTTAAAACAAGTCACTGACCCTGCACTTATCCCTGATACAGATTTAAAAGGTTGCATATCAGATTCCGATTTATGATAAGGCAGCACCAACACTTCAGTTTTCACTTTGCCAGGACTTCTTCAACTCCATGATAACACCTGCTTACTATTCCTGAAAAATCCTTGGGTGTGAATGTTCACATCAACAGTCCATCCCAGTTCAGAAATCAGCTTCTAATTCCTTAGTCTGCCCAATTTGCACAGCAACACTGTGACCTGCATGTGTTATCTCAACATCAAAGATGAGAGAACTGAGTGAATCCCAAGGAGCCAAAACAGCCTCCACTTGGCTGAAACAGGCAGAGCTGGAGCACACGGTCTACATTTCAGTCTAGCAAATTTTCCACTACACTCTACTGATTTAGCTCTCACCAAAAAATAAGGAAGGAAATCTGAAGTTAAATTTCAAGGGTTTAGAATTTCATTCCTGTATGGGCCACGTTTAGCTACACAAAATTCAGGGGCAGCCTCCTCACATAGGTTTTGAAATTTCCCATGGATGTATTTCAGGCAAAATCTAAACTACTATAATCATGATTAGAATCACCTCCCTCCTTGAAATTAAGCCAGGTGGGAGGTGACTGTGAATCACTTAGGCCCTCTCTTTCTCTGTCTATAATTCCCCAGAGTCACTCCCAAACCCCATTTCTAAGCAGGCCTTCAGAAACCCACTGCATTCATTCTCACAGATTTCTTAGGTGTTACATTAGTCAGGGTTCTCCAGGGAAACAAAACCAACAAGAGTGTGTGTGTGTGTGTGTGTGTGTGTATCTGTGGGTGTGTGTGTATCTGTGTGTGTAAAGATATTTATTATAAGGAACTGACTAATGTGATTATGGAGGCTGAGAAATCCGAAGATGTGCAACCAACAGATTGGAGACCCAGAAGAGCTGGTGGTGTAAGTTTCAGTTCAAAAGTTGGCGAAATCAAGCCCTAAGAAGAGCCAATGTTTCCATTTGAGCCTGAAGGAAAGAAAAGGCTGATATTCCAGCTCAAGGCAGTAAGTCAGGGAAAGTTCCCTTTTATTCACAGAAGGTTCAGCCTTTTTATTCTATTTAGGCTTTCAACTGATTGCATGAGGCCAATCCATATTAGGGAGGGTAATCTCCTTTACTGAAACTGATGATTCCAGTGTTAATTTTACCCAGAAAACATCCTCACAGACACACCCAAAATGATGCTTGACAAAATATCTGAGCACCTCATAGCTCAGTCAAGTTGATACAAAATTAACAATCACAAGTGAAATCACCTTTGATTCATTCTGTAAAAATTCCCAAGTTTTGGCAGTTCCAAGATTGGCCAGGAAGCAAGAAAACAAGGGAGAAGTTTTTCCATTCATCTATCTGACTCTAATTAAGTCATAAGGTTGGAGGAAAAACTTCCTCCTACTAACTTCCACTATAACTATGCAGGTACAGAGCAAAAAATACCCAGGATGCATTTATGACAGCATATACAATAATATACAGGTGAACACAGATAAAAACACAAAATGACAGAGTTATAGAATTCCAGACACAATAGAGGCCTCAGAGTTCACTTGGATCAACCCACTTATTCTTCATATAGATATGTAAAAACACCACAGACATATAATGATTCATAGACAGGAAGACACAAACACATGAGCATGCAAGAGGCAGAACACATTCAGATGGGCAGTGATGCACAGTTTTGCAGCAGCCCTCCTTTTACTCTGCAAAATATCAATTATCTGATCACATACTCTGATTTCTTCTCACTTTTGCTTCTTATTTATTAGGATTTTATCCTGGAGTGAATCCAACCATATCCCATTCTTAATATAGCCTCCTCAAACTTCCTTCTCTTGCATTCCTCCTATCTATAAAGGAGGCCAGTTCAGTACCTATGCAGGGTACCAGTCCAACTGTGGACAGCATAATGACTAGGAAAGTCTGAGTACTGACCTAAAATTATTGCTGTTCTCTGGGCTTTAACAGATAGGGGAGAAAATGCTTCAAAGACAGGGTGTGTATAAGAACCACAGTTCTAAAAGAATTGATACCAGAGTTAACTATAACAAATAATACATAGATACATAATAAAGTACTTGATGATTCAGAATCAGTACAATAACCCACTGGAATGAATTCAAAGTGTATCTATGTTACTAATTGGACTCCCTCTTCTATCTCAAGAATATCAGTAACCTCTTCCAAGCATTCCCAGACTCACAAAACTGCCAATAAATCTGTCTTCTTTCAGTCAATCCCAACCCACTTCCATGTCTCTACAGCCGCTTTTGAAAACACTATTTCCCATAGAATTGCTTCCTTTCCCTAAAATTCAAATGCTAAATGGGTTGGCAGGTTGTACTAATTTAATTTAGTTCAACATATAAAAACAAAGGAACTGTTTATTTATCAGTCATCATAAGCCTTGAAACAAAGTATTTAATTGTGTTCTTCAGGATCAGCCTGTGTGATATAAAATGTTGCAAAGACGACATGAGGGGAATTAAAGAGGCTGGCCCATTTTCCAAGGGTCATACTGAGTTGGAACCAGAGTTCATAGCCCCTTTTGTCAGTCTTTCAATTTTTAAAAATTTAACAAAAATAAAGAAGGTATTTAAAAATATTCCAGGTTCTAGTTCTTTTGTGATCAAAGCCAGATCCAAATCAACCAACAGAGATGCATATGCATATAAATGGCTTTTAAAACCATGGGAACAATATTACCTAGGAAAGGATGTAAGCATTAGTGGGCTAAGAGGGCAGGTATGGGCAACTCAATAATGAACTTAGATTTTATGGGATTATGTAATTTAGAGGGCCTTCTTCAAGGAAAATAATAAAAATTTATAACATAAAATTGGATACATTAAAATTATAAATTAATAGCAATAAATTACAGGTGTAAAAATGAGGATAAATACCACCAACATCACATAATGTAGGAAAATTGATTAATATTTGGAAGTCTTAACTGCCTGATCCACTTTCAAATAGTTTTCTCCCTATTTTTTTCTGCATATTTCAATTATTTTTCATACAACAAATATTTTATAATATTATTTTCCACTGGGAGAATAGAAAGGTAATCTGGTCTTTCTTCTAGCATTTTTCTCCTCTATACTACCAATATTTACCCAGTGTTGGGGCCATAGACACATTTATGTCACGATGCTACCTTTGGCCCTGTGCCCTCATGTCCTAGCAGCAGGCGAGTTGGCCAATGGGATGTTTGGCAAAAGCCTCACTAACATGACATGATTATATGTATCGCATACATGTAACCCACTAAATCCAAAGGAAAGATATCCTCCACCCAAACTCCCTGTGACTGGATTCCCAAAATGCTTGCAGACAATCTAACACCACTGAACATTGTGGCAAGAGGGATGGGGAAGCTGGAGTGAAAAAATGACTGTTGCTTTAACCCTTGCGGTTAAAATATTTTACTTTTGCAAATTTTGCTAAAACATGTGACCATATTAGCCCTTTCTTGGGGTTTTGGAAGAGGTCCATGCAATGGAGGGGTCCTAAAACTTATGCTTTTATCAGCTTCACAGCCAACCTGCCTCTGGGTCAGGAATCTGTAAAGGAGAATGGGGAAGAGAGTCATCAGGGGCATTGGAGAAAAATCAAGAAAGTGGGGTATCTTAGAAACCCAAGAGAAGAGGGTATTTCTAAAAGAGCATGAGAAACTATGTTAAATTTTTCTAATAAGTTAAATAATATAAAAAGAAAAATATCAATGGATTTTACAACATGGAGGTTATTATTGACTTTAACATAGCTATTTAAGTGGAATAGTAGGGGTGAAAACAAAATTAGACATAGTTATGAAGTGTATGGATGGTAAGACATTAGAAACAGAATTTTATTTAGGTGCTATTAGAAGAAGACTTCCTTCCCATGTTTTGGAAACCTCTGAACCTTTGATTATGCCATCATAGGGGTAACTCCTTGGTTTTCTCATCTACTATACCAAAATTATCTCTTTACATGTTTCACCCTTTGATTGACAGCTTCTTACAATTAGGAACAAAGCTTTATATCTTGTATCTTCAATGCCTACATTGAAGATACAGTGGAAGATACTGAGTAAATATTTATCAAATGAATGAATGCCTTTTAGATATAGTTTAGTCTACCTCTTGCTCTCTAGAAATTTTTTATGTCCACCCTACTTAAAGAAAAATATTCATTCCTTGAAAGAGGACTAAATACGACTTTACATCTTTGGTTATTTTTCTCCCAAGAGAGAAAGAGGTAAAGAAACAGAGAGAGAGAGAGAGAGAGAGAGACAGAGAGACAGAGAGACAGAGAGACAGAGAGACAGACGGAGAGGTATTTTTAAAATCATTCTTAAGAAATTCAGTCTAATTTAATCCAACTAACAGTTATTGAACTCTAACTACTTCATCAACCCTTAGACTCAAAATGAAAAAAATATCGTCCAGAATAAAGGTCAAAAAGTTTCATTTAACTTGGTAAATAATAAGATAGATGCCCAGGATCCCAGGAAGCAGGGAAGAGGTGGGGTGTGAAGGAGGCTCCCTGGGAAAGATAGAAGCCTGAGTTGAAATTAAGAAGGTGGAAATTATCCAGGCGAAGTAAACTGAAATTTCATTCCTGGAAAATTGTGCATGTGTCAGGAGTGCAAGAAATTTGGTAACACGAGAGTCAAGAAAAAGCAAGATGTATCTGAAAACGCTTAGGGGCCAATTTTGAACTACACTGCAAGGGACGCAAAGAAACTTGATTATTAGCTTGGGTAAATTCCGGTTAAAGTTAGAATTACATAGGAAGCAGAAATTTGGCTTGCAAGCCTATCTTGAAAACTAGAATACATCTACTCATTTACTAGGAAACTTGCCTCCTATACTGAGTTCCCAAAGAATGAAAAGATTCTTTGCTTCCTTCTTAGGACTTCACCTGTCCAAGTAACCCCTGCCACGCGCTGCCCCACAGTCCTGAAAAGTTCTGGAAGTAAATCTCACTGCAGCTGCAGTACAGTCACAGTGTGTCTGCTGACTACTCGAGAGTGAAAACAAATAGCAGCCATGTGCTGGCCACACATTCCAATGGGGATCCTGCCATCTGTCTTTGTGTTCATACAGCCATTCAGATTTCCAGTTCATACCAGCTCGATGCCACTTCCAAGCAGAACTTGGAACAGTTAGAACAGAGAGCAAGTTCATGGACAGCATCAAGTTTTGCACAGGATTTAGCACACTCACACAGAAGCAGCAATGTGAGGGCAACATTACAGTAATATTTGTGATAATGATAATAGTAACTTGCCAAGATAGCAAGTGGAGTAGATGGTAGTGGAGCCGGTGGTGTGGAGCAGGAACAGAGCTTGCCTATATTACCAAGCCACACATACTGCATATTGGGGAAGCCAAAAAATGTTTCGCCATAGGCAGAAACCTACTCCCAGCGAACTGCATTAATGAGTTAATTAATCCGTCTTGCAGTGCTCTGAAGAAGGTATTTGATTATTATCCCTGTTAGTGGTTGAATTGTGTTCCCCCAAAACATATGTAGAAGTCCTAATTCCTGCCACCAGTGAATGTGATCATATTTGCAAATAGGGCATTTGCAAATGTATTCAAGTTAAGATAAGCCAGATCTTAATCTGGTATGACCAGTGGCCTTACAAAAAGAGGGAATTTGGACACACACAGGATGAATGCTATGAGAAGACAGAGGCAGAGATTGGAGCGATTCATCTACAAACCAAGGATTACCTAGGAATGCCAGCAGTCATCAGAAGTGAGGAAAGAGGCATGGGACAGAGTTTCCCTTAGACTCCTTAAAAGGAACCACCTCCATTGACACCTTGATTTCAGACATCTAGCTTCTAGAACTGTGGGAAAATAAATGTCTGTTTTTCTAAGCCACTCAGTTTGTGGTACTTTGTCACAGCAGTCATGGGTAGTCAACATATCCCTGAAACAAATAGGAAAATGATATCTACAGAGGCTAAGTGCCTGGCATAAGTCATGGATAATGAAAGAGCAAGGTTTGGAATCCAGCTCTGTCTGACTACAGGAGCCAGCTACCCGCCTGCTAACAATGTGACCTTCTCATGGGGTACTGTTTACATAACAAGAGGTATTTAGAATAACAGTACCCTTCTTTAAATACTTGTGTTTTTGTTCTGTTGTGTTTTGTTTACCACCTAAAATATCTAATATGGGTCTAGGGGCAGATTCCTTGGTGCAAAGACAATGGGAACGATTATTGAGAATATTCTCATATTCTGAAGATGGGACAATGTTTTTAATACTTGTTCTAAGAACAAGCATTGACACTTCTAACACTGACAAGGTTTTTAATTCTTGTTATTATTTATTATTATTGATACTTAATAACCTCCCTATATTCTTAAAAAGAATAATCCTTAGTTTTGAGGATTTTTGCTGAGCATAATTACACATAGCTATAAATACTATGCTGTCAACAACCAGTGAGGAGCAACTGGAAATTAACCTTAAACAGTGTGTTCTCTCCTATGGATGAACATGTTATCGAAAAGGGGTTCTGATCCAGACCTCAAGAGATGGTTGTTGGATCTCACGCAATAAATAATTCAGGGTGAGTCTATAGAGTAAACTGAAAGCAAGTTTATTCAGAAAGTAAAGGAATAAAAGAATGGATACTTCATAGGGCTGCTGGTTGCCCATTTTTATGGTTATTTCTTGATTATATGCTAAACAAGGGGTGTATTATTCATGCTGTTTCTTTTAGAACACACAGGGTAACTTCCTGATGTTGCCATGGCACTTGTAAACTGTCATGGCGCTGGTGGGAGTGGAACAGTGAGGACAACTAGAGGTCACTCTTGTTGCCATCTTCGTTTTGGTGGGTTTGGGCTGGCTTCTTTACTGCAAACTGTTTTACCAGCAAGCTCTTTGTGACCTGTATCTTGTGCCGACCTCCTGTCTCAACCTGTGACCTAGAATGCCTAACAGTCTGAGAATGCAGCCCAGTAGGTCTCAGCCTTATTTTGCCCAGTCCCTATTCAAGATGACGTTACTCTGGTTCAAATGTCTCCAACATATCCCCCCTCCCTTTTACAATAGAACCCTTAATCCTAAGGGTTGCAGAGGGACAAAGATCCATCTTCTGTAACTTCTTCATTCTGAATAGGGGTGATGATATTCCTGCCTAACTATTAGGATCTCTTGTATTTGGCGTAGAGAGGATCTCAGTCAGAAAGAGTCACTATGTCAAGGGCTATTCATAACACTGAGTTCCAACAAAAGGTGGTATCTGGAAGATTAATAACTGTTCAGTTTTAGAAAACATATAATAAGCTTATCCTGCATTCGTACACAAAGAGTGCAATAGCAATATATTCCATAACACTAAAGCAAAATAAGCAAAATTATCCCAAGTATACTAAATTAGAGAGTTTTCCATGAATTGGCAACTGTTGGAACCAAGCTGATATGGGGTTGCTAGTTGATTCCAACGTGTCCAGAATTAGAATATTGATCCAGGTTTTGACATTACTCATCCCTCTTCTTTCTTCTGAACTGTAGTCAGAGATCACTGGTTGCTTCACAGAAATAAGCAGCGTTAGTCTAAATTACAGGAAAAAAAACCTGAAAAACCACTGAGACTAGAATAACAAGGGTACCATAGTTCTTAAAATGTAATTTTTCTTTTTTTCTCTCTACAGTTTCCCATTTTCACTAAAAACAAATCACGGTAAACTGATTTGCTTTATTATACTTGGCTTATTTGCATAAAGTGTAGCAGGAATAATTATTTTCCACGTACGCTCTTATTAAATTGGCTTTGATGGAACTCTGTTCCACAGAGAGAATCTCAGATAAGACTTTTTTAGGGCTGATCCCTGCTATGGGTTTGTGCCCTAAAATTCCTATGAGTTGGGTAAATGTCTCTCCTCTTAAGGTCCCAGGATAACTTGGGGCTCCTGGGACTGTCACAAAGTGACATTCTTTACTTACCAGAGGTCAGGAACTATACACAGGAACTGTGTAGACAAGGTATGAGGCCAGTTTTCCAAGGGGCTTTTATTGGCTCTATAAGTCAAGTTTGATTCCTTAAAGGAAAGCATGCCATTCCAGTCAAAGCCTCACTAAAATAACCAGTTTCTCCAATTGTGTTTTGTTGCAAAAGAAAACAGATTCTTATTGCACTTATGCAAATAACTATATTGCATGAGTTAAGAATGCTCACAAGTAGTTTCCATATTTTGGAGAAATCAGGTAGAGAGAAACAAATATGCTCCAAATTTTTTTCACAGGAGTATACTTTACTCAACTGTTAAAAGCTGTAAATAGCTCACAAGAAAAGTTTCCTTGACTCTGAAAAACAAAACAAAGAATCAGAAACATTTTAAGCAAAAACTCAAAAACATTTTACTTAACAATTATAACTATTAAAAACATACACTAAGTCATATTAGGATTACAGGAGTTTCCCATAATTTTGAAACATATACCAATAACAAATTTATACAAACACAGCCCAAAGAAATCCAAACACCATTTCATATTTGACAGTGCTTCCTGAAAGATTTTTATACCAAAGAAGGCAAATTTCACCTTTATATTAGTGTACTATTAATGTTAAACCCAATTCTTAATACAACCTTATAGACAAATCTATCTAATTTAATTAGTATGATCATAAGGTAAGATTTTCATACCTTTTATAACCCTTTACAATTTTTTGTTTAAGAGCGAATCAGTGCTCTAAGCTCTGTTGTGCTTTTATTCCAATGTTCAGTCTATGGAAAAACTGAATACTCCTTTAACTTTAGCCAATATGTTCACACACAGAATTTTTTTATATGATTAATTTTTATAGACCTTTCACAAGTTGCTCACACCTTCAGCTTTACCCTATCTGACTTAAAACAATCCTTCGACACTTTAGGAAGAAAAATCTATATTCCCATGACTTCTTATAATCTTTTACCAAAAACACATTTCACTTTTCTTATACACCTTGCATGTAAAACTGTTTTTTATTTCCCAAAGGTTTCTAAAGTAATATAAACTAAGAGGCATTACACTTTTTACTTTTCTGATAAAGTATTTGATTTAGGCTTATTATTATTAAACCAATTAATTAAAGTTCTTTCATATATAAGCATCACACACATAATACATATAAATAAATAGACAGAAGATAAACCAGCCAGGAATTGAACTCTGAACCTAGGCCACGACTGTGACGGCAGAAACCAAGAGAAAGTACTGCAACGTGGTTACAAGGTCAAGCTCCCAAGGACATGAAATGAGATGAGAAGGAACTTTATCCAGTTGTTGTTTTTTTTTTTTTTTTTTTCAGGGGCCTACAGAAAAGTTTGTAACTGACCAGTTTGCTGGGCCATCTTAAACTGCAGGCTGATAGGGTCCTAGGCCTTCATTCTATCCTGAGGTACCCCTCTTTGTGACAAAACAATACAGAAAGACACACAAAGCACACTAAATTCACTACAGTTGAACATCAGCCTCACAAATACTTTTTCCCATTAATCAAAACTTTACACAGGAGATAAACAGTGATTTTTACCATTCATTCAAATGGTTTACACAGACAGAGAGAAATAGACCAGTAGTCTGACTGGTAAAAAATTCTTACTCTTTTGCCAGTATGCCAGGATTCTGGGTTCCCTCTCCCTGAGCAGCCCTAGTGACCCAGCTGCCTGCACCACAGCCCTGGGACCAAGCCGCAATACAAAGGAAAATTATCTTTTTCTGTTCTGGCCAGAGTAAAATACATGTGACAAAACATAGAGTTTAGTCCCTCTGCTTAGCACCCACCATCAAACTGGCAAGGCTCAAACACACCCCCGATTGGACCCCATCATCATTAACCCAACCTCCCAGCAGGAGTTTCAACATGTGGTCTCTGGGCACGATGATAGCTCTGAGCAATAGAAAAGATAGGAAAGGGAAAGTAGAAAGAGAAAAGCATTGCCTGCAGCAGGGTGGAGAAGGTGAGCAGCTCAGGGAAGCCAGAGAAAGATCCACCCATTGCAGTGACACTGAAAAGTCCAGGCGGTCATTTGTCAGTTGCAAAGGGATCTTGTACAGCAGTCCCATCAGCTCTCAGGTTTCCCTCTTTAAGGAGAGAAAAAAGCTCCCCACGTCCCATAATCCCACACATGCCCAATTCTGTCACCCACAGCCGTCAGCAGAGAGTGCAAGGTAGATTAATCCAGAGAGAATAGCAGTTAACATCCCATAATGTCAAACCCATTCTTAGCTGAGAGGATCTTTACTCAGAAGGGCCGCTAACCCCCTAAATCTTAGGAAGGACTCTAACCTCTAGTGACTTTAACTACCCTAAGTTGGGTCTCTAACCCAATCTCATCCTTTACCTGGGTATATGCACCCCACTTACCCAAGTCAGCCAATTGGTGCATGCAGATGATTTTCCTCTGGGTCAGAGGGTCTCTTCAGTATTGTCCCTTCTGTGGTTCACCAGAAAGATGTTATCAGATCCCACTACTTGCCCAAAGTTAGCCTTTGGGTTGGGGGTTTCCTCACTATTGTCCTTCCCACGGTTGCCAGAAAGATGTTACCAGAAAGGGATTCTGATCCAGATCCCAAGAGGTGTTCTTGGATCTCACACAAGAAATAATTCAGGGCAAGTTCATAGAGTAAAGTGAAAGCAAGTTTATTGAGAAAGTAAAGGAATAAAAGATCGGCTGTTCCATAGACACAGAAGCCCTGAGGGCTGCTAGTTGCCAATTTTTACGGTTATTTCTTGAATATATGCTAAAGAAGGGGTGTATTATTCAGGCCATTTCTTTTAGAACGCATCTGGTAACTTCCTGATGTTGCCATGGCACTTGTAAACTGTCATGGTGCTGATGGGAGTGTAACGGTGAGGATGACCAGAGGTCACTCTTGTCGCCATCTTGGTTTTGGTGGGTTTTGACTGGCTTCTTCACTGCAAGCTGTTTTATCAGCAAGGTCTTTGTGACCTGTATCTTGTGCCAACCTCCTATCTCAATCTGTGACTTAGAATGCCTAACAGTCTGGGAATGCAGCCCAGTAGGTCTCAGCCTTATTTTACCCAGTTCCTATTCAAGATGGTGTTACTCTGGTTTAAATGCCTCTGACAAACACATCCCTTTTCCAATGCATTGTCCAAATTTTGTTAATTATCTTTAGTGGAGTCCATACAGGCACATTAAAAAGAAATTATTTAGGCAGATAGTTAGGGTAAGGATATCCTCAGTAAGGTTTTCCTTTTAATGAAAAACAGCCCCAAAATCATTTCTTTTTAAAGAAAGAGCAGCCTGTAAAATTGAGCTGCAGACATAGATAAGCAAGCTGGAAGCTTCCACGGGTGAATGCTGGCCACTTTGCCAACAGGAAAAGGCTACCTGGGGGCCAGGAATGTTCAACATGGAGGCTTCGTCTTTCCTTTTGTCAACAACATTTATGGCAAGGAACAGAAAACATGGCCTAGGCCAGGAAGAGACCCCACCTACATAATAAAAGATGAGTCTGTGCTGGCAGGCCTCTTTGTGCAATTTGGAAATGGCACAGCTGGTTCAAGCAATCTTTGGGTCCTACGTAAATCAGACACTGCCTCCTCAAGCCAGTCTATAAAACCCATGCATTCTGCCGCCAGCCAGAAGACCCACTCAGGACACCCTCTCTTCAGGAGAGAGAGCTATTCTCTTTTCTCTTTCTTTTGTCTATTGAACCTCTGCTCTCAAACTCACTCCTTGTGTATGTCCATATCCTTGATTTTCTTGGTATGCGGCACCAAACCTCAGGTATTAACCCAGACAACGATGCCACTACCAGACAACGATGCCACTTCAGTTCTACACTCTATTTGGCTTTTATCTCTCTAAGGTCATAAATTGGGCTTGGGAACAAAGTTCTGTCCAAGCTGTGTCTTGAACTATTACCTACCAATGTTCCTTCCACCAATGTGGTTGCAAAGTGCTTGCTTCTGGTCTCCTACCTGGGTCAGAAATGGCCTTTGTCTGTGTACAACTGGTCTGTTGTGTTGTTCTTGTGGTTCCACCACACGCTCTCTTCTTTTGGGAGGGATAGGAATAGGGTTTGGGGAACTCCACTGTTGGAAAGAGCCTCCTTTGTAAGGATCTGAACTGAAACAGTTCTCTCACTGCATTGCAGCCAGATCACTTTGCTGTCCCACCATTAAACATTCTCCTGAAAATAATGGTTCAGGGTGTGTGTTTGTTTAATCACTTGATGCTCACTAGAATGCTACAAATGCTTCACCTCTAATCACAGTTCCTAATAGTGCTCATCATGATTGCACACCGCAATGAAAATTGAAGAGTCAGTTCCTCCTTTCTGAAGGTTCAGATACTTAGAATTCTAACATAGAGGCATGGTGTTAAATACTTTGTTTATTCTCACAGTTGTTCCTTCTCTAACTGTTAGAAAAAGAAGATAGAACGGCAGATGGGCTACTAAACCCATAACAATACTGTTTGAAATTCTTGTTGTTTCTATTTCACACAAATTGGAATTTAATGAAAACATTTAAATATAAAATGTGTACAAATAGAAGAACCTTGGGAAAAACTTTTCCATGAGGAAAATGAAAAATACAGTGAAAAGAAAGAGTCTCAAGACCTTTGGCAGAAACTAAGGGTAGAGACATCTTTAAGTAATTAAGCTATGTGTTAGTTGTGGCTCTCCAATACCAGCAATAGTCTTTGATATGGTTTGAGTGTTCGTCTCCTATAAAATTTATGTTGAAATTTAGAACCCACTTTGGCAGTATTGAGAGGTAGGGCTTTAAGAGGTGAATTGATTAATCTATTCATGAATTAAAGGACTAATGAGTTACTGGATTAATGAGTTACTGTGAGAGTTGGACTGGTGGCTTCAGAAGTAGTGGGAGGGAAACCTGAGCTAGCACACTCAGCCCCCTCACCAGGTGATGTCCCATAATGACTCAAGACTTCACAGTAGCCGCCAGCAAGAAGGCTCTTACCAGATGCGGCCCCTTAGCCTAGGATTTCTCAGCCTTCATAACTGTCAGAAATAAATTTCTTTTCTTTATAAACTACCCAGTTTCAGGTATTGTTATAAGCAACACAAAATAGACTAATATAGTCCTAATATTTTATTTTATTGGATGAAACTTTTTTCTAGATTGCTGAAATCATGGATTATAGGAAGCTAGGACTTTTAAGATGCCAAACATATATCCAATTACGTATTCTTTCCAAATATAAAACTTGGTAAATGAGTGTGTATGTGAGTGTGCTGTATGTGTATAAGTGTTGGTGAGTGTGAGGGTATATGTATGTGATGTTTGCTGCAAAGCTGCCAACTCTCATTCTTTCAGAATGAGGTGCTTCCATTTATTGTCTCAATTTCAATCTGCCTGGGGCCTAAAATAAAGAGAGTCACAATTGATTTCAGTTGGATATTTAGAAACTCATTCAGATTCTTTCTGAGTCAATTAGATGATCAGAAGTTGGCAGCTCAGTAAATTTCCTGCTGGGAACTAGATTGCAAGGGGGAAAAAAACCACAAAGATATTATGTGCAATTGTTCATCAAGAATCAAGAGTCATGGATGAGACCATAATTGAAACACCTGTTCTTATATTTGCTGGGGCCCATTTTGAGTACAAAGATGAAGAAAATATATCCATACTATATTGGTGACAGAATAAGAAATATATATTTGGTCTCTGCCCTCATTTCAGACACAGAGCTTCTAAAATCCTTGAAATTTCCTGACTGATAGTATCTTTTGTTATAATATTTGGTCTTAGTCCTGATTCCTGACACAAGAGCTTCTAAGAACCTTCAAATCTCTGTAGCGATGTGTCTTTTTGCATGCTAATGAGATGACTGGTGGCTGTATTTCCTAGATACCTTTAGGATGGGGCTAGTCACCAGATAGAGCAAGGCATGACTAAAGGATTGGAATGTTCAGCCCCACTTCTGACTTCTGGGGAGAGAAGAGCAGCTAGAGATTGACTTGATTATCAATATCCAATGATTTAATCAATCATACCTACATAATGAAGTCTCCATGAAAACTCTAAGCAGCAGGGTTTAAAGAGCTCCTGGGTTAGTAAACACGTCTATGTGCCAGGAGGGTGGCACACCCTCAGCTCCACAAAGACAGAGCTCTGATGTTAAGGATGTTTTCAGACTTCATCTATGTACTTGTTCACTGTTCACCTGCATCCTTTGTAATTTCCTTTATAATAAACTAATATACACAAGTAAATGTTTCCCTGAGTTTTGTGAGCTGTTATAGCAAATTACTGAACCCAAGTTGGGAGTTGTGGGAACTCTTAATTTGCAGCCAATAAGTCAGAAGTACAGGTGACAACCTGGGACCTGTGATTGGCATCTGAAGTGGGGAGTAGTCTTGTGGCGTTAGGCCCTTTACTAGGAGGGTCTGCACTAGCTTTGAGTAGTTAGTGACAGAATCAAATTATAAGACATACTGTTGGTGTCCAGAGAGTTAGAGAATTGAATGGTGTGGGGAAAAGACCCATATATTTTGTGTCAGAAATATAGGTATAGAAGCATAGTTGGTTTGTTTTGTGCTAAATTATCCATAGATTTTTTTTTTTTTTTTTTTTTTTTTTTTTATAGTGGGCATCAGTGAAAGCAGTGTGTCTATTACAGTAGTCTTTGTTTTTTTCTTTATTTCTTCTTTTTTTTTTTTTGAGATGGAGTCTCACTGTGTCACCCAGGCTGCAGTGCAGTGGCACAATCTCAGTTCACTGCAAGCTCCGCCTCTGGGGTTCAAACGATTCTCCTGCCTCAGCCTCCCGAGTAGCTGGGATTACAAGCACGTGCCACCACACCCAACTAATTTTTGTATTTTTAGTAGAGATGCGGCTTCACCATGTTGGCCAGGTTGGTCTCAAACTCCTGACCTCAGGTGATCCACTTGCCTCGGCCTCCCAAAGTGTTAGGATTACAGGTGTGAGCCACCACGCCAGACCTTCAGTAGTCATTATTTTATGAGACACATGGTGAGACTGATTTAATCTGAAGTCAACAATGATTTGAGCTCCCTTTCTTGCTCTTGCATTATATTGAGAGGGTAAAACGTCCTAAATAAGGTTTTAAAGCTATTCAGAAGCACTGGCAAATATGAGTTGACACCATATTCCAATATCTGATAATCAACAAGAGATAAATTCTAAACAATTTTAAATAATTCCATTATCTCCCCAGAAATGGCCTTGTCTGTGGGAATAATACTAGAATATCTATTATTCTCTTATAAAACTAGTAGTCAATCATTATTGTTTCAGTAGCTACCAAGAAAATTAAGTTTTTCAATTAGGTTATTATTTTAAGTAAAGAAAAACTCTACCTGATTATTTAAAGCTGGGGTCAGCAAACTTTTCTATAAGAGTCAGATATTTTTAGACTTTACAGTACCTGTGGCAACTACTCAATTTGTCATTGTATTGTAAAAGCACCTATATACATGTAATGGATGAATGTGGTTGTGTTCTAATAAAACCATACCGATGAAGACTAGCATTTGAATTTTACATAATTTTCACATGTCATGAAGTATTATTTTTATTTTTTTAATGGAAAAATCGTTCTTAGCAATAGGTTATAAAAAAACAGACAGGATTTGGGCCCATGGACCATAGTTTGCTATCCACTGAACTAAACAATTAACACTGATTTGAAATACATCTCACTAAATATCAATATTCTATTTTGCCTAACACTCAGCGCTAAATGTCATAGGGATGAAAGGCCATGGCAGTTAGAAAAAAACAACACTGCTTTGTGTGCCACAAAGCATTACAATTCCTTTCACTGCATTCCTCCAAATCACAGAATTTATTGACTATCCCCTTGTCCATGATTGAAGGATCTAAGGAAGGAAATTAATACCTCAATTATTTGATAGGGCCAAGGAGAGATATTTTCTGACTAACAAAATATTTTAATCAACTAAAGGTTATTCGACTTATGCATGAAGTCATTATTTGGGATGCAAAGACATGTAGAAGTCTCCTGAACATAAGAAGAACAATTTTATCAGCCACAAATCTTCCATCTAGAAATCTAATTGTGGAACATTCTAGTAACACACACTTTAAAGACTCAATAACTAAAAAGGCTAAAAAGGCTATATTAAGAACATATTCTATGTAAATATATAATATAAATATATAAAATATATAAACATAATATAAATAGAATCTGTTTCAAATTTCTCTTCGAACAATAGTTAGCAGAGGTTTCTGATATTCACAGAATGTAAAAGGTGTTTTTATAATTGAATCTGATTTAAAATGCAAAAAACTAAGTGACTTAAAAAACCATGGGACATGTCAGAAGAATTTCAATGTTGTAAAAATTAAAGAGTTTTTGCTAGAATACTTTAATGTGCGAAGTTGTCTCTGCTGTTAACTAACAAATCCAAAATGTAACATATTTTTTCTCTTAAATGAGGGGAGATAATATGGAAAAAAAAAGAGAGAGAAAGAGAACATTGCTTTTATTACAGTAAGTGAACAGGGAGCAGATGTTTAGCACCCATGACACAGTAGGCTTCCCTAGTTGAGATGTTATTTTAACTGTCTGTCCTAGATGTGAGGAAGTTAAACAGTTACATCTTGGGTATTATATTATATTTCATAACATAAAACATAATACATATTACATACATACATATTAAACATAATATATATTGGTTCTGTTTCTCTGGAGGATTCTAACTAATATACAGAAAATGTTTTGGAGCTTTGTAATGGAAAAGCCATTTTAATCTCAGATTTCAGCAAGGAAAAAATGTTCTGAAGTAAACAATGAAATCTTCTTGTCACCACCACCACCATCATTACCATAGTCCATCAAATGCTATTCATGGCAGATTCAGCTGCAAGACCCTAATAGCAATTATAGAGAATTTAAAACAAACAAGCAAGGACCAAGCAAAATCTATGTTGTTAGAGAAAAGAGAACCTAAGGAATATCCCCCAAATACTTTGAATAAATTTTAGGTGTATTGATTAAGGCCAGGAAAGGAAAACAAATGGCACACTCAAATGAGACAGTTGAGGAAATTTTAATAAAGGGGCTATTTATTATAACATAGGAAGAGCTTAGAAAAAGCCAGAAGGGAAGTGAAATGTCTCAGGGTTCACATCCACTATCACAAACTCCAGGCCAGAGGGAGCATGGTAGGAATCAGTCACTAGAACTTGGAGAGAGAATTTCAAGGTGTTGTAACCACCCAGTGGGTTCACCTTGACCACTGCCTAGACAGAGCCGATCTAGCCAGACAGAGGCAATGCAATGGAGAAACAGTAATTCATGCAGAGTCGTCTGTGCAGGAGACTGGAGTTTTATTATTACTCAAATCAGTCTCCCCGAGCATTGAGGAATCAGAATTTTTAAAGATAATTTGGTGGGCAGGAATTTGGGAAGTGGAGAGTGTTGATTGGTGAAATCATAGCAGGTCGAAGTGAGGTTTTCTTGCTATCTTCTGTTCCTGGGTGGATGGCAGAACTGGATAAGCCAGATTACCACTCTGGGTGGCGTCAGCCGATCCATCCAATGGAGGGTCTGCAAAATATCTCAAGCACTGATCTTAGGTTTTAGAATAGTGATGTTATCCCCAGGAGCAATGTGGGGAGTTTCAGACTCTTGCAGCCAGAGGCTGCATGACTCTTAAACCATATATTTTTAATCTTGGAGCTAATTTGTTAGTCCTACAAAGACTGACTGGTCCCCAGGCTAGAAGGGTATCTTTTGGGGAAAAGGCTATCATCAATTTTGTTTCAGAGTCAAACCATAAACTGAATTCCTTCTCAAGGTTAGTTCAGCCTATTCCCAGGAATGAACAAGGGCAGTTTAAAGGTCAGAAGCAAGATGGGGGCCATTAGGTTTGATCTCTTTCACTTTTATAATTTCCTCAGTTACAATTTTTGCAAAGGCGGTTTCACTACTTTCACATTTTCTTGATTGTCTACTTTCCTTGCTAAGAGCTTTTCCTATTAATTGTTCTGAGCCTAAAATTTTCTCTTTGAGATTTCTCTTTGTGGTTTGTCTCTTCTGATTTGCTTCCTTATGTGTCTTTCAGTTTAAGGACATGGAGGGAATACTTATAAATATGCGACCTCTGATATCTTGGAAATAACTTCCTTTTATTCACTTGCATATGTCTCCATTTTCTAAATCTAAGGTCCCTATGACCCTTGTGGTATATCTGTGCATTTCAAAATATGTGTTTATCAATTTGTATTCAAATACCTCAAATATTTTACATCTCTGTACCATGGAATTTCCAGAGAAATTTTCATTTGGCACTTGGGAAATCATTCCATTGTACATAGAATAGCTGCTAGTGTCTTTCATTTGCCCCTGTAGATGCACCCTTCCTTCATCCTTCTCTATCCTGTACTTGATCCAGAGGCTAATCCACATGGACTACAGTAAACAGTTCTCTTGTCTACTAGTTTCTGGTTGGGTTTGTCCAATGGGGAGACCCAGGAGATTGGAGAGGAGGAATGTGAACTTGGTGTATCTATTCTGCAGCACCCTGTCTGTCCGTGTGCTGTAGGTTGGCCCTATCCCTCTGTCAAAGGCCCCAGCGCCTAGCATGCAGCCCGTCCTGAAACCATCTTTGCAAAAATTGTAACTGAGGAAATTATAAAACTGAAAGAGATCACACCTAGCAGACTCCATCTTGCTTCTGACCTTTAAGCTGTCCTTGTTCATTCCTGGGTATAGGCTGAAGTATCTTTGAGAAGGAATTCAGTTTATGGTTTGACTCTGAAACGAAATTGGTACTAACCCTTTCCCAGAAAGACACCCTTCTTGCCTGGGGACCAGTCGGCCTTTGTAGGACTAACAAATTGGCTACAAGATTAAAAATTACAGTTTAGGGGTCATGCTGCCTCTGGCTGCAAGAGTATGAAGCTCCCCAGGCTATTCACATCACTATTGTAAAATTAAGTTCAGTGCTGGAGATAACTTGCAGACCCTACAATGGATGGATCAGCTGACACCACCCAGAGTGGTAATCTGGCTCAACCAGTTCTGCGATTCCACCCAGGAACAGAAGAGAGCAAGAACACCTCACTTTGACTCCTTATGATCCCATCTCCAACCTGACCAATCAGCACTCTCCACTTCCTACCAAATTATCTTTAAAAACTTTGATCCCTGAATGCTCCAGGAGACTGATTTGTGTAATAATAAACTCTGGTCTCCTGCACAGCTAGCTCTGCATGAATTACTCTTTTTCCATTGCCATTCCCCTCTCTTGATAAATCAGCTCTATCTAGACAGTAGCGAGTGATCCCATTGGGCAGTTACAGTAGTATCACAAAAGATGAAGGAAAGGTGGGTAAGAGTGAAGAAATACAACCTTTTCAAAGTAACAGAGGAAAACCAAAAAAAGACCCAAAAAATTAAAGGCCATCATCTTTGGAGAATTGTAAATTTTAGAATTAGGGAGATAATACTAAATGCTCATTCTTTGCATCCATATACTTAACTAAATGGATACTTTTTTTTTTGCCCAAAAGCATTATTATTTTCATAACTAAAACCAAAAAGCATAACCACCAACAACAGAAGGTCTTGAACTGTAATTTCAATCCCATGATTTCAGGATGCCTATTCTCTTTAATTGGAGTCTGTAGGCCATTCGGGCACACATGGCAGAGCTCCTAGCACAAGAGAGGGCTTCAACAGGTGTTTGCTGAATTCATCTCAGAAACAAAAGTAGCCACAGATGAAGTAAACAACTATCTGAGAAGCTGAATAGTGAAGGAAAAGTCAGATGAAAGGCCTAATGGGACCAATAACTCTAACTCGGAACTAAGTTGCCACAAAGAAGAAAATTGTTTTTACGTTACAAAATTTGCTTATAATAGGGTACTTGTTTTGCCTGCCATTGCCTTGCCAGTAGTCAGTGAGTAACTATTAGACTGCATAAGACATATTGCAATACTAATGAATGACAGAGGAAAGGAAGTCAGGCAGTCTGTAGGATTGGGCTCTTTGGCAAATAACTTAGTGGCGCAAATCACAGAGCTGCCATAACCCAAGTGTACTTCAGCCCTGTGTAAGTACCCACAAGGATTGAATTTAAAGGCTGAGTGAGGCATTGGTGGTTCTCAGCAAACAGCAATATTTGGAGGTAATGGAGCCATGGTAGTGGGTAGTCTTTCCCAGTTAAAATATATCACCATTTGCCAGCTGATTGTCATGGGAGCATCCCACATGGAATGGTTTGCAATATTTGAGCAGGGTCTGGGCCTGAAACTAGGGAAGGCCTATGGTCTAAGTGACAGAACAAAGAACAATGTACTTGGTCGCACATATTAGGGCAGGCCCTAGTTATCTATTAGACACAGTGCCTAGGAGCTATGATACTTTTAAGAGTCCATAAATTTTTTTATTTTTATTTTTTAAATTAGAAAAATGCATATAAAAATAATAAATATGTCATAATGAATCCAGTCTGAATTGTATTTGTCTTTATATAAATATTGTTGTAAGAAAAAATTTCAACATTTTTTATGAAGGAAGGAGCATATAAAGGCAAAAATGTACAGGATCCAAAAAAGTCCTTTGTGGTCCAGGAAGAGGTTAGAGAGAAAAGGCTGGAGTTCAGTGACCATGAGGAAACATGGGGCTTACCCCAGCATACTGGATCCCAGCTTTTTGTATGTAAACTCTCAATTCCACCTTTTCAACCTTGGAATTGGCTACAGATAAAGTGGTACAAAACCACCAACCATTTGGTACTTGAGGAAGCAAAGGCTTTGATCTAGATTCTAGATATCCTCAGGGGTATCTGAGCACAACAATTTAAATTCATGAATCTGACAAGACACAGGTTTGTGTAATCACCAACCACTAGTCTTGTTTACAGACCAAATGCTGGTCTTCACAAGTCTCTCTACCCACTTGAGCTGATTTCTAAGAGTCAAAGGTAATAGTAAAATCTAGAACTTGATTTCTCCCACATCTCTGGTTTTTAAAAGTGAGAGTAGTTCTGAGTCAGAAGGTGAGATAGGGAAATAACAATGGAGAAAGATTAAAGGAGAAGAAAGTTTTCTTGCTGAAAGATTTACATTTTTTTTTTTTTAATTTGCTCCCTGAACCTGTTCCCATCAATGAAAATATAAGAGGGAGCAAATGAGGCAGCATTAGCCTTATCAATCATAAGGCTATCAATAAAAACCTATCACCAAGAAGCCTCCTGTGTTCTCCATGTGTGGGGGAGAAAGCATTCTGACTGCTCTGGAAACATACGAAGGAGCAATATAATCCTCATCACCAGAATCACTTTTCATCCCAGTGTGCACTCAGAATGCACAGAGCTCCATGTGAGAAATGAGGATGTGACAGTCACTCAAGCCAAAGGAAGATCATTTTACAACAGACACCTGCACCGAGGCTAGAATGGAGATTTCACGACCATTTTTAGCCGCCTGGTTGCCTTTTGAATGGGGAACCCAAGTACCCAAATTCAATGGTTTGGTGGTGTGTGTCATTCACAGGAATAGTGGTCACTGAAACCAAAGGAAATTGTTTCTTTAATAAAACCTATGTTTCAAAGTGTTCTAATTAAATTACCAAATATATCATCAAGTAAGTTTCATATCAAAACTATGTGTGTGTGTGCTTTTGTTAGAATAAAGTATAAAACCCAAAGAAGTAGAATTAGTTTTTATTCCCTCTGAAAAGTTTATAACACAACAAATATCTAAGCTTTTTAACATTCAAAGCTTTATGGGATCTCACTAAGATACCCAAACGTGTCTCTATTTCTGGACTTTCTACTGTCTTTCCACCTGACAGCATCAGACTGTCTAGAAATCTAGCTGAAATTCCCTTCAGATGGTCAGCGTTACAAAAGTAAATGCTGTGTGACCTTCAGACAGCAGAATAACAATCCAACTTGTCAGG
The DNA here is from genome assembly GCF_008728515.1 of Papio anubis. Taxonomy (NCBI): domain Eukaryota; kingdom Metazoa; phylum Chordata; class Mammalia; order Primates; family Cercopithecidae; genus Papio; species Papio anubis. The sequence continues at coordinate 31,126,467 of NC_044985.1, forward strand.
GTGGCAGCTGATCCGTCAATGATGTTTTTACTCAATGAAAAGCCCCTAGTGTAATTAAACATTTTCTAGGGCAGAGCAGAGCCATGAGTCATCCTGCTAGAAACAATATCAAAGAGGATGGCAGAGAATGCCACTTACCAGGATCTTGTCACTCAGAGTAAGACTATATTTAGATAAGTTAAAGCTGAGACCTGAACTGTGTTTGATGACAGATCCATGAGCACAACTGGACTACCGTTTACTTGAAATGCAGAATGGATAGCATTGCACTGACTCTGGGCAAAAAACAACTCAGCACTAAGCATTCCAAGTCATCAGAACCTGTCCTTCAAACCTGTTTGCTGAACTTAGCTTGGAAACTTCAAACCAAGTAACTCAATGTTTCAAGAGTCCTAAGATAAAAGTGATCTGGGGTTGGCCTATCTTTGGACGTTACAAAATTCTGGGGCTAAAACTAGAAGAAGAAAAAAGAGTCTTAACAAGCCTTTAACAATTGCATGTAGGTCATTAATAACTACCTAATGATAATTGCATATTTTACAATTTTACTTGAAGATAGTTAACTGTAAATAACAGAGAATATATAATGGGACACTCTTTGAAGAAAGCAGCTAGAAATCAAAATTAAATCTGTTCATCTGAACGTACTTGATCTACTAAAATGCACAAAACTTTTACTGACATCAGCCATATCTATAGAATAGAAAAGAATAGATTTAAAGTTTAATAATTCAAAATGCTACATAAGATTTGAAAGAATCAAAAAAAAGATTAATATACATTATAAATATATACATAAATATTTGTATTTTACAAAACAATATCAAATAAAATTGTAAAATACATCAAATTATAACATTTTAAATAAACATAGTGATGCTCTTAATGTCAATTTGTACATGCTTTTAATTTATCTATATAAATAATTCACCATTTAAAGCTACATGGATAAAACACACAGATGTATATTTTACAAAAGAGGACATACAAATGGCTGGTAAATTTTTTATAAACAAATATATGCAAATGAAAATGAGAATTCAAACGCCACTTGTTGATGTCAAATGGTCAGAATTTCTAAAGAAAAATCATATTCAATCAGGGTTACAATAACTTTGGTGGGAGTGTAAGTTAGAGCCAGATTTCTAGCAACAACTTGATTACAGTTATTAGAAGCTTGAAAAAATATTCTCATCACACAATGGATTTTAGGAGTTTATTTAGAGATTTTTGGTAAGGAAGCACAACTATTCATATATTTCTCATTAAAGAATGGTCATCCTCTTCAACTTCCTGGGGAATGCTATTAAGATTAATGAGAGAATAAGGAAATACTGACTCAGCTCCTCAGATCAGCAGAATACTAGAAATAATTTGGGAGATGGAAGCTAAAGCTTGATCATGGATACAATCTCTTTTGGATTCAGTTCATTCTCCTCAGAACCAGCTTCTAGGAAATAACCAGATTACTCACCCATAGATTTATTTGCAAAAGTATTGATTACACTGTAATTTATAATTGGAAAGAAAAAATAAAATTGGAATAAACTTCCACCCATATTAATATGCATCTTATCTATTAAAACTATTTTTAAAGATAGAATGTTAAGTAAAAGTAAAATATCTTGATAAAAGTATATGATTTTTACAATATAGCAGTAAATCTAGACAAGAAAACTCTAAAATATTTACGATGACCTCTGAATTGTAGAAATAAGGATTTTTAAATTGTTTTACAATAAATATTTATTTTAATAATAAAGTCAGACATGTCCATTTGGTTAAAGTACCTTTTGCAAATTGTAACTACAGCATCAAAATTTCATTTGGCAAAAATTATTGACTTATTGCCAATTTATTATAATAACAAAAGTGTAGTCTTCCTTCAAATAACATTGTAAAGGCCTCAGATTTTCATAAAATCTTTTCTACATTCTTTTCAAAATAAATCTAAGGTGCCTAATTACTCTGTGCTTCACTGAGTTTCCTGCTTTGTAACATGGAAAATTTGTCAATAAAATGGACCTCTTCATGCATTTGTAAATTCTATATCATATCTGCTCTAGGTGTTACAAATGACCTGTAACAGTGGGCAAAAAAATAAGAGCCAGAAAATGCTATTTTCACTACTAGCTTCCTATGGATTTGTACTACCTAATGTTCTTTCAAGAGTTTTGGACCACCTCTAAATAACAGCTGTGAGGGGGAACTGCAGTACTCCAATCCTTGTTTTTGGCAGTAAGTATTTGTTTTTAATGTGAAAGCAAACAACGAAAGAAAACCTTTTCCATCTGCTTTTACCAGAAAGAAAGTCAAATGGAAGTCACACTATCCTCAGCAAATAGCACTTGACTTTAGTGCACAAACACATCCTTCATTTATAGACACAGCCTCCTAAAGTGTTAGGTCAACATTACAATGATAAACTGTCAGGGGCTAGGTGCTTAGGGAGATTTTAGGCAATGTTGAGTAGGGATCTCCTACAGTCTCAGTTTGGGGCTCCCTGTCTATAGAGTTGAATCTTTAGATGGAGATTCTAAAGTATCAATCTCATTTCTTGCTAACGCAAGCATGTTGAAGGAATAGTCTCCTTCCTCAATCTGCTTGTACATTAGAGATCAATCCATATTTACTTTTGTGAACTTGTGAATATTTATTTTACAAACAGCAAGAGTCCAACCCACTGCCAGGTCCATAAACTATTACACAGGGCACATGAAAGTGATAATGAGAGTTACTACATGCATCAGTATGTAAAGCAGCAAGCACAGCTGCTAATTAAAACTGACTTGGGAAATTGGATTAAGATGGCAAATATAGCCAATGTATTTATCTCTAAGCCCCAACTCAAATCTCCGCAAATGAAGAAAACAAGTCCCTTTTCCTAAATTGTAAATTTATTATAGCACTGGAAACCATGAGAGAGTTAAATTTATGTCAAAAATTTTAAGAAATGTCTCCCAAATAGAAAGCAATTGGAATAAATATGCATAGAAAAAGAACTGCCACAAAAGGTAGAAGGGGCTTCAAAGTTGTTCCACACTCAGAAAGCTGAGGCAACAATCAGAGTGGTCTGTTATGTTAGAAACATTTGAAGAAATTTAGCAGATTAACCAATTGCTCCCTGCCCCCAATACCCCCCCCCCCACACACACACGTATGCACAGAAGCAACAACAGAGATCTTTGAAATGCTGCAGCATTGAGTATGTGAATATGGCGCAAAAAGGCTGTGCAGAATGTCCAGTGTCATGAGGAAAAGAGAGTGTCAATGTTTAGGAAATAAACTAGTATAATCCACCAATAGCATGTTTACCATTGTGCTACAATTATGTAGTCTATGGTAAATAGAGTCACATCTACAGACAGATGCATTCGGAGTTACTGATTCAAATATGACATCTGATCAAGAATTGTGAAACATTTTAAGAAAACCAACTCCGTGAAATAAAAGGGCTAAGAATGAGAACAATTAACTGAGGAAACAACAAACAGGAGACCCCAAAATAACATTTTTTAAATTGAAGTATAATTTATATAAATAAATGTCTAGGTATTAACAGTTTAGTTTGATAAATGTTGATAAGTGTGTACATTTGTGTGACTAACACTCCAAAACAAAATTTAAAACATTTATATCACTCCAGAAAGTTCTCTCTTGCTTGTTCACTCAATTTCTCCATCATAGGCACCAAGTTTCTGATCTCAATCACCGCAGAATAATTTTATCTGTTCATTTCATATAAATGAAATAATAAATATATATTCTTTCAATCAACCTAGTGCCTTTGTGTCTATGTTGTATACATAATTAGCTTGTACATTTTTAGTTAACAAACAGTATTCCACCATGTAATTATGATACATATTATTGACCCATTCTCCTGTTGAAGAATGTTTGGCTTATTGTCAGTTCAAGCCTATTATGAAGAGAGCACCTATAAACATTCTTGTACAAGTATTTTTGGGTAAGAATGGAATTGCTATCACAAAGGGTAGATGAAAGTTTAACCCTGTAAAAAAAAAAAAAAAAAGCCAAACAGTTCTCAAAAGTGTTTGTACCATTTGACACTCTCAAGAAGTAATGTATTAGATTTCTGTTTGCCCTACATCCTAACGAACATTTGGTGTTGTCAGTCATTTTTATTTTAACCATTCTAGTGGGTATCATGTGGCTTAAATTTGCATTTATATGATGAGCGATGGTGTTGAGCACATTTTCATAAGCTTATCAGAGATTCTTATATCTTCTTTTGTAAAATGTTTGTCCAAGTGTAATTTCCATTTACTAATTGCATTGTTTGTCTTTTTATTGTCAATTTTTGGAGACCTTTTGTATATTCTAGATATAAACCCTTGTACCTTGGTCAATAGTCAATCAACTGTACGTAAGTCCACTTCTGGACTCTACCTGTTTATCCAAGTAGGCAATTATCACAGTCTTTATGACTGTGGCTTTATTGTAGGTAGAGAAAATCTAGAAAACAGTTAATGTAAAGTTTGCTATTGTAATCTTTTTTCCAAGATTGTTTCGTGTAGTCTAGATTCTCTACATTTCTGTATACATTTGAAAATTAATTGTTAATTTCTAGGGAGAAAAGCCTATCAAGATTTTAAGTGAGCTTGCTTTGAATCTCAAGATTAATTTGAACAGAATGGATATCTTAGTAATATTAAATCTTTGAATCCACAAACATGGCATATATCTCTATTTATTTGTTATTTTCTTTAATGTCTCCAATCAGTGTTTCATAATTTCCAAACCCCATACCTTTCATTCTACTTATTAGTCTGTATTCAATGTGTTGCACTGCTATTGTAAATGTTATTTTAGTTTAACTTACCAATTTTTCATTGCTTGTATATAGAACTAAAATTTTCTTATATTAACTTCTATATTGCAATCATGTTAGATTCAGTTATTAGTAATAGTACTTTTTTGGTTACTTCTTTTGGATTTTCTATGTAAACAAAAATGTTGTCCATAAATAACAGCAGTTTACTTCTTTCTAATTTGGGGGCATTTTCTTTCTTTTTCTTGCCTTGTTGTGGCTAGAATTTTTAATTTAATGTTAAACAGAAGCAGTGAAAGAATATATTCTTGTTTTGATCCCAATTTAGGGGACAAAATTTACTGTTTCATTATTAAAACTAAAACCATGGGAAAGATTTTTAAATAGATGTTCTTTATCAGATTTGGGATGTTTCCTTCTATTTTTCATTTGCTGAGTCTTAATGTTATGAAAGAGTGCTGAATTTGGTAAAATTCTTTCTGGATCTATTGAGATAAACAATGCTCCTGATTTATTCCAATAGTGTGGCAAATTACATTGACTGACTTTTTAAAAAATGTTAAACCAACTTTGCATTCTCCAAGCAACACTTACTTGGGCGTAATGTATCATTTATTTATATATTGCTGGATTCAGTTTGCCAATATTTTGTTAAGCATTTTTGCATCTATAATCATGAGAGATACTAGACTTAAATTTTCTTTTTTAATAATAGTCTTATCAGGTTCTAGTATTACAGTAGTGCTGATCTCATAAATTAAGGTGGGAAGTACTCCCACCTAGTCTATTTTCTGACAAAATTTGTATAAAGCCTACATTATATATTTCCTAAATATTTGATAGAATTAAAACATAAACACATCTGGTCCTGAGGTTTTCTCTGTAGGAAGATTTTGAGTTACTAATTGAATCTCTTTAATACATATTAAACTCTTTAGATTTTCTATTTCTTCTTGATTCAGTTGTAATAAGTTGTAGAGTCTGTAGTGATGTCTCTCTTTTTTTCTTATATGGGTATTTTCTGTTTTGTTCTGGTCATTCTTGCCACAGGTTTATCAACTTTACTAATGTCTATAAAGAACCAGACAAGCAATGGCTAGGACTTCTAATTCAATGTTAAATAGAAGTAGTGATGTGTGCTCACCCATTTATATTTCATGCATTTCTGCTTTTATTTTTGATATTTTCTTTCTTCTACTTACTTTGGGTTAAATTTCCTCTTATTTTCTAGAGTCCTAGGTCAGCATTTACGTTGTTAATTTTAGACCTTTCTTCTTTTAGAATATGTACATTTAAACCTATAAATGCCAAACCTATAAATATTTCTCTAAGTAATGGTTTCACAGTAGCAGCATCTACACAGTTTTATGTGTTGTATTTTCATTATAATTAATTTTGAAATATTTTAAAATATTTTTTTATTTTCCTTATAATTTCTTCTTTAATCTGTGGATTATTTGAATGTATCTTTGCTAAATTGAAAATATTTGGAGTTTTCAGATAACTCACCATTTATCGATTTCTAACTTAATTTAATATTGGTCAAGGAATAACTACATATGATTTTAATACTTTGATACATATTGTAACTCATTTTATTATTCAGCATATATTCTATCTTAGTGAATGTTGCATATGCCATACCGATGAATAAGTACTCCGAAACTGGGGTACTGTGTTCTATAAAATAGCAACAAAGTCAAGTCAATTGAAATAGTTTATAGGGTATAAGCTAACTTTTTTGTAACTACTTATTTCAATAATTACTAATAGTGCTAAATATCTCATTATTTTTGTGGATTTTTCTATCTGTAGCTTTTTATCAAGTTCTGCTACCTGAATGTTAAACCTCTGTTACCAGTAGGTACATACACATTTAAGATGGTTACGTCTGCTTAATAATTTGACCTTTTAATGAAATTCTAATCTTTACTTCTAAGACTCTTCACGTTAAGATTACATTTGTTTAAGCTTCCTTATTTGTAATGAGTATATAGCATAACTTTTCAAATCCTTTACTTTTAACATGCAGGTATCTTTATATATAAAGAGTATATGCTATTCATAGCATAGAGTTGCTCGTTTTCAAAAATTCAACAATGTTTGTCTTATTTACATGTGATGCTTAATTCTCATATACTTAATACTGCTAACTTAATGCCTTTCATTATTATATATGCTTTCTATTTGTCTTATCCAGTATTTATTCTGTCGTTCCTCTTTTTTCCTCTTATTACAGGCAGATCAGCATTTTTAACATTCAATTTTATGTCCTCAATTGACTTTAAAGCTGTAATACTCTGTATTACTTTTTCAGTGTTCCTTTAGAGATTACAATATATACTTTATCTTTTTACATTCTTCCTTCAAGTAATATAATTCTTAAAGAAATGTAAAAACATTATAGCATTATAACTGAATTTATTTTTCCTCCCAAATTTAAGTTTGTTTTGTCATATGTTTTACCAATGCTATAGTCTCTAAGATACATTATTTTTTGCCTTAATTAGTAAATGATAATTTAAGTAAATTAAAAGTATGCAGACATAAAAAACAATAATATTTAAAAGATATTTTATATATACCCACATATTTACCATTTCTATGCTTTTTATTTCTTCCCGCAAGTGTAGTCTTCCATCTTACATCATTTCCCTGTAGCTAGAAAAACTTTCTTTACCATTTCATGTGGAGAAAATCTGTTGAAAATTTTCTTTCAGCTTCTGTCTGTCTGAAAAATCTACTTATCCCATCTTCATTTTTGAAGGATATTTTTACTGAATCTAGAATTTTGTGCTGACAATTATTTTTTAACACTTTAAAGATTCTATTTCATTTTCTTCTGGTCTCCATTGCTTGTGATAAGAAGCCAGCTGTCACTGGTATCATTTTGCTTTTTCTTCTCTAGTTGCTCTTTAATTTTTCCTTTTATGTTTGGATTTTAGGAGTTTGACTATAATGGGCCTGTGTATGACTTCCTTTGTATTTCTCATGTTTGGGATTTATTAAACTTCTTGAATCTGTGGGTTGATCTTTATTAATTGTGGAAAAATCACAGCCATTACATCTTAAAATATTTCTTCTGCCATTATTGAACTTCTCCTCTTTTAAAACTCTAGGTACAAATTTTAGATGCTTTTTTCCTTTTATTTTTTTCTATTTTATGTTTATTTAAAATTTTGTAGTGACTTATCTTCAAATTCACTAATTCTTTCCTCTATGGTACCCAGTCTGCTATTAAGACCATCAAGGTGTGATTCATTTCTGATGTGTATATGTATTTCAATTTTTATATTTTTATTTCTCTAATGAAATTACCCATTTCTTCTGAAATGATGTCTAACTTCTTCACTAGATCTTAATGCGTGTACTCATAGTTTCTTAATGTTTCCATCTGTTAATTAATTAATGTTTCCATCTGATAGTTAATTACACTATCTGGTCCATCTCTGGACATGCTGCTTTTAACTATTTTCTGTCTTTCATGGGTCACATTTTCCTGCTTCTTTGTGTGCCTCATAACTTTTCATTGTATACAAGGCATTTTGTGATTAAAAAATAAAGCAGAGTAGAGATTAAAGAAATAAGATTTACTCCCGGTAAAGAGCATACCTCTTCTTCTGTCAGGCATTAGTAACAAGAGTTGTGTCAACCTAATCTGTAGTTGAGCTGACACTCAATCTAGGTTTTGCTGAGTTTACGTAGTCTTAGTTAACCATCTTAGTTAACCATTAGATTCAAATGTTTGGAAATAATTATCAGGACTTCTCATTCATCAGGACTCCATAGACAAAGACACATCCACAGAATGACAGAAGAGGCACAACTGAAGAAGAAATAAGTGAGTGGAACGATTAATAGTTGTGCTATATTCCCAGAATGTAACACATAGAAAGATAAAGGAAGTATGAGGGGAAGGTTCAGAGAAACGGATCATAAACTCTTAAATTTATTTTATTATTATATTGAGTTGTAGACAAAGGTCTGAGTGACAAAGCGAGACCCTGTCTCACAAAAGAAAGAAAAAGGTAGTAGATGGTACGTGTTTAAGCAGCCATTCACAAACTTCAACATGTATCGAAAGCATTGGAGGAGCCTGCTAATGTACAGATTGCTAGGCCCTACCCACAGAGTTTCTGATTCACAAAGTCCGAGGTAGAGCCACAGAACTGCATTTTGATATGTTTCCATGTAATGCTAATGTTGCTGGTCTTAAAACTTCATTTTGTAATCTACTGTGTTTGAAGAAAAGGTTAAGGCAAATATAAACTAAGAAGATGACTGTGATTTAGAAAACAGCATTAAGACAAGAGAGATAAAATCCTTGCTCTTATAGAACCTATCTCCTAATCATAGGAGGTAATAGACATTTAAACCAATAAAACATAATTTTTGATAATTGAAAATTAGTAAGTACTTATGGACATAAAAAGAGTGTGTATAGAGGGTAACTGAGATGGACAGAGACAACAGATAGTGTGGAAAAGGAATCATTTTTCTGGAGTGTGATGAGAGCTGAGATGTTAAGAATAAGAAGGTGTTAAACTTCTGAAGTTCCCAAGAAAGAATGGTCCAAGAAAACAGCAAGTCAAAGACACTGAGATGAGAAGAATCTTAATGTACTCAAAGAAGGAACATACCGACAGTAAGCCAGAGAAAGAAAGTTTAAAAAAACAATGAGGTTTCAGTGGCAGGCGGAAAGAATACCATGTAGGCTTTTGTAGACCAAGAGCATTTGGGAAAAATGCATTTTATTCCATAGGCAATGAGAAGCCTTTTGAGGGTCTGAACTGTCAGAATAACATATTCTATTTGAACTATTAGGAAGATCATTTAAGCTGTTATTTGGAGAATGATTGTCAGGGGGAGGAGGAAGGAATGGCAAGAAAGGAGATAGGGAGAAAAGTTAGAAGAACATTACGGGATTCTAGGCAAGGCATGGTCATAAATTTACCTAGAGTGGCAATAATGAATATGTAGAAAAGTGGAGATGCTAGAACTGGTATTCTTAAAGTTGGCTGAGAATCAGCTTCCCAGGTTCCATCAGGGACCTAATGAACCATGTACTCTACATTGTGTCCCCAAGTGATTCTAATGGGCAGCCAGATTTGGAGCACATTGTGCTCTGTAGGTTACTGTAGTAGACAGACTATGTGAAATCACCACAGGTTTCTAAGTAGGAACTTCATGATGTAAGCAGAATTTAAAGATCATTAATTTGGTGGTATATAAGAGAAATTGAAGACAAATGTCCTGCAGTGAGAAGAGTAGTCAATAGGATGTCACAATAATTCAGGCATGAGTTTGGACTGCCCGGAAATACAGCAGCCAATAGCTACATGTGAGTATTTAATTTTAAATTTATTAAAACAAAATTAGGGATTCAGTTCCATAGTCACACTCACCATATTCTAAGTGCTCAGTAGCCATATGTGGCTATTGTACACTGCATTGGACAGTGCAGATATAAAACATTTTCTTCATCACAGAACGTGTTTAGACAGCAATGACCTAGACTATGGATTTAATGGGGGACAGAATCTGAGGGGCATATCTCAAGAATTGGTAGAAGGGTTAAAGGAAGATTAACAGGGCACAGCGATAAGTGAAGCAGCACTACTCTATAAGCATGGGGATTTTATTTGAGAAATTTTTAAAATCTGTATAAATATACACTCAAGTCAAGGGTACTGTAAAATCAGCACTTGCTGTGTTACACAATTCACCACAATATTTTTTTGATATAGGAAAATACCATAACTGATAAGATAAATATTATGATAGCAAGTTTTTTTCCCCCTCCTCTCCTTTCCTGTGGGTAATTACCAATGTCTGTAATTGACAACAGTTGATCAAATCAAAATATGAAAACTAATAATGAGCCAGATTCTCCCACCACATTCCACCCGTTGAAGTCAGTGAAAGTTCTGTGCACACAAGGAGACACATGGCGAGCTAATCTGGCCCAGTATTTACACAGCACTTTCAATTTGACGATCTTAAAATGTTGAACAAATATTCACTTTTATAGGCCATCCTAGGAGATAGAATCATCATTTATACATCTAACTAAATTGGGTCTAAAAGTTTGAGCTAAAGACTTCATGCCACCTAAAATAGTAGTATTTTAAAAGTGTGTTTCCTTCTTTCCATACATGCATGTGTCAGAATTCACAAGATCTGAACCTTCTGTTCTAAATTAAATTAGAGTATTCTTCATGGCTTCACTGAGCTTAGCCTTTCAATTACCATCTTCTTCCTAGCTACCCATCGAATCTCAGATAAGAAAGTTAATACCTCTTTCTTATGTTAACCCAAATTAAACAAATTCACCTAAACACATATTCATGTACCACGCATCAGAGCTGCATAATTTATTCATGATTTTAAATTTATTAAAATTTTTAGATGAACAGTGTACAAAATGTGTTAATTGAATCTCATTCTCAATTAACCACAAGTGGATTATTCAATTGATAGGTCACTCAGACCTCCTGGGCCTCTTCTGTATCCCTCAACTGCTAATTTGCAGATGGCTCTCCCCATCACTCTGCAGCTGGCTCTTGTGTCATTAAAAGCAAAGCAGGCTGGGGAGGGAGGAAGGGGGAGAGCTGTTTGGCCTCAGTCACTTGGTTAATTAGAGAAAGAGATAATGCTGCCAATTTGTCCACTAATTCAACAAATATATATGCAAGTCCTGACATACACAAGGGGAACCTCAAGATATATTTGTAGACAGAGTCTCTCTACCCTAGAGAAATAGAAAAAGGAAAAGATGAGATTTTTTTCCAGTTATTACAGGTGGTACACAAATCTAATTCTGCACATGGATACTGGAAAGGCTTTTCCAGCTCTTCTCTTCACCATTGTTTCCTCCATATCTTGGTGATTTTCACATCCCCAGGTTCCTAGTAAGGGCCACGTTTGAGGCAACCTCTCAGGTACTGAAGCATGTGAACTACATCAGACTGGAGGTTGTGTTAGGTCCTGAGGGTTTGTGGGAATATCAAAGATGTAAGTGTCTCTGGCCTCTAAATGATTTGTTAAATCCCTGGAAAGAACCTAAGAAAACAGAGGACTAATAATGCATTGTGTGCTTCTGTTAATGCTAAAATTCAGTTTTCATTATAGAATGGTTCTGAAGGTGTCTTCTATGAGAGATAGAAACATAGGTGACAAGAACATTGTCCTTGAGGTTAAGGAGACTCAGGTCTAGTCTGAGATTTGCTTCAAATTACCTCAGCTCACTGACTTCAGTTTGCTCTTCTATAAAATGAGGATAATTAGAGGGTCCACACCACAGAGTTGATGTGGAGGTTAGATGCTTTGAACCATGCCAAATGCTTAGAATAGCACCTAGGCCTGGGCCATTCCTTGATATATGTTAGCCATGAGTACTTATTGTTATCATTACTATTAACTAGCCATGGGCCAATCATCTAATCAAAATGGACCTCAGATTCTTCCATATTATGAGGGACTGGGTTATGTTACACTGAATTTTAAGTTTTCTTAAAAACTACCCAGAGGCAACCTTGGAGGAGAAGAGGAACACGAAAAAGTAGAATGATGGCTGAGGTACCAACACCTCAACATTATTATTATTATTATTTTGAGACGGAGTCTCACTCTGTCGCCCAGGCTGGAGTGCAGTGGCACGGTCTTGGCTCACTGCAAGCTCTGCTTCCCGGGTTCACACCATTCGCCTGCCTCAGCGTTCCAAGTGGCTGGGACTACAGGTGCCTGCCACCATGCCTGGCTAATTTTTTGTAATTTTAGTAGAGATAGGGTTTTACCATGTTAGCCAGGATGGTCTCCATCTCCTGACCTCATGATCCGCCTGCCTCGGCCTCCCAAAGTGCAGGGATTACAGGTGTGAGCCACCGTGCCCAGCCCACCAGCACCTCAACTATATTCAACTTAAACTGTAGTAGCCCTTCCTTTATATATTTTACATGTTTGAAACCAATTTTATTTCATTTAAATATTTGGGAGGAATAATTATGCAGATTTTTAAAAAGTTTGAAAAACACTGAGCCAGATATTCCCAAGATCTTTTTGAGTTCTGATACATGTATTACTTCACTTTTACAGACACAAGATGTTAGTAACATAAAAATATGCTTTATATAACTAAAAGGACCAATCATGCCTTTTCCTCCCAAAATGCAGGCACAAGATGTCTTTATCTCTTCATCTAATTAAACTTTTTTAACAGCAAGTTCAAAGGCTTTATTTGGCCCATTACCTTTTTGCTATTTTTTTTCTAAAGACTTGGATATTAAGATATATTTGCTTTATCAAAGGTCTAATTTTTTATTCCCAATCTGAGATATTATAATATGAAATTACAGGCGAACTGGGGATAAAGAATAAACACAGGATTAAGAAAAGTAATGAAGATTGTTTAATATGAAAATGGGAAAAAATAATTCCACTATGGAAAAAGAGCCTTGTAAATAAGGGAGGAGTTCAGGAAAATATTTCTTCCTTTTTATAGATTTAAATTGCACTGTCTTAGAGAATTAGTGTATGTCTTGGAAAGGCATACCTCTATGTCCATGTCAATATTTACCTTCAGGATAATGAGGAGAATAAAAAGGCAAGTTTATAACTCATGACCTGACTTGAATGAATAGTTTAGACTTTACTAAATGTACCACCAGGAAAGCAGGGAAGGAGATGTGACTCCTAGGGACTTTGTGGGAACAGTTTAGGACTTCCAGAAGATAAAACTGCAAATGTATGGATTTAAAAGGCTCTCAAGTCTTTGACCCTTCTTTCATCTAGTGATGGAGTCTAAGCAAAGACTTGCCTCTGGAATGCCTCTATGATTTACATAACCAGTAGGTTATGGCAGAAGTGATAGCACACATATTTCTGAGTCCAGATCTTAACAGCTAGCAGCTTTTTCTTCCTGCCTCCTAGAACACCAGCTCTGGAGAAAGAAGCTGACTTCCCTGAGACTGCCATGCTATGAAGAAAGCCAAGGGAAGCCATGTGGACAGGTCCTGGAAAATGAGATGCATGTGGAGAGAGAAAGAAGATAAAGATTACAGATACTGAGTGAAGAAGCCAGCTTGAAGGTGAGGTCTCCATCCTCAGCTGATGCTGCATGGATCAGAGACAAACCTCCCAATTGAGTCCTTCCTAAATTCCTGACCTGCAAAATTGTGAAGAAAGTAAATACTATTTTAAGTCGCTACGCTTCGGGGTACTTTGATACACAGTAATAGATATTCTGAATAACACAGATTAGGAGGGAATTTCAGAAAGGTCTAAATGTGATGAAAGAGGATCAAAGTTAGAAACTGAGTATAACCGGTGGAGATTTAATTTCTTCGTTTTCTTTTCTCTGAATTATGGGGTGAAGTTATACTGAACATATTTCTATCAGTTTTGTTTTCTAAGTGGAAATTCCTCTGATTATCCCAACTTTTAGTAGTTGCCAATAAGCTAAGCACATGCAGCCTGGAGGGGAGCAGGTGGTACTGTAGAAAATAAAGGGAACAGGTCGATACAGAGAGGGGGACTTGGCCCCACACTTGCTCCTCTGATGAGGCCAATTCTTCTTTTTTTTTTTTAAATTATTCTTTAAGTTCTAGGGTACATGTGCACAACATGCAGGTTTGTTACATATATAAACATGTGCCATGTTGGTGTGCAGCACCCATTAACTCGTCATTTACATTAGTTATATCTCCTAATGCTATCCCTCCCCCTTCCCCCCACCCCACGACAGGCCCCGGTGTGTGATATTCCCCACCCTGTGTCCAAGTGTTCTCATTGTTCAGTTCCCACTTATGAGTGAGAACAGTGTGGCGATTGCTCAAGGATCTAGATCTAGAAATTCCATTTGACCCCACCATCCCATTAGTAGGTATATACCCAAAGGATTATAAATCATGCTGCTATAAAGACACATACACACATATGTTTATTGCGACACTATTCACAACAGCAAAGACTTGGAACCAATCCAAATGTCCATCAGTGATAGACTGGATTAAGAAAATGTGGCACATATACACCATGAATTACCATGCAGCCATAAAAAAGGACGAGTTCAAGTCCTTCGTAGGACACGGATGAAGCTGGAAACCATCATTCTGAGCAAACTATCACAAGGACATAGGTCAATTCTTAAGACCCAGTTTTCCACAGAGGGAACTGTGCCCAGATGTTTTGGGTGATAAGCCTGCTGGTCCAACCCAGAGCTGGAGTAACATGCAGAAGCACCTGATGCTGAGGATGAACTCCCTCATGAACAAGTTAGCTGTGCATGTCCAGTAGACCTCTTCTTTCTCAAATATACTTCAGTGGGCCATAAGCGGAAGCAAACTGACATTTAGGTTATTTGAACTTTTTGTTTGTTTGTTTGCTTCTTTTTTCTGTTACGTACACATTTTAGTCCCTAAAAAGACCAAAGTTCTTTTACATGACTGTACTCATGCAATCAATCTTTGAATCACAAAGTGTAAGATATACCTTCCCTTTGGCCTTTCTGTGTGCTGCATGTGCTCCTCCAAGCAGCAGTGTGAGTCTCACAGTTAGCATGTGGTTTCCACTTCAGTGCTTCCATACTTTACCTTTAATTGCTATATCTCTTCTTATGCCAACTCTTCAACTAACTACTGTAATGGCCATCACTTCTTTTAAGATATCTTGGACAAGGAATATGACTTTCCTACTAATTATTTCATTTAGTTACTCAATAAAAATGTATTGAGTTTTATTAAGCTCAGAATCCTGTCTAGGATGCTAGGGCTGCAAACATAAATGTCATACTTCTTGTTCTCAAATATCTTAGTCTTGCAGAGATTGTGAGAAAAGTATATGAATAATTAAAATAGAAGGCATAAAAGAGATTAAAAGGTAGGATATTAAAAAGAGAAAGAGATTCCTTCCAAAAAGGACAAAACTAACATTTACTGAGTATCCCCTATGAAGCATATTTTTTAAATATATTATCTCTTTTATAATCTGCCTCCACCCTAAAAAGTAGGTAGCATATTTTCTTTATTTTACATAAAAACTTAGATTCAAAAATGTTGACCCACCCCTTCCCACTCATAAAAAATAGTTAAGTCAATTAAGATCACAAGTAAATTAAAAACCTGTAACTATTCTGTCTTTGTCTGACATCAAAATCTCATACTCTTTCCATCAGCTGTCAAGCTTCCATAATGCTGTAATTTTAAAACCATAAACACTTTCTCAAAAACCATCTCATTTGACTTTCATAAGAACACTGTGAAGAAGGATGGCCTTCTCATTCTACTTTTCAGAAAGAAAAACAAACACTGGAGAGATAAAGGGACTTTTAAGTAATGACTAAAATTCAATCCCTATCCTGATTTAATGACTCCAACACGGTTTTTCTTTCCACTCCACCATGCTGTCTTTTCCAGATTGGGGCATTATCAAAATGTCATGGCAAAGAATGCATTTAATTCTGGGCCTTGAGTAATGAACAAGATTTGGACAGGTGACTACTGGGGCATGAGAAGATATCAGAGTCAGAGAACGTGCAAGTGGAGGAAACAATGAGTGGTTATCAACAACAATGTAGCTCAGTTGCTGTCCAAGATTAGTTGCTGCACTGAATCTACTGCAATCAGGCCCCAAAACACCATGGCAGGGGCAATATGACCAAATGGACTATTTTTTTGTAACAATGTCTATCATACAAATATTCTCAGACAACATAACCTGAGAATTCACATGGAGTTATATTTTTTATAACCCCCAAGTTTACTGATTTCTTTTCCCACACATTGAGCTCCCTCCTTCAAAGTCTTCCCATCAAATATTCCTGTGAATACATAGGAGTTGTGCAACATATGCTCACAAACAATGAAATTTATGCTGAGCATTCATTCTCCTCTATCGGGTCTCACAGTCTCTGTGTATTGATAATTCCCCAATTCCAGACAGCTAAGTCTTTCTTTGCAAATCAATTTCAGTCCAGAGATCTCTTTACTTTCAGAATGAGTTTTCTGGAGAAGCTATTCAGAGGTCATCCAAATAGACTTTTAGTGATCATTTCTGGCATTTTATTCAATAAATATACATCAATCAATTGTTCAATAATGTATCAGGTAGTTATTCATCAAACTTAGCCATAAATGTTTATTATCATCTCAAATCAAGTATAGGACCATCCTTCTTACATTATGTTGTATTTCTTTTACTTTGTGGAAAAATTTGGGATAGTGGATATTCAATATTCCTGAAATATTTTCTATCATGTCCTCCAAATCATGTGTACTGATATAAGCCACTAACAGAAAACATTTAAAGTACAGCCAGTGGCATAGTATGTGGGATGAGTCAAAGTGGATGAAGTTCAGGTTTTGAGTCTGAAGACAGGGCTTTGTTTGAATCTAGGCACTGCTGTTTGGAAACTATGTAGCTTTAGACAAATTTTTTTTAACTATCTTGAATCTTGGCAACTACATTTAAAATGTGAATAACCATAATATGGCCTGTTGTGACTAACCAATAACATTATTATATTAAGAGTAATAGTGACTTTCTTAGGCCTGTCCCCACTATGTGTCAGGCTCTTGTGAAGCCCTTTACATGCATTACTGATCATCCTCATTTGCACCCTGCAAGGGAGGTATTTTTAACTATGGAGGATTATTCTTTGCTCAAGAGCATACAACTGGTACATGGCAGAGACAATATTTAAGCCAGATTTGTTTGACATTAAAGCCATGTTCTTTTTAGTATACATTGCTGCTTCTATATAAACATTGTTTTGCTTGGTATTGGTGTTTGTTTTTTGTGCCCATAGCCCTTAAAAGCAGTATCTGGGTCTTTTTTCTCAGGACCTACATCATGTAGAAGCACAAACCCTGTCCTCCTCACAAAAAAAGTTTCAATAAATATCTGTTGGATGTATAAATGAATAATGAAAAATAAATTGTTTCCACTCTATTCTGAACCCTAGGCTAGATAAATAATATAACACCATCAGCATCCTCTGATGAAAATATGAAAAGGACACTTTCAACATAAACAAATGTATTAAAGTAACCATAGACACACTTTTAAAAACATAGCAACTCTGACGCTCATTGTCAATGGCAGCCAATTTCATTAATCAAAAGTGGGAAAAAAGCTTTTACATTATTCTGCCTCAGAAACAAAATTGATTTAATACCTTTTGAAAATTTTTAAGCTATCTCAAAACCTCAGGTAAAAAAAATCATGCATTGGTATTTTAAATGAAAGTAAGAAATAATGTCTATGTTCGAGCAAAGTGTCAAGGCTGTGATTTTCCCATAGTTTTGCATTCCTCTGAGTAAAATGCTATCTACATCTCACAACTGGTGGATGTAAAGATTGTGAAACAAAATTGGGCATAATCCATCAAACTCACACCCCATGCCAACTTTAACCACTCAGTCTCTAGAGCACAGAAACTAGGTAAAAATTTACAGGAAAATACTTAAATCGAAAGTGACTGCTATTGATGCATATCTCCTAGAGGAATTAGTTCTTTCCCCTTTGATTTAGGTCCCTATGCAGCACTGGGCACTTGTGTTTATCTTCTCTCTCCAGCAAACCAAAGCAAAGCTGAGTGTTTTTGAGTAGCTGCTATATATAAGCACAGAATGAGGTACTTTCTCCAATCATCACAAGAACTATAAGAGACAGATGATATATATCTATTTTAAAGATGAGAACATCAAAGCTTGGAGAGGTTAAGTAACCTGAGCAAGGTCATACAATTCATGAGTAATGAGACTAGGATTTGAACCCAGTTTGACTGATTCCAAAGCTACAGCTGATACCCCAGAAGGAGAAAGGGTGGCTTAGCAGAACTAGAGGTTTTTAAAGCATCAAATTAAAAGTGAAACCTAATGTGAACTGAGAGAAAACAATTGTTTAAATATTGTTTTAGGATAAGAGACTTAAAGGGGAGAGGGAGAAGCAAGTGGGGAGAGGAGGGAGAGAAGGGAAAGAGGTAGTATAAAAGAGATGGAGTGAGAACAGATTATTCATGAAATAGGTACACTGATTTCTGGCATTCTATATGAACTTTTTGTTTTGGTGGAGGAGAGGGGATAAAGGTGCTCTAAAATGCCTTTCCAAATGCAATGAGTTTAAGTGCATTTCTTGTTCTATATACTCTTTGCAGTAACATGATGATCTTTCAGACTTCTGAAGCTGAAGCTACTTCTACTGGCATTTGACCTGCTGTAACTTTGTTGTCTGCACAACAGGCAGGAGAAACACTGGAAAAGAGACTCCACTCACAGTTGAGGGCTGAATTGAGCCCCAAGTGACTCACTTAGAAATGTTATTCATACCCAAATATACATTGGCCTCACTCTTAGCTACTCAGCTTACTCCTCTTTCTTTCCTTTTTGCCACAAATCAATTTTTAGACTTTATATTTTGATGACTTTCCTAGTTACGTGATTGCTTTTTCTTAATACGAATTATAGATTTTTATTATCTAAATGCAGTTTGCTATTTTAAGACATGTGTTTCCTTTTCCTGCCTCTGTTTCAAGAAACTTCAACCCTAGTATCACATGTTTGGGCAACTATCCGACTTTGTTCACATCAGCCACATGATCAAGGAACATACAATAAGTCAATGACTTAGATCAACAGTTTTCAAACATGACTACACAATCACATAGAGAGATTTCAGAAAATATTGATACCTAGCCCCCACACTGGACCAATTAAACCAAAATCTCCAAAGCTGGTACTCAGGCAGAAATACAGTTCAGATCTTTTAACTATAGGTCAATGTTTCTACTCTGATGACTATCTTGAAAAACTCCATAAGCCTGGTATCACAGAGAAACTTCTTCCAACCAGTGAGCCCAAGTTCTGATTTGAATTATATCTCTGTATCAGGCTATTTCTCTGGCATGTCAATACAATGAATGTCAAGTTCAGTCAATAACATGGAAACTTTATGTGGTTGTTGTGTATCATTCAAAACAATGCTGCAGGTTACTAACTGACATTTTCCTTTGTCAGTGGGTGATTTGCGGCCCATTGACAGAGATGTATTGTGACTGAGCCACCTGGTCTCTCTACCTGTTGGGAGGACTAGCAGCATTTGGGGGTCACCTATCATCTGTAAAAATAAGTGAAGTGAGTCCCAAATTCTACCTTTTTTCCCTACAACTCCTCAGACCTGGGTTGCAAACTCAGATATCCACAGGAGTCAGGTAGGTAATATAAGTGATAAAAGGAGTTTTAGGTGAGGGCCCAGTTAGCTAGAGAGTTCATGGGGGCAGATGCTATTTAGCTCTGACCATTTGTTTTCAAGAGGCAATGTGGGTTTTTGTTGCCTTTGGCTTTGTTTTACTCTTTTCTGCATAGTTATATATTCAAGTCCCAGATTCTTTTATAACAACCTCAGGTAACCACATTACCTATTAAAAAATCTGAATTCTGAAATCTAGAATTCCAAGCCCTCTACCAAATGACTCTCTTATATTCTCTAACCTCACTTATTTTTACTCTTCAGTATAGAGTTCTGGCTTTTTCAAATACACCTTTCTGATACTGCACACAACTTGTTGATTCCCATCTTATGTCTTGTGTTAGTCTTCCCAGTTGAAATGAGCTCTCTGTTCTCCTCTATTCCACCCATCCAGTCCTTCACCTCTTCCTTTACTTTTCTCTTGTGTCATTATCTCTCCAACTACTCACTTCTCTTGTCACTACCCCCCAAAACCTTCCAAATGTTCTTCTGTTTTGCTCCCTTCAGAAACAACAAGCCACCATCTAAAACTACCAAATAATCACCTCTGCCCTCTGACTTCATAAGAAACATTATTAACATTATTGTATAAAAATAAGTTACTTGAATAAGCATGATAAAGCTCTATTTACAACTTGCCTTTATTCAGTAGCACCACAAGTTCAGTGAAGCCAGAAATTCAGTCACCTCCTTCAAGTATGTGTGATCTATACCATATTTTATGTGATGTGAAGGTGACCTAGGATGCATTTATTCCCTCATCCACAAACAACAGCAACTCAGCAAAAGTATATTCTCTCTCTGCACTGACATACTGCTTGGTAATATTTGTTAATTTAATCAAATTACAAATTAAAAAGCTATAAACCTAAAGTATCACAGAGGTGCTAAAACACTGTTTTCTTGCTTCTTGTACCTTGAAACTTTAGGAATATCATCCCACAACAGGACTTGTAGAAAATACCTTAAGAAAAAAACTTGCAGAATAGCACTCAAGCACAATTAAAATCATCAAGTGATGACATTTAGATCCCCCTATTCTTCAAATCATAAGTCATCATCAGAATTGCAACAAATACTTTGTCTAGCTACTCACTAAAGAAATACAGCCACTCAGGCTAGATGCTAAATCAAGTAAAATGTAAAATCCTCTGAAATCGATTTCAGAGTAAATGTAAATGGAAAACCCATAAGTTACATTGATTAATTTGAATACATCCAATTTTTATAGGAAATTTTTGCTTATAAAATAAGAGACTCTGGTTCAAAAGAAATCATTTTTATCTTAAAGTCATAAGTTGACATCATACCATTAAGTTGTTTTTATAAGCAACAAAATTCTAAAAATTGAATTATCTTTTTGAGTATAACTTTATATTACTATCAATCTGTATTTGGGCAAAACACAGAATAAATATGGAAATTCTCTTTTTGCCTTAAGGAAACTATTCTTGAAGCTCATTAAATGTTTCTTTTTATTTGTTTATTTTCTGTTTATATTGTTAAAACTCTCACATTTCCAATCAAATTCTGTCCCATCTTTGAGGCAAGAGCCCTGAACTTTATTAAGGCATTTTTTTCTGCTAAACAAGAAACACAATGTGTTCAATGAAATAAATAAAGACACAAGTGTGCATTATAATATATTAAAGACTCTGCGGATTTCCATATTATTTGTCAAAAAAATTGCTCCTATTTTTCAGAGCTGTAGATTAAGATATGTAAGCAATCATAAAAATTTTTTTAAGATCTCAAACGACTGTATGGTGTGGTAAGAGAATTATTTTCTTCTGAGAGAGGGAAAGCATTATGAACCCAGAACTTTGAAACAAGTAGTTGGAGGAAATGAATTTATCTGTTTTGCTACAGGACTTGTAAGTATGTTTAGTATGCAAAGTTTGTCTGTAAATAAAACTTTTATGCTTCAGATTACTTTGGAGGTTTCTAAGTAGATATGTTTCAGTGATACTCTGAATGCAGCAACCTAAGCACTCTGGGGTAAACTAAGGAGGAAGAGGCCTGTAGAAGAGTAAAAAGAAGGGTATGGGGTATTGCTAAGTAAAGTCAGTGCAACATCACAGAATGGATTGCAGCTGGGGATTCTGAGCATCACGTAATAAGTAATCTGGGGAGAAAAAGATACCCAGGCCAGGTGCAGTGTGGCTCACGCCTGAAATCCCATAACTTTGGGAGGCCAACTTAGGTGGATCACAAGGTCAAGAGATCGAGACCATCCTGGCCAACATGGTGAAAACTCGTCTCTACCAAAACATAAAAAATTAGCTGGGAGTGATGGCACATGCCTGTAGTCCCAGCTACTCAAGAGGCTGAGGCAGGAGAATTGCTTGAACCCAGGAAGCAGAGGTTGCAGTGAGCCAAGCTCCCGCCACTGCACTCCAGCCTGGTGACAGAACAAGACTCCGTCATAAAAAAAAATAAAAATAAATAAAAGATACCTTACTTCAACACCAGTTTACACACCTGGGTGCAATGAAGATATTATAGAGCAGTGTTTCTCAAAGGTCACTATCTGACTCAGAATCACCTGTGCCACTTGTTACATAGGATATCTAGGGTCCCACCCCAGACCTGACCTATGAAATCAGAATTGCTATGTTCAGGAGCTGGGAATCAGCATTTTTAAAAGCTCCCCTGGGGATTTCTAGGTACACCAAATTTTGAAAAGTACTACAAAATATCCATTAGGATAAAATTACAACCTTTGGCACTTGGGAAACCAGGTTTGAACTGCAGCTCTCTGAGATGAAAACAGGAACAATAACAGTGCTTGCTTCACAAGACCATTGTGAGGATTAATTTAATGATGAGACAGTACATGAGGCATGAAGAGTAGGTTCTCCATCAACGGTACTATTAATATTCCATATCAGGGTCCTCAATACAAATGCACACTCTCAGATGGGCAGCCCCTGCTGCATAAGGGAGATGAAAACCAGAATTCTGAGGAATGCTTTGAGGCACCAGAGTTTTCTGTCTGCTGCTGCAGGTACTGAAGCGTCTTTACAGCAGCACAATTTAATTTCCTCTTTGCAAACCAAAGTTCGATTTGACATGAATCAGGGCACTAATACATTTACATATACGCCAAAAGTGATGGACTTTTGTGCTTCTGTGAATTAGGAATCAAGGCTAATTTACATAATGTTTAGAAAGCTCACAAACTTTGTATTTTGTCTAAAATAATTGTGATTCTCCAAGGTTTTCCCAACTGTGCCAATTTGGCTGGGGCTGCTTGCTTGGATTGCCAGCCTGCATCCAGATTTCTCAGTCTAATCTTTGGCAAGATACTACTAACTCCAGTTTCAGGACCAAGTGACTGGCAGCAGCCCAAGAGCCCAAGTGTGCACTCCTGCCAAATTAACACCGGCCAGAAAAGGCTTGAAGAGTGTGAAACAAAAGAGATTCCTTGCCCTCAATACAGAATTCAGCTGAGCAGGCCACCCTGCAGCTGGTCAAAGGGGCATCCTCGCTCCTGAAGTTCAGGGGAGTCCAGGGCTAAAGATGCCATTAGAGGCACCATGAAGGCAGAGTGGAAAACTTTTCGTCATGCCCCGTAATTCAAATATAAAAAGGGAGGAATGAGGGACTTGTGTCAAGTTGGTTTGTGTCATATAAAATAACATCCCAGTGATGGGTAAGTATTTTATCTGTCTTGGTCATATATTCAGGGATTATGTAGACAGCAAGAAGGTGAAGTGTGAGCTCTTAATTATCTGAATATTCGATCAATACTTACAGTCCAGCTAACCAGTTCACTTTATGTCCTAAATTATCTTTCTATGCAGCCTATCTTGATCAATAGACCATAAAATTGCCAAATGCCCATTTCACTTTATAATCTATGCTAATAAATATAACCTGCTAATAAATATAATAGTGGCAGCATAGCCAGTAAACTTCACAATTCTGAATGTATTTATTTTATACTGCCACTTTTAAGCATCAGAATACTAAAGATATAGTCATTTAGTCATAGAAGTTATATATATTAGGGAATCATCTTGATCCAGCTACTCACAATACACTTGGGAAAAGTGAAATCCAGAACAAGCATCACCAAACCTGGAACTCAGCTTTAATTAGAATACATAAACTATTCTTTGTTCTTTTCAAATCTATGAGCTATTTAATCATAAACAGGAAGAAATGATATTATTTCTTCCCATTTTATCATAATTCAAGTACTTTGGCAATTTATTAACAGCTTCTCTCCAAAGATTTTGTTCCAGGGCTATTTTCAACATTTGTCCTGAAAGTTAACATTCAATCTGTCAGTTCCAATAGTCTCAGATTTGACAAATTAGGTTATCTTGTTACAGGCTTAATAACATTTTCTCCTGCATCTATTCTAAGATCCCTGATAATGCAGAAAAATGTCTTCTGAAACTCAACAAGGAAATGAAGTCAGTATAAGTAAGTGGTATTCATGCGTATAGCCAATTAAATACACAAAGTATGTGCAAGTATTAGAGGTTAGATGTGCATATTTGTAAATGCATACAGGTTAATTAAAAGAGCAGAACTGTAAAAGTTAGCAATGTTTGGTTCATATCTTTGGGATTTAGGGCATAAGATATCATTTTCCCTATGTAATCAGAAAAGCAAATTGTGTCAAGCCAAAAGACCATGCTGTTGAAAACACCTGAAGCTTATTATCCTAGGGGGCAACAACAGAACTAGTTGAAAAATGCAAATTTTAGTCAATTTTTGTGTTTTCCAAAATGCCAAGTAACTACCTGGACTCATTTTAGCACAGACTTGGCCAAATAATGCTATTTGTTGAACATCTAAAGTGCCAAGGTAACCAAGTCACCCAGTTGCTTTGACATCATCTTAACTCAAACACAATATGCATATTTTCAATCAATTTACTTTGGATTCATTTTTATATATGAAACATGGTCAGTGTTCCATGAACACATTTTCAGAGGAAAGACTGCTATAAATATGATGTGATAATGACTGGAATGTTTCAGGGAAGGACAGGAGGAGAAAAGAAGGCAAGTGCAAACTCTCATAAAATTTAAAATAAACTGTGAACTAAGACTTGGCATTTCATCATTTTTAAACCAAAATCTAATTAGTAAGTTCTGTCCTTTAGAAGAATGTTGCAAGCTTTTCCTTAAATAAATATTCAATTCAAGCTTTGAAAGAGTAATGCTTAAGACTTTTGCTATAACAATAAATTCAGCTTTCAAAATCTGAAACAAAAACAATATGGGGGTAAGAACAACATAGATAGGTAAATAGATGGTACATTTGAAAAGCCTCATTTTAAAAATACAGGCTTTGATTTTGGATCTCTATTAATTGTTTATAATTTAATCCTCCTTCAGTGTGGATTTTAGACTTATAATAGAAAACTATCAATATAAAAAGAAATTTTTCAGCTATAAAGAAGAAAAAATATCAACCCCTTAAAACAATTTCCATGCTTAAGCTTTAAATTTTAGTTTTGAGTCTTGAGTTTCCTAGAAGCAAAGCAAAACAACAACAGCAGCAACAAACAAACAAACAAAAACTACATACTTCTATTTATCATAATAAAAAGAAACATTCGTTCTTTAAGAGATACAGCTTTTTTCTCAAACCAAATTAAGGCACAATCAAAAGGTAACAAATAAAATTTTTATGATGATTTTACAAAGAATTAAAAAACAAATATTCTTTACATGACTACTTCTTATATTGAGGCTCAATAAAACAGAGGACATAATGATGAAACCTGACATGCTATACTAAGTGAATGCAAGACTTAGGTGTTGGGGATATATATGTTCAAAATTTGAACATATGTATGAACATAATATGAAACAAATCATATTAAGCATCTAACCTCTTGCCTAATAGAAAATTACAAATTTCATATAAACTCTCTGGTAAAAGCTCAATGAAGAATAAAACTTAGAATATATCAAAAGGCATATGGACAGAAGGTCACTTTGCCTCTTCTTGTATGTCATTTCTCTCAGAAGCATAAAGTTGTCAGTTCACTTTAAACCTTGGAAATGCCTAGAGAAGCAACATTCTATTTGGCTAGTTTATATCAAAAGATTTGAGCCTTTGTTTGTCTAATAAACGTGTAACTCTAGACATTTTGGGTTGAGTGCAGGGAAACACACACTTTAGGCTTTTAATCTGTAAAAAGAATTCTCTTGAAAGTCCAGCTCAGTTTTCTGTAATTATGTCAAAGCTGCACCTAATAATACATTGATCCCTTAGTTCTGTTGTATGATCTTCCTTGGGGAACCCTCATAGGATAGTAGGGGATCTTGTCCAAGTATTCAAGTTAGACTTTGGGCATTTCTAACATCATCCAAATTCCTGGGAACGGAGATCAGGACAGAAACTCAACTCTGTGAACATGGTGCCCCATGTTCACAGAAAAGTAAACCCTTCTGGTTGATATGAAAGGCTTGAAGTTAATGCAGGTGTGGGACAATGTTTTATTAATTCCAGAGTCAATAAATCATTAGCCACTGACAGTGTAAGAGTAAACTAGGAATAGGCCTTCTATACGGAAAAAGTACTCTCCATTTCCAAAAAATATAAAATCCAATAGAGAAAGCTAGATAGTAAAATAGTCTCATATGTAGTCTACAGATGAAGAGCTTAGAGAAAGCAAGGTATAGTGAAAAGGATTTGAACTATAGAGAAAAAGAAAACTATATTCTCAACCCAATTTAGCTGTTTTCTAGGATTCAGCCCAAGTTAGGTGAACTCACTGGATCTCAGATTTTGCTGTGTACCTTTCAGTTTGTGGCAAAAATTAAAGATGGTAAACATAAAACACCTAGTACAATTCAGACACACAGAAGACACTCAATATTATTAAAGATGTTAAAGTATGCAGAAACTAATCATTTTTGTCAAGCACTGGTAAATAAATATTTTGGAAAATTTAAATAAGACAAAATAGTAGCAGTTAAGCTAAATGTCATAGGTTTTCTACTCGAAACAAGATACTTTCAGCAGAATGTGACTGCTGTTTCCCTTGGTTTCCTCACAACTCAGGGGATGTCTAGTGAAAGAAAATATATAGACTCCAGGACCAAGAATCAAGAGTCCAAATCTTGGATTTTGGAGTTAAATATGATAAACAAAATAAGTGGAACCAGGTAGATTCATCTTCAGATGTGAGAAATCACTTTAAATTTTTCTAAATGAAAGAGAAAAATAGGGATAATAATACTTAAATCATCAATTAAGCTTTTCTTAAATTGCTGTGGGGTTTTTTTTTTCCCTACTAGAACCACGGGCTTTCTAAAAATATATTCTAGGAAACTCACTGGATAAACCCATTAGCGTTTCTGTATTTCTGTGTTTGATATAAGTTGCTAGGTAAAGGCAAACAAGAAGCTAGAGCCATGCTATCTTACAAAGCCATTATCTATTAAATATATCCCTTTGAAGGAAAAGACTGACTTTTTTACTGAAGAAGAAAGTAGTTATACTTTGGGAAATTGTATGCCATTAAATGGGGTAATTAAATGGGGGTAAATAGTGGGAAAACTGAGTTATAAAAAAGTATTTCTATAAGTTCCTATTGTTGGGATCAGCTCCATTTATGTAAGGCAAATATATAGAAAATATTTTTAACTCAAATATTTTAGTCTGATTGACTAAGGGTAATCAGAGAATAATATTCTCCTAAATATGGGAATTGACTTACAGATGAAGATAGACATTTAAAAGAGCTACTATTTCTCAGAAAGGATTTTTTAAATTTTATGCAAGTGTTTCCCCAGTGCTATATGTGCAATACTAGTCATTCAAGATCCTTTATTTAAAAGAAAACACTAAGGCCATATAAAGTTGGAAACAGAAAAATCGCTTTCCCCCTTTTGCAGAGTCATAATGTACATTAACATATTGAGAGTTTTGAGAAGTCCTGAAGATAAAGTACCCCATTTAATGTCATAGGACCTCCCCAAGTATGACCACAGAATCCATTCCTAAGTAATTTTAACACAAATAGTTTTTCATTGGAGCACATTTAGGGAAATACTGTTCTAAGGTGAGAGAAGAATATAACATGCAGAAGGAGACTTATAGCCTATGAATTGTTATCAGATATTATCAGATAACTGTTCAAATATATAATATCTGCCTATAAACTATGTAATTATAATAGTAAATATAATAGGCCAAGCACAGTGGCTCATGCCTGTAATCCAAACACTTTGGGAGGCCGAGGCAGGTGGATCATGAGGTCAGGAGACTGAGACTATCCTGGCCAACACGGTGAAACACTGTCTCTACTAAAATACAAAAAAATTAGCTGAGAGTGGTGGCACGCACCTATAGTGCCAGCTACTTGGGAGGCTGAGGCAGGAGAATCGCTTGAACCTGGGAGGTGGAGGTGGCAGTGAGCCAAGATCGCGTCACTGCACACTCCAGCCTGGGTGACAGAACTAGACTTCGTCTCAAAAGAAAAAAAAAAAGTCAAGGATTGGGGGAAGAAAAGGTAGCAAATGCATTGTAGATGGCAGACTAACTTTCTTGATCATTTTTACCTCAATTGAATACATTTTCATGATTTTAACCCATACTATGGTTTGGATAAGGTTTGTTTGACCCTGCCAGGTCTCATGTTGAAATGTGATCTCCAATATTGGAGATGGGGCCTGGTAGGCAGTGTTTGAGTTGTGGGGTGGATCCTTCATGAATGCAGTAATAAGTGAGTTCTTACTCGGTTAGTTCTTGCAAAAACTGACTGTTAAAAAGAGCCTGGCACCTCCCTCCCCTTCCTCTTGCTTCTGCACTCTTGCTATGTGATCTCTGCATGTCACCTCCCCTTCTGCTCCCATTCAATTTCCGCCATGAGTAGAAACTTCCTGAGGCCCTCACCAGACCCAGATGCTGGCACCATGTTTCTCATACAGCCTGCAGAACAGTAAGCCAAATAAACCTCTTCTCTTTGTAAATTATCCAACCTCAGGTATTCCTCTATAGTAGTACAAACAGACTAAGACAACCCACTATTCATACTAAGTAGCCAGCTTTTCCCTCACTCATTGACAGTATCCTAGCTGTTAGTAAATCTAGCTCAAGCTTATAATGCAAGATTTTTTCAAATATACATCCCACCAAACTTACTAATGCAACAGAGCCACGTAGGGATAAAAAAGGACATTAAAAATACAAATTGGAAAGGTACTAGTCTAGAATAGCAGTTTTCAAAGGGTAGTCCCTGAAAACCTGTTAGAAATGCAAATTCTCAAGTCTCATCTCAGAGCTACTGAATCCCAGAAACTTGGAATAGAGCCTAGCAATCTGTGTTTTAAGAAGTCTTGCAGGTGATTCTGATTCACATAAAAGTTTGATACTTCTTGTCTAAGAGCCAGAAGCTCTGTGTTCATGTCCTCTGTTTACGTTTTACAGATTTCTGACCTTGGACATATCACTTAATTTTTCTCAGTTTAGCCTCCTTGTCTCTAGGGCACTGGTAACATATTCCCAACATTTACCATAAGTTTAATTAGGGACAAGTAAGAAATTTAAACTTACAAATAGTATTGAATTATAAAGAATTATCAAAAACATGAAATGTGTTTAATATTTACTTTTAATTTTATTTTTGAGGTAAAAGATGCATATAAAATTTACCATCTTTACCAATTTAAGTGTACACTTCAATAGCAATAAATATTTATATTCTTTTGGTTCTTCCTTCATCTTCTCCCTCCCCACTCCAAAAAAGTGGATATCATGAATATAGAGTGTAGATTGGTGGTCTCTGGTATTTTTTTTTTTTTTTTTTTTTTGAGAAATGTCTATTTAGATCATTTGCCCACTTTTTAATGGGATTATTATTATTATTATTTACTGTCAAGTTATTTGAGTTCCCTACATATTCTTGTTATTAATCCTTTGTCAAATGAGTGGTTTGCAAATATTTTCTTCCATTCTGAGTGTTGTAGCTTTGCTTTGCTGATTGTTTCCTTTGCTGGGCAGTAGCTTTTTAGCTTGGTATAATCCCACTTGTCTATTTTTGCTTTTGTTGCCTGTACTCTTGGGGCCATATATACAAAAATCTTTGTTCAGACCACTGTCCTAGAGTGTTACTGCAATGGTTTCTTCTGGTGTTTTCATTGCTCCAGGTCTTAGATCTAAGTCTTTAATCCATTTTCACTTGATTCTTATATATAGTGTGAAGAGTATAGTTTCATTCTTCTTTATAAAGTTATCCAGTCTTTCCAGCACCATTTATTGAAAGGATTGTCCTTTCCCCAATGTATGTTCTTGGCATCTTTGTCAAAGATGAGTTTGCTGTAAGCATGGGGGTTTATATCTGGATTCTCTATTCTGTTCCATTGTTTTATGTGTCTGTTTTTGCACCAGTACCATGCTGTTTGGGTTACTACAGCTTTGTAGTAAATTTTGAAGACAGGCAGTGTCATGCCTCTAGCTTTAAATTCTTTTTTCACTCAGGACTGCATGGGTTATTTGGAGTCTTTTATGGTTTCATATAAATTTGAGAATTGTATTTTCTATTACTGTGAAGAATGTCATTGGTATTTTGATAGGGATTGCATTGGATCTGTAAATTACTGTGTACAAAACTGTCATTTTAATAATATTGATTCGTTAATCCATGAGCATGGAACATCCTTCTATTTTATTGTGTCCTCTTCAATTTCTTTCATCTGAGTTTTATAGTTTTCTTTGTATAGATCTTTGACTACTTTTGTTAGATTGGTTCTTAGGTATTTTCTATTTTTTGTAGCTATTCTAAATGGGATTGCTTTCTTGATTTCTTTTTCAGGTCGTTTGCTGTTGGCATATATAAATGTTACTAATTTTTGTATGTTGATTTTGTATTCTGCAACTTTACTGATTTTGTTCTAATTTGTTCAGTTCTAAGAGTTTTTCTGGTGGAGCCTTTATGTTTTTCTAGGTATAAGATTATGTCGTCTGTAAACAAGGATAATTTGACTTCTTCCTTTTCAGTTTGGATGCCTTTTTTTTTCCTCGCCTAATTAATTAGTTTGTCCAGGACTTCCAGTGTTAAATAAAAGCAGTGTAAGTGGGCCATCCTTGTCTTGTTCCAGTCCTTAGAGTAAAGGCTTTCAATTTTTCTGTTCAGTGTGATGTTCATTGTGGGTTTGTCACATACAGCATTTATTATTTTGAGGTATGCTACCTCTGTACCCATTTTTTATTTCAACTTTTATTTAGATAGAGGAGGTACACGTGCAGGTTGGTTACCTGGGTCTCTACCTATTTTGATAAGGGGTTTTATTAAAAAGTGATATTGAATTTTGTCAAATGTGTTTTCAGCATCTATTGAAATAATGTTTATGTCCTTGAATCTGTTAATGTGGTGGATTCTGTTTATTGATTTGTTATATGTTGAACCATCTTTGAATTCCTGAATGAATTCCACTTGATCATGTGTATGATCTTTTTCATGTGCTGCTGAATTCAGTTTGCTAGTATTGTGTTGAGGATTTTTGCATCAATGCTCATCAGAGATATTGGCTTGTAGTTTTATTTTTTGTTGTTCTTGTGGCGTTTTTGTTTGGTTTTTATATCAGAATAATGCTGGCCTGAGAGAATAAGTTTGCAAGTATTTCCTATTCTTAAAATATTTTCAACTGTTTGAGTAGGATTGATATTAAATCTTTAAAAGTTTGGCAGAATTCTACAGTGAAGCAATCAGGTCCTGGGCTTTTTCTGATGGGAGACTTTTTATTAAGCCTTTGATCTTGGTTGATATTTTTGTTTTGTTGAGGTTTTTTTCTTTCTTTCTTTTAATCTCAGTATGATTTAATCTTGGTGGGTTTTAGGTATTCCAGAATTTATCCATTTCCTCAAGGTTTTCCAATTTGTTGATGTATAGTTGTTTGTAATTGTCTCTAATGATTCTTTGTATTTCTGAGGTCTCAACTGTTATGTCTCCTTTGTCATATCTGATTTTGTTTATTTGGGTATTCTCTCTTTATTCTTAGTTAATCTAGCTAAAGATTTATTTATTTTGTTTATCTTTTCAAAAGAGTAACTTTCTGTTTCATTGATCCTCTGTATTTTTTTCTCTCAATTTTATTTCTACTGTGATCTTTATTATTTCTTTCTTTCCACAAATTTTGAGTTTGTCTTGTTCTTAATCTTCGAGTTCCTTGAGGTGCATTGTTAGGTTGTTTATTTGAAGTCTTTCTACTTTTTTGATATAGACATTTATTGCTGTAAACTTCCCTTTTAGTACTGCTTTTGCCATATCCCATTGATTCTGATATGTTGTATTTCCGTTTTTTTCAAGAAATTTATTAATTTTCTTTTTGATTTGTACATTAACCTGTTGGGCATTCAGGGGCATGTGGTTTAATTTCCATATGTACATGTATTTTTTTCAAGGTTCCTCTTGTTATTGCTTTCTAGTTTTATTTTATTGTGATTAGAAAAGATACTTGATATGATTTTTAAAATTTTTATTCAGACTTATTTTGTAGCCTAAGATATAGAATATTCTGCAGAATGTTTCATGTGCTGATGAAAAAAATGTGTATTCTGCAGCAGTTGGTTGAAATATTCTGTAAATGTCAGTTAGGCCTATTTGATCTAGTGTGTAGTTTAACTCCACTGTTCTTTTGTTGATTTTCTGTCCAGGTTATCTGTCCATTACTGACAGTGGGGTGTTAAAAGTCCCCAACTATTATTGTACTCTAATCTATCCTCCCTTTAGGTCTATTTATGTTTGCTTTATTTACTTGGGAGCTCCAGTGTTGGGTGCATAGCTATTTATAATTGTTATATTATCTTGCTGAATCGACTCTTTTATCATTATATACTGACCTTCTTTATCTCTTTTTACAATCTTAGATTTGTAATCTACTTTGCCTGATATAAGTATAGCTACTACTTTGGCTTCCAGTTGCGTGCAATATCATTTTCAACCCCTTTGCTTTTAGTTTATGTGTGTTTTTATAGGTGAAGTGGGTTTCTTGAAGGTTCTGCTTCTTTATCCATTTGGCCATTATGTGGCCTTTAATTAGCGAATTGAGACCATTTGCATTCAGTGTTATTTTTTGATTGATAAGGACACACTACAGCCATTTTGTTGCCTGTTTTCTGGTTGCTCTGAGACTCCTCTCTTCCTTTTTTACTGTCTTCCTTTGTGGTTAAGTGATTTTCTCTCGTAGTATGTTTTAATTTGTTGCTTTTTATTTTTAGTGAATCTATTATAGGTTTTTGTGCTGTGGTTACCACGAAGCTTACAAAAAAACATCTTATAGATATAACAAGTTATTCTAAAGAGATGACAACTTGGATCACAAAGAAAAGAATAGAAACAAAAGCAACAACAACAAAAAAATGCACACTTTAACTCCATCTCCCCCCACATTTTGATGTTGAGTTGTCTCAATGTACATATTTTTACATTACCTATCTCTTAACAGTTGTTGTAGCTATTATTGTTTCTGATAGATTTGTCTTTTGGGCTTCATACCAGAGTTATAAGCAGATTGCAAACCACAGTTACAGTAATAGAGTATTCTGGCTTTATTCATATACTTAAGTTTACCAGTGGGTTTTGTACCTTGAAAAGTTTTCTTTTTGCATATTAGTGGTTTCTTTTCTTTCAGATTGAAGAACTCCTTTTACCATTTCTTGTAAGATGGGTCTAGTGGTGGTAAATTCTCTCAATTTTGTTTCTCTGGGAAAGACTTCATCTCTCCTTCATTTTTGAAGGATAATTTTGCTGGTTACAGTATTCTCAAATGGCAGTTTTTTTCTTTGAGTACTTTGAGAATGTCATTCCACTCCTTCCTGGACTGTACAGTTTCTGTTGAGAGCTTTGTCGCCAGACAAATTGGAGATCCTCTACATGTGATTTGCTTATTTTCCCTTGCTGCTTTTAGGATCATCTCTTTGTCCTTGACTTTTGAGAGTTTTATTATTGTATGTGTTGGACAGAATTTGGGTTGAATCTGTTTGGTGTTCTCAGATATTTCTGTACCTGAATATTTATATTTTTCTCAAGTTTTGGAAAGTTTTCTGCTATTATTTATTTGAATAAGGTTTCTAACCCTTGCTATCACCAAGCTCCCTCTTGAAAAACATTAATTCTTAGATTTTGTCTTTTGGGGTAATTTCTGTATGTCATAGGTGGTCTTCATTTTTCATTCTTTTTTTTTTTTTTTTTTTTTATTTTTACCACTGAATGTGTGTTTATAAATATATGGTCTTCAATCTTCAAGCTCACTAATTTTTTCCTCTGCTTGGTCCATTCTGCTGGTGAGAGCCTCTAATAAGTTCTTCATGTCAGCAAATGTATTTCTCAGTTATAAAATTTTTGTTCAATTTTAAAAATTATTTTAATCTCTTAATTTTCTCTAATAAACTTCTGAATTGCTTTTCTGTATTATCTTGGATATCACTGAGGTTCCTTAAAACTGCTATTTTGGATTCTTGGTCAGAGAGTTCATAAATTGTTGTCTCACTAAGGTCAGTCATTGGAAACTTGCTTTTTCCTTTTGGCTAAATCATAGTTCCCTGTTTGCTATTATTGCTTGTATGTATCTGCATTGAAGGGTTACTTACTTATTTCCATCTTCTCTCCCTGGCTTGTTTTGTTTTTTATTGGCTCTATTTGCTTAGCAAATCTTTACTGGTAGGTAGCTGCCTCCTTTTTGGCTGTAGGTGGTACCTTAAGCCCAGTTTCACCTTGGCTTCAGTAAATGATTAGAGTTTCACCCTCCCAAAAGGCAGCAATCTCAAAAGAATTATCCCAGCAGTGTGGGAAAGCTGGCTAGGAGTTCTTGCCAAGGGATCTATGAAATATACCTCCTACAGTGTGGTGCTTCTGAATAGCCACTTTGATTTGGTGTCTCCTTTGGTCAAGTTATAAAAAAGAGATTATAGGACTAGGGATGGAAGCCCAACCTCCCCTTTGTCTCTACCGGTCCTCAGGGATACTTCTCCCTTCAGGCAGTCATTATATTTCCTTTGGGTTAAGGAAAGAACAGATGTCCTGCCAGGGAACACAACATTATGGGAAAATTGATTGACCACCTCAATCTTACTATTTTTACTATAGAAAACAAAAGTTGGGGAAAGATTTTCTGCATGCTTCTTGCCAGGCAGAATGGAAGGGGATAGATTAGTCTATTTTCACACTGCTGATAAAGACCTACCAGAGACTGGGTAATTTATAAAAGAAAGAGGTTTATTGGACTTACAGTTCCATGTAGCATGGGAGGCCTCACAATCATGGCAGAAGGTGAAAAGCAAGGAGGAGCAAGTCGCATCTTACATGGATGGTGGCAGACAGAGAGAAAGTTTGTGCAAGGAAACTCCCATTTTTAAAACCATCAGATCCCGTGAGACTCATTCACTATCATGAGAACACAGGAAAGACCCACCCCCATAATTCAATCACCTCCAACCAAGTTCCTCCCAAGACACGTGGGAATTCTGGGAATTATAATTCAAGATGAGATTGAAATTTGGGTGGGGACACAGCCAAACCATATCATTAACCCTCGGGCCCCTCCCAAATCTCATATCCTCATATTTCAAAATCAATCATGCCTTCCTAACAGTCCCCCAAAGTCTTAACTTATTTCAGCATTAACTCAGAAGACCATAGTCCAACATTTCATCTGAGACAAGGCAAGTCCCTTCTGCCTATCAGCCTGCAAAATCAAAAGCAAGTTAATTACTTCCTAGATACAATGAGGGTGCAGGCACTGGTTAAACATGGCCATTTCAAATGGGAGAAACTGGCCAAAACAAAGGGCCTGCAGTCCCCATGCAAGTCCAAAATCCAGCAGGGCAGTTAAATCTTAAAACTCCAATGATCTTTGAATCCATGTCTCACATCTGGGTCACGCTGATGCAAGAGGTAGGTTCCCATGGTCTTGGGTAGCTCCACCCCTGTGGCTTTGCAGGGTACAGCCTTCTTCCTGGCTGCTTTCACAGGCTAGTGTTGAGTGTCTGTGGCTTTTCCAGGCACACAGTGCAGGTTGTCAGTGAATCCACCATTCTGGAGTCTGGAGGATGGTGCCTCTCTTATCACAGGTCCACTAGGTGGTACCCTAGTAGGGACTCTGTGTGGGGGCTCTGACCCCACATTTCCCTTCCATACTGCCCTAGCAAAGGTTCTCCATAAGAGCCCCACCCCTGCAGCAAACTTCTGCCTGAACATCCAGGTGTTTCCATACATCCTCTGAAATCTAGGCAGTGGTACCCAAACCTCAATTCTTGACTTCTGTGCACTCGCAGGCTTAATACCACATGGAAGCTGCCAAGGCCTTGGGCTTGCACCCTCTGAAGCCATGGTCCAAGCTGTACCTTGACCCCTTATAGTCATGCCTAGGGGAGCTGGAATGCAGGGCACCAAGTCCCTAGACTGCACACAGCACAGGGACCTAGGGACTAGTCCATGAAACCATTTATTTTCTCCTAGGACTCTGGGCCTGTGATGGGAGGGGCTGCTGTGAAGACCTCTAACCTGCTCTGGAGGCATTTTCCCCATCATCTGGGGATTAAAATCCAGCTCGTTATTTATGCAAATTTCTGCAACTAGCTTGAATTTTTCCTCAGAAAAATAGGATTTTCTTTTCTATCACATTGTCAGGCTGCAAATTTTCCAACTTTTTTTTGCTCTGCTTCCCTTATAAAACCAAGTATCTTCTATTGAATGCTTTGTTATTTAGAAATTTCTTCCACCAGATACCCTAAATCATCTCTCTCAAGTTCAAAGTTCCCCAAATCTCTAGAACAGAGGCAAAATGCCACCAGTCTTTTGCTAAAACATAACAAGAGTCACCTTTGCTCCAGTTTCCAACAAGTTCCTTATTTCCATCGGAGACCGTCTCACCCTGGAGTTTGTTGTTCATATTGCTATCAGCATTTTTATCAAAGCCATTCAACAAGTCTCTAGATAGTTCCAAACTTTCCCACATTTTCTGTCTTTTTCTGAGCCCTCCAAACTGTTCTAACCTCTGCCTGTTACCCAGTTCCCAAGTTGCTTCTATATTTTCAAGTATCTTTTCAGCAACACCCCACTCCTTGTATCAATTTACTGTATTAGTCCATCTTCATGCTGCTGAGAAAGACATACTCAAGACTGGGAAATTTACAAAAGAAAGAGGTTTATTGGACTTACAGTTCCATGTGGCTGGGGAGGCCTCACAAACATGGCAGAAGGTAAAAGGCAAAGAGGAGCAAGTCATGTCTTACATGGATGGCAGCAGGCAAAGAGAAAGTTTGTGCAGGGAAACTCTCATTTTTAAAACCATCAGATCTCATGACACTCATTCACCATGATGAGAACAGTGCAGGAAAGACCCACCCCCATAATTCAGTCACCTCCAACCAGGTTCCTCCCATGACATGTGGCAATTATGGGAGTTACAATTCAATATGAGATTTGGGTGGGGACACAGCCAAACCATATCAGGGGGATATTGAAGATGTGAAGCCCAATTATCCTACTGTCTGCTCAGAACTTTTTCATTTCTCTGTGTCCCCAGGTTCTATCCCTGAGGCCACATTTGAGTTCTGCATTGTTATCAATGAAATCTTGGCACTGTTTACTTGCTTTTGGTTTTGTGTGGGGAGCAGAAGTGAAGCCAGCTTGCTTCTGTGCTGCCATTTTAAAACCATAAATTTAAGGTGGTTAATTTTAGTTTTAATCTCTGCACAATTTATGTTTACTTTTTAAAGAGGTATACATATAATCTAAACCAATCCCAACAAAAGGTAATGGAAGACACAGTTGCATAAGTAAAACAACAGGATTTTGAATACCAAGAATTCTATTTTTAGTAAAACAAGTAAACAAGCATATTAAAATCCATGCTCTTAAGTCTTTATTAGAGTGTAGGGAGAGAGGATTTGGCAGCATGTTAAGAAGCAGGAAACAACCATCAAAAAGGATCAACAGAAATAGATGCCTACATAAGAGCCTTGAGTAAAAGAGACAGGCTGAGGAGGAAGGCAGCATCCTCTCTCTTCATAGCCTAGGTTATGGTAAAGCAAACATCACTAATACCTCATTAAGAGTTAGCTCCGGCATCAGGGGTTTTCCCAAAAGAGTTTAAATTTTAGGGGTTGTTTAAATCCAGAAATCACTCAGCCTCTTAATAATTTTTATAATAAATTTTCAACATCTAGGAAACAATTTCCATAGCCTCTATGAATATATGATGAGGGGGTTAATTGGGGAACATTCATAGAAAATTCAGAGATTCTCAATGCTCATTTTATGAAATACAGTGGAAAAAAATGAATGCCAATGTTGTATTTATGTCTTCATCTAGGTCTTTCTTCCTTTTCAGTCCCAAGAGATTTCTCTGAAGCATCAGACCTAGAAAAGAAATTGATAGGGCCTCACAGGACAAAAGAACAAACCTGTCAGGCTTTTAAGGTAGAGCAGCCCTAAAATATCCCCAAGCCTGCAAGCCGCCGGCAAGTTTGATTGCCAAGAGACTTGCCCGATTGGCATTCACATCCAATGACCTACCAGTGAGAACACAGTGACAGAAGCTTGCTGGCCTGCCTATAGCTAAAGAGGTGGTTTCCATCCATGGCATCTGCTGCATTGTTAAGCAAAAGCATATGGAGAGGCATGTTTAGAGGGACTGGGGTTATTTATATTCACAATGGAATGTCCCTATATTGGGGTCTTAACATAGCATAGGAAATCCTCTTGTGATGCTATGCCTAAAGTCCCATTTGTTCACATAGATGAGTGAAGAGTCATTTTTACTGAAAAAGTTATGCTAAAATTCAGAACACCATGACAAATTGGATTCATGGAAAAAAAGTCTAAGCTATTTTGTGACAGCAGCACTTTCCACGTGTTTTATGTTAATATATCATGCTGGCAAAGTACTTTTTCCTATTTTAATATGATTTTTAAAAAGAAAAATGCCCACTTTCTCTATAAGCGTTACAAAAAAAAGGCCTCTTGAGACCCTTCTCTCTAAGAAATTGGGTCAATGAAGGAGAATGAAATCTTATAAGCACTTTAAGAGGAAAGGGAGCATAGCTTACAAATTAATGTCACAATCATTTTATTACATCCACAACTGGTTACAGTAAACACACAGACTTGCAATACATATATTTGAAAGAAAGATACCTAAACCCTACCTGAAACTTTATTATAGGTTGTTTATAATGCATTTTTCCAATTATTGGAGAAGATATTGATACTTCCTGTGATTGACTCATTTTGTTTTCATGAATGGTAATTAGCATATGTTATTGACAACAAACACATAGTATTACCCTTTCTCTATTTGTACTATCCAAGTTTGCCATCATTATAACTACTTCATACAGCAGAATTTAGAGAACATGACTGGAGGATGCTGCCTCACTTGTTCTTTCATTACAGAAGTGAAACTCTTGACTATATAGAGAGTTCCTTTGAGTGGCTTTCTTCCTGGATAGCTTACTCCTTCATTTTCTCTACCTTAGAAGTTTTAACTTTATCTGAGAGGTAAGTAGAAGAAGAATAAAATATTCAAACAATAATCTCCAAAGACAGGGTGAACTTTTCCACCACTCTGCCTTTGCCGTGTTCTTTTTTTTTTTAATTTATTTATTATTATTATACTTTAAGTTGTAGGGTACATGTGCATAACATGCAGGTTTGTTACATATGTATACTTGTGCCATGTTAGTCTGCTGCACCCATCAACTCGTCATTTACATCATGTATAACTCCCAATGCAATCCCTCCCCCCTCCCCCCTCCCCATGATAGGCCCCGGTGTGTGATGTTCCCCTTCCTGAGTCCAAGTGATCTCGTTGTTCAGTTCCCACCTATGAGTGAGAACATGCGGTGTTTGGTTTTCTGTTCTTGTGCCGTGTTCTTAAGAGTTTTTATTACAGATGACCCTCTCCAATGTCTTCTACTTCACTGAAATCATCCTCATCCTTTAAGGCCATGTCTCTTTGAAATTACAGTCTACTTTGTATGACAGTTATGTGTATATAGAACTATCTCTTCTGACTAGATTATAAACCTTTCAAAGGACAGGATCATATCCGAGTCATCTTTGGGAGGTGAATGAATTCTGTGAGGTAATTCACAGAAAGGCATGGAGGAGAGGAAATACTTTGTGTACAAGGAGGAGTCATATTTGTGTTTGCTTGGCCTTTCTTGGATTATGATCCTGAGGAGGTAGTTGCTCATAGACAACAACTACCTCATCAGGATTATTTAGGAATCCCAGGTAATTAAGGCTGTAGACTAGGACATAAATATGTTCGGGGTACAAACTATTTAATTATTAACCTCCCTCTATCTCAGTCATTGTATAACAACAGCCAACATTCGTTGAGCTTTTGGTAGATGAGGCACTCTCTAAGAGTTTGATTAGAGTCTCATTTGAGTCTCACCAAACAAAACTATGGAATGTACACTATTGCTACCTCCTTTCTACAGATGAGGAAACAGAAGATAAAAAATGCAAAACAAAACAGTGGTAGAGGTAGGATCAGACTCCCAAATCCTATATATCAAAATAAAACTAAAAACACAGTACTGAGATGATTTCTAAAAATATACTATAATAACAAAATGAAATTTAAATATTTAACTACACTACTTATAATCTACCAGATGATATAATAAACACATATTTATCTAAGATAAAAGAAGGGAAATCAAAGGTATTATGGAAGACAGAGGGATTAGTTTTAAAAAGGTATATCAAAGGAGATGTCTTCAAAGAGGTGGCAATTTTGAAGGGCAAACAATAGATAAAAAACTACAACACTCTGAAATTGGGAAATGGGGCATTCCAGGGAAATGGAACATAAGACATGCAGATAAGAACACTATAATATGTACTTTTGAAAGCAGTTGGTTCTGCTTGCAGAAGTTTAGGAATTTAGAGGGATAGGTTGGTCTTGAATACCATGCTAAGGGATGTGAACTGTATTCCACAAGTAATAAGGAGTCGCCAAGGTTAAGCTTTGCTTTAAAATAAACTGAAGTGCTTTAAAATAAAATAAATTGGCCTGGCAGTTGTGTTAAATTGGGTTAACACAAGGAGTGGCTCAAGGTGGGTAAATCATTTAATCCAACTCTCTAGGTAAAAATAGTAAGAGGCTGAGTTGTAGTAGGGGACTCCACCTTACAAAAATGAATTCCATCAGTCAAGGTACCTAGGAGGACAGTTGATTCAAAGATAATACCAAGGTTTTGACCTGAGTAACTGGTGAATAACACAGTTTCAGAAGAAAATATTATACTAATGTAGTATTTGTTGAATTTAAGGTACAAACTAGACACTCAGGATTCTCTGGCTACTTGGTGAGACTGAATCATTAGCAAGCAGTCAGGTGATTGGAGAAAAAGGTACATGAACGTGATCTGGGGAGAGATGATCACTGAACTCCAGGGAATGACTACATGATGATGATTTATACTATCATCATGCTAAGAGCATCTTAGCTATCAGGGGCTCTCCTGAGGTGGTAGTCAAGATGGCAGCTGGGGGTGCAGTCATCTGAGGACTTGCCTGGGCTAAGGGCTTCATTTCCAAGAAGCCTCAATGGCATAACTATTGAATGGAGCCTTAGTTTATTACAGGTTGACAAGAGGCCTTGGTAACTCCCTCCATGAACCATTCATAAGCCTACTAAAATGTCCTCACCATATGGCAACCAGCTTCCCTCAGAGCAGAAAACCCAAGAAAAAGAAAAAAGTAATGAGGAAGTCCCAGTGCTTTTTGTGCCCTAGTCAGAAGTTGTACACCATTACTTCTACTTTATTTAACTTATTAGATGTGAGGCCTTAAATCCATTCACATTCATGGAGAGGGAGATTAGGTTCTGCCCCTTGAATTGCCTGTTAGACACTTTATAGCCATCTCAGTTATCAAAAAGAAAAAAACATAACATATATTCAGTTCAGTGCTATGTGCAGTTTCAGACACCCACTAGGGGTATTGGGATGTATACCCCACAGATAAGGGGGAATTACTATAATTCCTCTTCAAAAATTCTCTATCAATTTGACCAAAACAATCTCAGTGCTTTTATTTACCAAGAAACAATGACACCCTGCCCATCAGGAAGCCAAGAGCATCTTAGCTGGCTCATGGGCTCAGTTTTTTTCCTTAGTTCACCAATGCTTTTCAAATCAATTGTATAGAATTGCTTTTTAGGATCCAGCTCCCCCCTACAAACCCGTAGTTTCCTTTTTTCTCTCATGCCCACAAAAGAATTGCTAGCCCCTGCTTCTGTAAGTCTTAGCAGAAGACATTATCAATCAATCCGAAGTTGAGACAAAACAAGGGTAGCACAGGAAGTGCTGTTTTAAGTCTAAAGAACATCTTCTGACAGGACACTAAAAGAAAGCAGGGCCATGTCTGTTCCACTATCTGATATATGCCCAGTACCTAAAAAATGTCTGGCTCTTAGGACCTCATATACAATATTTACTAATGATAGCAACAAATAAAAGTGAGTAGATAAGTGAAATGAATGAAACATTCTCTGTATGCTTTACCTTAAAAGATTGTGGCTGATGAATTCGATGCCTTCATTCCCCCACACTTCCCAGGCCACAATACTGCTGCAACTTGTCTCTCTTATGTGTTTTCATCTTAGGGCCAGTATCCGTTTATTCATTTTCATTTGCTCTTTTATCCATTGTTCATTCACTTTCAAGCAGGTCCATGCAAATGACTGATTTAGGAGCCATTTTACTCCCAATTAAAAAATGAATTTTTATAATTTCAATTGTGACACCAAGAGAAAAGCATATATAATATTACTGAAAATGTTGGTTTTGTGGTGAAAATAACATAGGTTGTCTGAAAAACAACCACATCATTCATACAGACTCTCTCAGTAATATAAACCAAATTAGAACCTC
The DNA here is from genome assembly GCF_008728515.1 of Papio anubis. Classification (NCBI taxonomy): domain Eukaryota; kingdom Metazoa; phylum Chordata; class Mammalia; order Primates; family Cercopithecidae; genus Papio; species Papio anubis. The sequence goes on from NC_044985.1 coordinate 31,169,371, forward strand.
TATTTTTTTTCTATGTAAAAATGGGTTTATTTGCCAAACGAAGATTTACTGTGTCTTCTATGTGGATATTTAAGAATAAGCAAAATAGGTATGGTTTCTATCCTATCAGGAAACTCAGTAGAGTTTTGTAGCAAGTCACACAAGCAAATATACATATTATTACAACTTAATTTCCAACAAAATTAAAATGTTAGAATTAAGAACATAAAAGAAAGAAAATATGATCCAATAAGAAAATACATGGAAAATGTATTGTTTCCCCTTACAATTGAAATCTGAAAATGGACTACATTGACATAAAACTAGAAACCACTGGTTAGTAAGCATGTAAAGTCACTCAAGGCACATTGGATGGTGATAGCATATGCTGATGGTACTCTTTGTGTTAGAGACTGTCACTTGTTTTAGTCTACTGAAAACTATCTCCATATAACTCCTATTCATGCCAAAATGGTAGAATATTTGAAACAATATATTCTACATGACTAAATGTTACCCGGAATAATTTGAAAGTAAATTTAATTATTCTACAGCCACAAAAGGAGATAGTAGAATTCAAATCTTGGTCATTTTAGCGGGGAACTGTCAAACCTCACCCCAGAATTAGAAAGGGTCCTGGCAGTGTGCAGATGCCATTCTTGAAATGGGTGATTTAAGGAAAGTTAATAAAGGAGTTAGTTATTCCTGGGTTAGAAAGGTTTAAGAAAACATAAAGGAGCACACGGTATTCCAGAGCTAGGGGCAGTGGATGCGTTACCTATCAGGCCTGCGGGGGCAAGAGAGTGGTGTGGAGTGGGCCATCTGACAGGCTTATGGAAGTAGCTTATGAAAGTATGCTTATGGCTTAGGTAGTAGCTACTACCCAGAAAACCCATGGGGAATCAGGAAAATAAGTTTCCCAACTTTACTTTTCTTTAGAACTCATGCTAGTTCTCCCCATTGTATGAACAGAGTGAGAAACTAGAAGAGAAGAAAGATGACATAATTCTTCCTGGCCAATCTTCTTAGGCACAGAGGTGAAAGGAGAAGTGAGGAGAGTTTATTTGGAGAAACAATGAAAAGATACCTAGCAAAGGCAATTAGTTCACTCCTACATCCACTTTGATCCTTTATTCAGACAAGAAGTTGGTCTCCCCAATAAAGTCCCATGAGCTACTTATCATGACCATGTTACTACCTGAAACTGAAATTATAAGCCATTGTCAGTTTTTTTTTCCACAGAAGGTAGTTGGGGAGGTAGTAAAGAAAGGGAGAGAGAAGTAATTAACTAACTGTGTTAGTCTGTTCTAACATTGCTATGAAGAATTACCTGAGACCAGATAATTTATGATGAAAAAAGGTTTAATTGACTCATAGTTCCACAGGCTGCACATGAAGCATGGCTGGGAGGCCTCAGGAAACTTACGATCACGGCAGAAGGCAAAGGGAAAGTAAGCACATCTTACCATGGTAGAGCAGGAGAGCAAGAGAGAGAGCAAGAGCGACAGCAAAGGGGGAAATACTACAATCTTTCAAACAACCACATCTCATGAGAACTCCAGCACAAGAACAGCAAGGAGGAAGTCCACCACCATTATTCAATCACCCCCTACTAGACACCTCCCCTGACACATGGGGATTACAATTTGACATGAGATTTGGGTGGGGACCCAGAGCCAAACTATATCACTAACATAAAACAGAATTGCTACAGTTGCTGCTTCTAGAGCTAGTCACAAGATCTGTGCTAGTAATCATAGTTGCCACTGTCTATTCTCTCTTCCCTTATCCTATGTAAGCACCTCAATTATATAGGGCTCTTTAGATGGTGAGGTGACCCAAATCATCATTACTGGGGAATATGAGTCCTTCGTGATCTTTATCGGGTTTTCATGGTTTTCCATTGACCAGGATGACTGAGCAAGAAAATACTTAGAGATAACCTAGTGAATTTTCTGGGCTCCAAATATAGTTCTCTTTGTCCTCACTGACATTCCTTTCTAGAGCACAGCCACGGTTTCACATAATGGGCATACGATTAGACCAGTGACACTTCTTTTCTGGAAAAGGTTCTCTGGTTGGAGGTAATGTTGGGTGGGATATCATGATAAGGCAGAAATGTAAGTCAAAAAAGTGGTAATGCTGGCTGAAGTCCTCTAGGCAAGAAAGAAAAACCTGTTCCTGAAATGTGAGAATATTCCTAAGAAAATAAAGCACTCCTTTAGCCATGAAGGAAGAGATCAAATGTAATCAACTGGCTACCAGGTAGACAGATGAAGCCTTCAGGAATTGCTCCCATATCAGTACTTGACTTTAGGCTTTCTTGGCAAGTGGGCACTCAATAGCAGCAGTCACAACAGGAGCCTGGGCAAGACCATGTTGTTGAGTGTATAGGGCTTATTTTCTGATTAAGATGCAGTCTTCTAAGACTGAAGAGATTCAGAGAAAAAGGTAGAGAACTATGCGCCAAGTCTGGCTTAATTTACGCTTTAAAAATATCCAACCTCTCTTCCAAAATACAATACCCAGATACCTCAAAGTTTTCCAAGAAAGGAGATAATGGATTCCTAATTCAAGTAAAGGCAGAGAAATATGTGATAATTAATCAGTCCCCTCCCCATGTGGAGGAACTCTTCCTCTTGCAAATTTTGGAGGTTATAGGTTTTTATTAAAAGACAGGTTGGGTAGAAGATATTGCATATTGGGAGAGTTGCAATCCCCCAACCTCTCTTCCAGCATTGTTTCTATTCTACAGGCTCTCTGTATACAAATTGTGGTCCACATATCAAGAGTATTGTTATCACCTGTGATCTTGTTGGCACTGTTCTACAGACCTAATAATCAGAATCTGCATCATAACAAGATCTCCAGGTGATTTAGATACATATTAAATTTTGAGAAGTACTGCTACAGACTTCTTTTCCCAGTATCCTCTGTCATAGAGTTCTTTGCATGACCTATGTTCTGCCAAGCAGATACACCTGCATGTGTGCAAGACTTCAGAAATAAACTGAACAATCTCACATAGCAGTAGTTTTCAAACTTTAGCCTGTATCAGAAACACACATCATTAGGCCTCATGCCCAGAGTGTCTGATTACATAGGTCTGGAGCTGGGTAAGAGAATTTGCATTTCTAACAGGTTACCAGGTGATGCTGATGCTGCTACCTCAGGGACCACACTTTGAAAACTGCTCTCAGACAGCATCATGGCAGGGGTGTGTGGTTCTTCTGAGGCCAACAGCAGTGACAACACTTGCCCAATGCATCATCCTTCTGATTGTGGCAGAAGCACTGGGGTTCTGAGGCCAATGGCAGCAGCAACTTCCTTAGCAAGCCAGTTTTTCAGTGTGGTTCTGGGCATTGTTCCCAGAAGCTCAACCTAGAGTCTGTACTTTTAACTTTCCCAATAATTTTGTGAACTATTATAAATCCCTTTCCAACTAAACTTGTTAGGTCAGATTCTGTTGCCTACAACTAAGAACCTGGCCAATGTTGCTCATACATATACTTAGCAAAGATGTCTTAGAGACTATTTTTATTGTTGAGCCCACTTCACCTAGAAAGGCCAGCAGACAGAAGGGACAAGACTTAGCTAAAGCCTTAGTCAAAAATAAAGAGTATATTTAAATAGTGTCTCCTGTGTCATATATTTTAGGAACCCAATCACAGTAGCAGGTGACTGGAGTCTGACTGCAGCACAGGCGAAGAGTTCTCAGCATCTAGCATTGTCCGGAGGACCTAACCTCAATACCTGAGGCATGACTAACATCTGCATTATGTAAAGCTTAATATGGTGATAAAAAAGATCACATTTTAGGCTGGGCACGGTGGCTAACGACTGTAATCCCAGCACTTCGGGAGGCCGAGGTGGGTGGATCACTTGAGCCAAGCTAGGAGTTTGAGACCAGCCTGACCAACATGGTGAAACCCTATCTCTACTAAAAAATATGAAAAAATAATTAGATGGGCATGGTGGTGCTTACCAGTAATCCCAGCTACTTGATGCTGAGGCACAAGAAGAATCACTTGAACCCAGGAGGTGGAGGATGCAGTGAGTTGACATCACACCACTGTACTCCAGCCTGGGCGACAGAGAACACCCCGTTTCAAGAAAAAAAGAAACAAAGAAAGAAAAATCACATTTTATTTTATTTTATTTATGTATTTATTTATGTATTTATTTATTTAGAGACAATATCTCACTCTGTTGGCTAGGTTAGAGTGTAGTGGAATGATCTCATCTCACTGCAACCTCCATCTCCCGGGCTCAAGCAATTCTTCTGCATCAGCCTCCTGAGTAACTGGGATTACAGGTGTGTGCCACCACGCCCAGGTAATTTTTGTATTTTTAGTAGAGATGGGGTTTCACCATGTTGGCCAGGCTGGTTCGAACTTCTGACCTCAGGTAATCTGCCTGCCTTGGCCTCCCAAAGTGCTGGGATTACAGGCATGAGCCACTGTGCCCGGCCAAAAAAGATCACATTTTAAATATCCATTGAGAAGAAATCTCTGTTGGGTATCCAAACCATATCATGAATTAGCAGTGAAAGGCCTGACTTTTGATCATGCATAAACATGTATTTAAAATAATCTTTCACAGCTAATGAGGCTAATTTTATGTACTAACTAATCTTCCTCTGAAAAGCAGGGCTTGCAACTGAATTATGATGACACCACTGTTGAGTGCTGGCTTCTCAAATACAACCACACAACTGTTGATTAGGCAAAGCTGAGTTCATTGCTTACAACGTAAGGCAGGATGCCCCTCCCTACAACAGTGCTTTGGCAGTGTCCCAATTTACTGAGAATTGGAAGTTTGGGGTAAGGTAGGTCTTTCAATTTGGAGGCTGGAGATGGTAGTACAAGAAAGGTGGGCTTGGTTAGGATTTGGTGAAGATCATGAAACAGCAAGGCAAAGATTTTTGATATAAAGGATTCAAATAATTTGAGGATGCAAACTATGTTGATGCTTTCCATGAAAAGTTAAACCCAATGGCCTGGGCAAGAGTTTCATAGAAAAAGTAAGTTATGTTAATGCAGACAGTAAGTTGTGAGGAGTAAATGGTCTTAGTTTTCTGTGTCTAAGCTTTGTGGAGCATCAGGCCACTGATTTTGGTTCTTATATACTACCAAAAAGTAAAATCCTTCAGGAAGGAACCTTCTACTATCAGTGCCTAGTTAGCATCTGACACTTAATAAATGTTTGTTAGCTGCCCCACTAGATGGATTGACGGATGGATGGACGGATGGATGGGTGGATGGGTGGATGGGTGGATGGGTGGGTGGGTGGGTGGATGGGTGGATGGATGGATGGATGGATTAATAATGGTTTTATCTGCAGAATCATAGAAGGATCCAGTCAGAATCGAGGATTATCCAATATTTTCTAATATGGCAAAGAATTTCATAGATATAATACAAAGCTAACAGGAAAGGAGGTTTCTGGTGGGTCATAGGGAGAGTAAGTTGCTACAGTATAAATTATAAAATTTTAGTCTGAAAAGGGGATGGGGCTCCTTCTGTAAAAAAACGGTTTAGAGTGTCCTTAAATGCCAGACATGCAGACAACAAAAGCATTTGACAGGATTATGATCTCAGTTAGAGTCAGCACAGAGTAGATCAACATGGGGGAGTGAATGCCATCTCCAAAAATGCTACATCTTGGCATAGTTTATTATTTACATTAGCCCCAAGAGAAATCAGAGGGGGAAGAAGTCTTCGATTTGATTGGATTTAAAATCAAAATCACTGCAAAACCACTAAAACTGTAAGTAGCTAAATGAAGTTTCCTGCTTCAGACTGAAAAGGGGGCTCAAGATGAAAATTGTCTAGTTAACAGCTGAATTCTACCAGAGGTACAAAGAGGAGCTGGTACCATTTTTTCTGAGACTATTCCAAACAATTGAAAAGGAGGGACTCCTCCCTAACTCATTCTATGAGGCCAGCATCATCCTGATACCACAACCTGGCAGAGACATAACAAAAAAAGAAAACTTCAGGCCAATATCCCTGATAAACAATGATGTAAAAATTCTCAATAAAATACTGGCAAGTCGAATCCAGCAGCACATGAAAAAGCTTATCCACCACAATCAAGTCAGCTTCACCCCTGGGATGCAAGGCTGGTTCAACATATGCAAATCAATAAACATAATCCATCACATAAACAGAACCAATGACAAAAATGACATGATTATCTCAATAGATGGAGAAAAGGCCTTCAATAAAATCCAACATCCCTTCATGTTAAAAACTCTCAATAAACTAGGTATTGATGGAGCATATTTCAAAGTAATAAGAGCTATTTATGACAAACCCATAGCCAAAATCATACTGAAAGGGCAAAAGCTGGAAATAGTCATTTTGAAAACTGGCACCAGACAAGCATAACCTCTCTCACCACTCCTGTTAAACATAGTATTGGAAGTTCTGGCCAGGGCAATCGGGAAAGAGAAAGAAATAAACATATTCAAATAAGAAGAGAGGAAGTCAAATTGTCTTTGTTTGTAGAAGACATGATTGTATATTTAGAAAACCCCATCATCTCAGCCCCAAAACTCCTTAAGCTGATAAGCAACTTCAGGAAAGTCTCAGGATACAAAATCAATATGCAAAAATCACAAGCATTCCTATACACCAACAATAGACAAGCAGAGAGCCAAATTGTGAATGAACCCTTATTCACAATTGCTACAAAGAAAATAAAATGCCTAGGAATACAGCTTACAAGAGACATGAAGGACCTCTTCAAGAACTACAAACCACTGCTCAAGGAAATAAGAGAGGACACAAACAAATGGAAAAACATGCCATGCTCATGGATAGGAAGAATCAGTATTGTGAAAATGGCCATATGCCCAAAGTAATTTATAGATTCAATGCTTTTCCATCAAACTACCATTGACTTTCTTCACAGAATTAGAAAAAACTACTTTGAATTTCATATGGAACTGAAAAAGAGCCCATATAGCCAAGACAATACTAAGCAAAAAGAACAAAGCTGGAGGCATCATGCTACCTGACTTGAAACTATACTACAAGGCTACAGTAACCAAAACAGCATGTTACTGGTACCAAAAGAGGCATACAGACCAATGGAACAGAACAGAGACCTCAGAAATAACACTACACATCTACAACCATCTGATCTTCAACAAACCTGATAAAAACAAGCAAAGGGGAATGGATTCCCTATTTAATAAATGGTGCTGGGGAAACTGGCTAGCCATATGTGGAAAACTGAAACTGGGCCCCTTCCTTACACCTTATACCAAAATTAACTCAAGATGGATTAAAGACTTAAGTGTCAAGCCCAAAACTATTAAAAACCCTAGAAGAAAACCTAAGGAATACCAGTCAGGACATAGGCATGGGCAAAGACTTCATGATGAAAACACAAAAAGGAATTGCAACAAAAGCCAACATTGCCATGCAAGATCTAATTCAACTAAAGAGCTTCTGCACAGCAAAATAAACTAGCATCAGAATGAAAAGACATGCTATAGAATGGGAGAAAATTTTTGCAGTCTGCCCATCTGACAAAGGTCTAATATCCAGAATCTACAAGGAACTTAAACAAATTTACAAGAAAGAAAGAACCCCATCAAAAAGTGGGCAAAGTATATGAACAGACACTTCTCAAAAGAAGGCATTTATGCAGCCAACAAATATATGAAAAAAAGTTCATCATCACTGATCATTAGAAAAATGAAAATCAAAACCACAATGAGATACCATCCCACACCAATCAGAATGGCGATTATTAAAAATTCAGGAAACAATAGATGCTGGCAAGGCTGCAGAGAAACAGGAACACTTTTACATTGTTGGTGGGAATGTAAATTAGTTCAAACATTGTGGAAGACAGTGTGGTGATTCCTCAAGGATCTGGATCCAGAAATACCATTTGACCCAGCAATCCCATTCCTGGGTGTATAACCAAAGGAATATAAATCCTTCTACTGTACAGACACATGCACACATATGTTTAGTGCAACACTATTTACAATAGCAAAGATATGGAACCAACACAAATGCCCATCAATGATAGACTAGATAAAGAAAATGTGGTACATATACATCATGGAATACTACACAGTCATGAAAAAGAATGAAATTACGTTTTTAGAAAGGACATCGATGAAGCTGGAAGACATCATCCTCAGCACACTAACACAGGAACAGAAAACAAAACACTGCATGGTCTCACTCATTAAGTGGGAGTTGAACAATGAGAACACATGGACACAAGGAGGGGAACAACACACACCAGGCCCTGTTGTGGGGTTGGGGGCAAGGGAAGAGAAAGCTTTAGGACAAATACCTAATGCATGCGGGGCTTAAAACTTTGATGATGGGTTGATAGGTGCAGCAAACTACCATGGCACATGTATACCTATGTAACAAACCTGCACATTCTACACATGTATCCTAGAATTTAATGTAAAATTAAAAAAAAAATCTAGTTACAGAAACATAAAGAAAGTAATATTTTTGCATCTCTGTGACTCATGCAATTTGTACATTGCTACACAAACATATATTTTTTCTCTCCAATAAAAGGTTTCAGCTCCAAAAATCCCTGTGTCAGGAGAATTCACATTTCCAGAAAAAAGTAAAAATAAATAAGCTTTTAAGAAAAAGTTAAGACTAGCCCATCAAGGTTGTGGATTAAGCTATGAAAATTTTTATAAATATAGGTTTTTTTCTTTATTGAAAAAAAAACAATACAGAATAGCATATTAAAACATCTCCCCAGCATTTTCAACAACATACCTGTTTATTTATTATGCCTTATGGTAGACAATTATGCCTCAGCCCTGCCCTGTACATATTATACTCTACATAAGTTGAAAGGTTTTCTGGGTGGGTGAATGACTCCTTGACTCCTGTCTCCTGGGTCACACAGTGACCCGACAGAAGTACAGTAACTTGGTTGGAAAAAGCCTTAGGCAACTTTTATTTCAGTTACTAAGCATATAAAAAAATTACCTCTTAGGCCTTCCTTCTACCCACTCATAGAACTTTCGCTCTGCTTAAGAAAATATGGGGCTAGAACACATGCACCTCTCCTTCTTCCAGCCAATGGGATGCAATTCCAACTTTGCTTCAGCCACCTTAATTTCTCCCAAAGCTGCATTTTAAAAATCATTCTCCTGTTCTGCCACCTGCTTTACTTCTTTTTTGCCTTTTCAAATTTGCAACTCCTTACTCCCTCTTTTTCAAATTATCCCCAACAGGTGTGCATGTAATCAAAGTAAGATTTTCCTGATTGTGGAAAAGTGTACAAAAGTAAATTCACAGATGTACAATTTCATGAAAGAGAAACTGAATTTGGCAAGGGCTTTTTATAAATGCAATTATGTGTGGAAAGTGCTACAGTAGTGCTGTGGACAAAGTGCTAGGGAACCACTTGAAATAACTTTTAAGCTTAAGCACCAGGCAGCTGGAGTCAAAAACAATTTGTTGTCGTAGAAACCTTTGCCAAGAGAATTCACATTTCTAAATAATAAGTCTTTAAGGAAAACATCAGATTGGAAAACCAAGGTTGTGTGTGAAACTATGAAAGTTATTATAACTAACTTTCAGTAGAAACTGGCTCCGTGCCTATAAATCTGCTGATAAGAAAACTACAGTCAAATTAACATGTTTCATTTATTGATCCATTTATTTGACAAATATTACTAAGAATCTAATATATTCTTACTTGCGTGTGGAGAACTGGCGATGTAAGGGTAAGTAAATACACATCCTGACCCTGCGCTCATGATCTTTAGAGTCTGGAGTTCCCATGCAACAGCTGACTTTTGCCCATAGAAAGCAGCAGCCCCAAGGAAGAAAGAGAAAAAAAATTCTTCAATTTGCTGTGCTTTTTAAATTAAATAATTACATCTAAAACAAGATCAAATCTTTGTTCTTATGTTCATTTAGCATTTTATGCTATTTTATAATTCCTTACCTTAACACTTTTTTCCTGATACTTTAAAATTTAACCTTTAGTTTGTATCCCTTTCAGAAAGCTGGATACTATGAAATAACATCAGGCTACATTCCTTTCACCAATAAAATCTAAAATCATTGTTGTCATGGGAAGGTCACTATTCTCCCATTTCAATAGGACTAGTGATCTACTCCACTCATGATGTGGGAGAAACCATATTCAGTCTTCATTCAAGCTTGTGCATTCATTGATTTATGAATACACGGATGCATGCAGGAATTCATTACAACAAATATTTGAAGAGGAATTGCCATATGCTTGGCATTGAACTGAACCATGAGGATATATAGGATAATAAGGGATAGGATCTGCCAACTAACTGCTGCTATTACTATTAGTAATAATAATAATTCAATATCAGTGCTATAAAGTATGAACAAATTACTTTTGGAGGAAGGATTGACTGGACCTACCAAAGTAGACAGATAAAAATTTCACAGAAGAACAAATATTTGATTTAGTCCTGTGCTATCTTAGAGTGTTATCTGATGGTGTCCAGCATGTCAGTGATGTTTTCTAATAGGTGGCTCCTCTGAAAATAAGTTTTATGAAGGTCTAGCTAACAGTCCCTCAGCTGTCATTATAGCATTGCCCTAAATCTTCTTGGCAAATAGTTATAGTACTAGTTAGTACTACTGGAACAGAGAATCAGTCATAACTCCAATACTTAATACATAACCATGGTAATTGAGCTTGAAGATTGATAACAACATTGAAGAACAGTAAGGTGTTTTACTTCCTAAGAATAGACTGTGTAACTCTAAACTCTGAGCCTCCTAGAAGGAAGGTTGCCCCTGAGAAATTGACAGCAGGCAGTTGACTTTTTTACCCTCTCAATACGATTTCACAGATATCCTGAAAAGTTGCCTGCATTCGGAAGGTATGCAAATACTCCAAGTGTCCTGAGCAGTCGAGAATAGCCAGAAGGAAAGAAAATCCCAATGAGAATGGCAAAGAGAAGTTCCCAAAATACTTGCTCATATTCGCACTCCAGCCAAGTGATCTCATTGACAGTGGGTCATCATTGTGGAAACCTGAAGTCCATTGAAACTTGCTCCATCAAAGGGCAATATGGCTTTTCATCCCCTCTAAATGCTTCATACGTTATAGCCTTTATATAAAATACAGGACTTACATTCTTCTGTCCATTAACATTTCTCTATGGATCAACATAAGCCTGAGATGACTGCACAGGCTATTATCTGGTATGTTAAAGAAATACAGTTGATCTTCATTTAAAATTGTTCTACACCATTAACTTCCAATGCCACTCTCTGCATTTGACCCAGTAAAAGTAACACCTAAAGACAAAACAATAAAATAAAAGAGGATGCCACCACTTCTTTATTATACCCCTTTCTTGGGTAATCGGAGTGCTGTTTTTGTAACATACCCTTGTACTCTACAACCTTTCTAATCCTTTCCATGAAAGCAACTCACAGGAAATAATTGGGAAGAAAGGAGGGTGAAAATGTCAATGCACATTGTACCTTTGAAATTCTGATCCCCAGAAGTAAAGAGTTACACAAAGACAAAAAGAACTCTGAAAATAGTACATGCTGCAAATAAAATTTTTCTATTTCCCCAGTCATTTGGCCACATCTGGTGGTAAAGGATGCTGGAGAATACAGTCTAGCTGGTGACAAAGAATAAAAATGTTTTATTAAACAGCTGACAGTCTCTGCCTCTGACAGTACAGTACTAGACTAATTCCAGACAGACAAAAGAATTTTCTCAGAAACTGGCACATCATCCTACCTTCCTGCTATATATCTATGGAAGGAATTTGTCCATTGTTCAGGACTATGGTGAATGTAACCGGCACCTGGACTACTTTGGGTCTATCAAGCTTAAAATGTTAGAGCAGCAAGCTAAACCTATAAGGCCCAGAAGGTAATATCCCCTTTATTGCCCTGAAATTAAACTCAAATATATTTACACAAATAATTGACAAAAATATTAACATAATGCCATCACTATAAAGAGAAGAGGAAGATAATTTATAATAAAATGATACCTATTTCTATATGAAAATGTTCAGGTATTATAACAAGAAGCCATATGAAATAGTCAGATGTTTGTGTCTATACTTAGAATCAGCATGAATGTGACAACTACAAATGGAGTTGGGTACAGGTGTGTTGCATTGGCAACTCAAATACTGCAAATGGCGTTGCCATTGGTGATGTGATTTTCTGAAATGGTGAGCAACTCTTGATAGAGTTTCTAACAAAACAAATTACACTCTTCCCTCAATTTACAATGTACTTGCATTCCTAGAAATGTTGGTGTATATTAAAATTATGCAAAAACACTTTTTGCTTGTAGGTAAAGTGGAATTAGGTTTTAGGTCAAAATAATTACAAGTAAATTTTTTACCTGTATGAATACCTATCAGGATATTTAAAAGCCATGCAGGATACAGAACTGTGCTTCCTCTCATGGGTCTGCCCTACACATGGCAGGAAATGTGGAATTACTGATCCACACACTGTCAGTAATCCTATCAAATGTCATAGCATGCAAAGATGAGCCCATAAACTACAAAAACCCCTCTAGGATGTGGTACTGCCCCTGTTAAGAACCACTAAAATAGGAAGACAAGTGTGGTGGCTAGTAAACAGAGGGCAGAGAAGACAGCAGTAGAAATGAATGAATCGGGGTGGTAGAGAGGAGCCAGATTGTGTTGCTGCTGCTGTTGTTGTTATTAAGTATTATGGGAAATCATTAGATGATTCTAAGAAGGAAGTAACACAATATATGATTTTTAAAACATCACTTGACTTGCTGTATAAAAAGTGGATTATAAGGGTATAGGAATGGAGAGATAGACCAGTTAGGAAGCTATTCCAAGTAGGTTGGGGAAAGATAATAATGTGTTGTATTAGGATGGTAGAGATGGATATGGAGAAACTGGCACATTCGGGAATTACTTTTGAGATGGAGACAGAACTTGCTCATGGAGTCAGATGCAGGAGGTGAAGAAAAATGAAATCAGGAATGGCTGAAAAATTTTTGTTTGGGCAGCTAGGGAAGTAACAGACATTCTCTGAAATGGAAAAGATGAGTGAATGAAGAGGTTTTGATGAAAAATAAGAGTTTTGTTGTGGACTTATTAAGATACCTGCTAGATAATGCCAAATGCCAAGTAGAGCAAATAGTTGTCTACATTGTCCAGAGCTCAGTAAAGTGACCAAGAGTATTAAATGAGTTAAGTTGAGGGGCATCTATAGGTGGATGGAACTTTGGCACAATCACAGGTGGCACAAGAAAGTGAGCTATTAAAGGAAACTGAGAAGTTTCCTTTCAATTAGGTAGGAAAATATATTTTTACTAAATCAAAAGAAGGAAACATTATTTAGGAAAGTCACGTCTTTCTTGAATTATGCTGAAAGGTTGAGTGAGATGAACATAGAGAAATAATCACTTATTCTAGGATCATGAAGATTACCAGTGAGATTCATAAGAGCAGTTTCAGTGTGGTGACAAGGATAGATTGGGTTAATGAGAAAACAGGTGTCAGGAAGTAGAAACTGCAACTATATACAACTCTTTTGAAAAGTTTTGATGTGAAACGTGATGGTAAATAACAAAATAACTGGAGGGAAATATAGAAACTGTCTTTTAGGTGGGAGATTTCTGAAAATTAGTGCGCTGGTAAGAAATAGTCAGAAGTACAGTCATAACAGAAAAGTGCAATATGTATGGTACTGAAAATAAGAACTGAATGATAAAATATCTGAGTCTATTAGGGGTTGAGGAGTGGATAACAGATGCTATTAGTGCTCTGCCCACTTTCTTCTGCACTCATCTCCACTTACTAAAGGCTGATTACTGGAAATACCTACAACTGCCCCAGCACTTTTTTTTTTTTTTTTTTTGACACAGGAACTATGTTGGCCTATATGTACAGCAAACTGAATGTATCAAAGAGTTAATTCCCTTCAAGCAATTTTCAACCTATGATGGGTAAAGAAGTTATAAATAAACTCATTAACTTCTTCTCCCCTTTGTTATTATGACACTGAGGTATGTTCTACACTGTCTCCCAGACACTCCCCTGCTGAATTAAGTTCCAGCTACGTAAAATGGTAATCTTCTTATAATACACATTTTATTGACCTCCTCCTCTTCTTTATCTTAATTCCTTGCTGGTGTTTCTTGGGACAACTTTTCAAATAAATTATTTGCAATTATATCCTTGTCTTATGGTTTTTATGGTTTATTTCTGAAAGAATGCAAACCAAGACCCAAAGGGAGCAGTATAGAGTATCAAATCAAAATAGGAATATGATATCAACTTTGTTTAAATATGTCTTCGGAAGAAAGTCTTATAATAAAATTAAATTGTTAACATGAGTTTACATTAAATGGAGGATTCCATTTCAGTTGCATATCAGGGAGGACACTTTCAGTTGCAAATTACAGGAAACTCATCCCAAAGTGGTCATATAAGAAACAGTATTTTTGACTTTTACATATAAAATGTGTGGAGGAAGGACACAGCTTGATTCAGGTTTCAAATAATGTCATATTTTCAGTCTATCTCATTTCATCTGTTACCTTTTGTATCAACCAAAAAGTGACAAGTCTGGACAACAATTCTAGTCCCGAAGTCCTCTGAACCTTGAAAGTCATGAAAAAGAATGAGTCCACTTCCTTGATAGTGTAAACAAAAGTCCCAGAATTGAAACTTGTTGGGTGTGATGGGCCAAAGAGAGGTGTGCCTATCTGTGTAGTAATCACTGTGGCCATAGGGGTGAAAGAGATGTGCTGATTCCCTCAACCACAGTATCCCAGAGAGACCCCAACCTCCTATCCACAAGGGGCAAGTGGTAAACATTGGGCAGCAGATTCTTCTATGTGAAGGCCTTTTGGGGAGGTTGGCACATTCCACTTGCCCTCACTCCCACATTAAATCAGTCACCTAATTCTGAGTTTTCTATGTCTTAGACATTTGTTCCCTACCCCTTACCCAAATGACTGTACTCTAGTCCATATCATTGGCATCTATCACATAGATTAGTCAGTAGCCTCCTGTCTAGTTGAGATGCATCCTCTCTCACCAACCCACATTCATTCTTTATAAAACATCCAGAGATGTGTTTACAAAACTCAAATTTGATCACGTGACTTCCTTGTTTTCAATCCTTTTAGTGATTCCCATTCCACTTAAGATAAAGACCAAATCTTTATAATAGCCGAGTTGCACCCTAACTACCTCTCTCATATCATCTTGTACCACTTAGTTTTCCACGCTTCCACCATGCTGGATTTCTTTTGGCTCCTTGACCACACCCTGCTTCTTCCTACCACAGGGATGTTGCAAAGTCTGCAATCTGTGTTTGGAAATCATTTCTCCTTCCCAGCTCCTCACCTTTCACCAGCTAACTGACCTTTATGTCTCCCCTTAAATGTTTTTTCACCAAAAAGTCTTCACTGATTCTTGCCTACTCCTGCCCCTGCCCCAGAATAAGTAAAGTCTGCCCATCACAAGCTCCCACAGCACTCTGCATCTTGAATGCTTCCCACACTTGAGATCAGTCCCTTCTCCCACCAGAATTCAGTTCAATGAGGACAGTCTAGGAGCTTCATATTTTAGTGAAAAAAATAATTAATAAATGAAAACTGCTTCATACTTTGTTTAAATTGAGATCCCAGAAAACATATATTTAGAAACCTGATCATAGAGGGTAATTATATATAAGTTATACTTACAATTATTATGAAAATAATAAAGCACAATAAAAATACTGGAAGAAAACACTTTGATATCTTGAGGGTGGTTTTGTCAGATGTGTCAGGGGCATTGTAATAAGGGGACAGGTAATTGTTTTTCATTCTTCCATATTTTGAAAATAATCTAAAATAATTATATATATAATCATACAGGGATGCTAAAAACATTTTTAAATGACAGAAAATTATCATCGCTCATATTTATGAAGAAAAATGTGTACTTAAGTAGGGATTTCAAAGTTTAATTCTTATAACTCCCAGCTAGCACTCTCAGAGAGATCATCTAACTCTGGTTTTCAAACACTTTAAGTATTTGAAAACTTTTATTTTCGGCTAAAATCTCATGTGGAAATCTGATATATAAAACAGTTAGAAACAGAATTTTCTGGTAGGAGCAGGGTGAGAAACAAAGGCAAGTCACTACGACTCTGCAATATCCCCACACCCCACACTTTATCAATGTACCCTTGAGAGATGTCCATAGAATGTGGGACTGTGGAGAACAGTTTGAAAACCATGATCTCACTGAAACACAGAAAGGATCAACAAAACCCAAGCCCCCAAATCTACAAAGTGAAGCCCAAAATAGATGCTCATCCCTCAAATCCTAGAAACATAGAGGGTCTATATGTTTTTTAAATTTATATTGGTTCAAAAATATCAAATAGATAAGATGTTTCAATAATGAGAAAGCTTAGATTTTTATTTTTAGGACGTTTAAAAAGTTTTCTTCCTTTTTGTTTTCTCTTTTCTTTCATTCCCTTCTAGGACAATTCAGTTCTAAAACCATTTGTGAGAGTTAGGTAAGGTAAATGTCCTCACCCGGAGTGGAGGATACATGGTCCAGAGCATAGTGTAAACTCCTGAGTGGGGTCAGAAGCCCTCCCACCAGCCCTGCCACCTCCACACCCCAAACCAGTGGCAGCAGTGGTTTGGAATTATGAACCAGAGATGGGTAGGAAGAGAAGTGTATCTACATGTGGGGTGGCAGAAAACGGTGTCAAAGCCCAAGCAGAGTGAGGAGACATTTGTGAGGACTGGGGGGTTGGTATTACTTGGAAATTGATTACAGAGATGAAGATTGGTTAAATAAGCAAATACTTCAAGGATAATGGGAACCAGGCATCTCACTATTAAAGAAGGAAACTCTAAACATGGAAAGGGAGAAAGCTAGAATTAACCCTGTATAGAGCTGAAGAGAAATTGGGGGTGTCGAGGTGTTGGTATGAGCTCATAATATTTTTTATTTTGTTTTATTTTATTTATTTATTTATTTATTTTACAGAGTCTCAGTGTGTCGCCAGGCTAGAGTGCAGTGGCACGATCTGGGCTCACTGCAACTTCCAACTCCCTGATTCAAGCAATTCTCCTTCCTCAGCCTCCCGAGTAGCTGGGATTACAGGCAAGCATCACCACGCCCAGCTAATTTTTGTATTTTTAGTGGAGATGGGGTTTCACCATGTTGGCCAGGATGGTCTCGATCTCGTGACATCATGATCTACCCACCTTGGCCTCCCAAACTGCTGGGATTACAGGCATGAGCCACCACGGCCAGCCTGAGCTCATGATTTTTTATATATAGATAGGGGCAGAGATATAAATAAATAGATATATAGAGATATAAACATATAAATGTATATAGAGAAATAAATGTAAACGAGAGGGCCTGGGAACAGTGACACCTCAATAGCAATGAGCACACAGAAACTATTTTCTAAGTACCATGTACCACTAAATGGAGCCAGGACCCTTGGAGAAATGGTTCATTTTGGGACCAAGGCAAAAAAGTGTACAATCAGTCTGGAATGCCTTTTTAATACCAGAAAGCAAAGGAGTGCTCAGAAAATAATAGTGATACATCTAAAAGATACAGAAACTGGCTTGGAGGAGAAAATCTGGACAAATTGGGGATAATTCAAACATAATGAAAATTACAAATTATAATCACTTGACCAGGAAACCATAAATCCTTACTGATACAAATAAATGAATGAATAAGTTGAAAGCTTGATGGGGAAAAGAATAAATGAATGACACCAATTTTATGAGGAATAGGATATTTATATAGTATCAAAATATCCATCCATCATTCTTACAAATTACAAAGGGGAAAAAGAGTAACATTTCAGTGGTGAAGATTTTATCAAGTAATCAAAGTAATAGCATCTGTAACAGGACAAATAAAAATTGTATGCACCTGATAGGAAACAGTGAGAACACAATGTTGTTTCTGGGATATTTCTGCCAAAGATGCATGACTTGACTGTATTCATTAGGAAACATCAGGCCAACCCAAATAGAGGGACAACCTACAAAATAACTAGCCTATAATTTTCAAAAATATTGAGTTCATGAAAGTCAAAAAAAGATGAAGTAACTGTTTCAGATTGAAGGATACAAAAAAAACGCAACAACAAAATGAAAGACATGATTCTGAACAAGATAATTTTGCTCTAAAGAGACATTACTGAGAAAATTGTAAGACTTAAATAGGGTCTGAGAATTATACAGTAGTTATGTATCAATGTCAATTTCCTGATTTTGATGATTGTGTTGTGGTTATGTGGGGGAATGTCATGATGGTAGGAAATACACGCTAAAGTATTCAGAGTTGATGTGACATGAGATCAGCAACTTACCCTCAAATGGTGCAGAAAAATTTGTTCTTCATTTTGTACTTGCCATTTTCTGTTAGATGGAGAGGGATTCGAAACTTCAAAAAATTATAACAGGAAAACCCTGTCTAGGTTGAATTTTCACTTAGGAGTACCTTATAAACCAAATCACAGTTTTATTTGGTGATATTTCTCTCTCCTTCATTCCACTTGCTCTCACTCTCAGTGAGGTCCCTAATTCTCCCAATTACCACATTCAGTATCCCCCTTAATGTAGACAATTTTTGCCCTTTGGCAGGGAGAATATAAGGAACTCTATTTTCTATTTTAAAATTTCTCTAAGCCATCTTATAGGTATTGGGATTTCGCATCCTTGTCTTCTGGGCCTGCCATCTGGAAGCTGGTTTCGCTCCCTGTTTTGCCCTAGCTACCTTGACTAAGTCCTTGGCATTCAGTCAGTCTTTCCAGTTTTTATTTGGTCAGTCAATGAAAGATAAGGAAATAGTCACTGAGTATCAACTCTGTGCCAGACACCATCCCAGACACAGGATAATAATATGGCCAAAACCATTCTCACGAGCTCCATGTATTGAAACAAACAAGACTGTCATCAAGAAGAGCTCATTTCCAAGGTCACAATTTTTACTCTTCACAACATACACACACACAGAAGAAAACAGTTAGGAGGAGGAAGATAATAAATAAAAGGATTTATAGACTGTTATTCTCTGATGCTATTCCCACTGGAATGAGCAACACAGTTCTGGAAAATAAATGACCAGTACCTGAACCTATTAAATTGCCATGACTCATTTCTAAAGTATTTGGCTTATAATCCTTCTGAATCAATTCTATTAAAAATATCATTAACACTTGCTTACATCATTTACATAATGTGCGGGGACTAAATTAAAAGAATTTGGAACAAACAGTATATCTTGAGGCCTGGGTAGAGTGTTATTTTATGCCCCATGATTTTTTGTTCTTATTGCAACATTCTCTTCACAGTAGTGAATGAGTGGGTGGGAGGAGCTTACACCTTAATTCCAGTTAAAGTGTCTCATGCTAATGCACAATGGCTTATCTCATCTTTAAATTTTATTATTTGGAAGGAACCTACCCATGTGCCTGGACAATATACAGATATATACACCTGTCCCAGACTGAACTGTCCCTGAAGAATTATGGGATGATTATTACACTGCAGATTCATGCATTGAATTCTGGACTTCTCAAGAAAATTCCACAGCCAATGTCTTGCTTAGAGCTGATTTCTACATTGTACATTAAATATTTTTAACTGAAAATGGAGTTTTAATTTTATTTCAGAAATTACTATCACATATGTGTTAAAAATACAAGATCCGGATAATCTTATTGCCTAGATAAGCTACACAATTGTTCCATCCAGATTTTGCATCTATGTGATGCGCATAGGTATCACTGCTCTACTTAGACCGTATCTCTTAAGTGGTAGGTTTCTAGTTTTATATAGTTAACCAAATGGCCACAATTACAGCCCTTTTTCTTTCTGGTACACATTAAATCTCTTGCTCAGTCACCCAAATGAGATCCTTGCCTATTCACTGTGGTGTATAAGTTGTGTGCAAAACAGGTCAGAATTTGCTAAAAGGCTCTTGAAGGGTGTAGGTTAAGCTTTAAGACCCTGGAAATATAGATTCATCTTTATGCCCAATAAAAATAGTTTCTCTTACCATTTAAGCCAAACGTTCTGGTTTTACTAAAAATCAAAAGCAACTGGTAAATTTTTTTCCATAAAGATTGTATGCATTTTGAGATCCCCATTAGGAGGTGGGGGCAGATCACCACAATCCAGTAGAGACTTAAGTAGATCATGGCTGGGTTACACTTTCGTAAACTTTCATCCAACTCTGGTTCACCCTTCCAATGTGAACCCTCCAGGGGTCCTTACTGCGAGACTGGTAAGCTCTTTCTGCTTAACAGGTTATGACTCCAATTCTTTGTCTCTTTATCTCCATGAGACTGCCCAAAGATGCCCCACTCTGCTTGTCAGAGTATGACTTTCTGGTTTGCTTCTTAACTTCCTGCTCTGCCCAACTTAAGAATTCCACAAAAACTCAAGGGAAGATCTGTAAAGGTTAGGGATCTCTAGCATCTTGGTCCCTCCAGCATCTCCCCTCTCTCTGGCATCTTGGTCCCTCAAGTCCTAGGAGCCTTCACAACCCTGGGCTTCAATTGTTGTTGTTTTTGCAGTGTGAATTTATCAGAAGTTCTGCTGGCTTCTCTGCCTCTTAGCTGCAACCTCCTCTAGGATTTTTAGACTCTCTCCACTGGCCAAGAATGATAAATATCTCTTGAAGGAAAGCAGCTCACAAAATATCAACTCATCTCTCAGTATTACCTTCTTTCCTAGTAACTTGGCCCCTAAGTTACCTCAACTGTTCACCAAATTCTTCAAATACATCCTTTTTATATTTTCTTCCATTTTTCTGTTGCTCTCAGTGGGAGTGTTGTTCTACCACAACCTAATACATCATGCACTTCAGGATCTACTTTAATGATCTTTTAACTGAACATACATCATAGTTTAAAGTGATGCAACTTAAGTGCAAGTTCGTAAAAGAACTAGCTCCTGTCCCCATTTTTCTGTGGCATCTTATTATCTCATGTGATATAATTTGAATAATGCAGAAAGACTGGGTCCCTGCCTGAAAACATTTTATTCACATATATTTGTTACTTAAGATCCAACTTTAGGAAATATGTTCAGAGAATTATCTCTGTTCATATATGAATGTCTCTAGAAGAAGTGTGGCAGTCATTAACATTGATGATGAAAGATATCAAACTTTTATAAGAGGAGCAAGATAGAGGAAAGAGGAAAAATATGAGTCTGGGTCCTGCTAAGGAGAGAATTCCATGACTGGGTAGCCAGGAAAAAGGAAGGAAAGCCACAATGTGAGAAAAATACCCTGAGAGGATCAAGCTTTTCTATATCCCAATTTTGGCCAGGACTGGCTCTATATCCCAATTTT
Organism: Papio anubis; assembly: GCF_008728515.1. Taxonomy (NCBI): domain Eukaryota; kingdom Metazoa; phylum Chordata; class Mammalia; order Primates; family Cercopithecidae; genus Papio; species Papio anubis. The sequence goes on from NC_044985.1 coordinate 31,190,723, forward strand.
GGCCAGGACGGTCAGGATAATGTACCTCTTTCTAGATGAATAAATACTAGGAAGAAGCTTAATGTTCAACAAGGCTGGACACTCTTCTTAGGGGCTGAAAGGGAGCAACTGGCTTTGTAGAGAGTGTATGGCCTAACTAGGCCTGACCTACTCACTCCTTTCCTATTTTTCTCGTTAGCAGACAAAAGTTTTCATTGATCCAGCATGTTAATTTTTTTCCTTGAACAATAATGAAACCCATGGAAAAGTCCTGTGCTTGCATAGAAAAAAGTAACCAATATGAAAGAAAGGAAACTTTTTTTTTTTTAAGAGATGGAGTCTCGCTCTGTCGCCCAGGCTGGAGTGCAGTGGCGCAATCTTGGCTCACTGCAAGCTCCACCTCCCAGGTTCACGCCATTCTCCTGCCTCAGCCTCCTGAGTAGCTGGGACTACAGGTGCCTGCCACCACGCCCGGCTAATTTTTTGTATTTTTAGTAGAGACGGGGTTTCACCGAGTTAGCCAGGATGGTCTCGATCTCCTGACCTTGTGATCCGCCCGCCTCGGCCTCCCAAAGTGCTGGGATTACAGGCGTGAGCCACTGCGCCCGGCCAGAAAGGAAACTTTTGATCTTAAAGTGCTTGTGCTGTGAACAACATGTGCTAAATCACACACTTTCTGTATACCCAAACTTTAGTCTTAGATTTGGTTTGGACTAAAGTAAGTTCTATTACTCATTGTGAAATGGGTGTGTTTCCTGTTTCTCCGGAAATGGGAGCTGGTTTACAACAAGAGGCTTCCTAAAGAGAGACAAAAACCATAAATCACTATACATGATGAACATTTGCCATTCCGCTAGCATGTTGCTGCAGCTGCTTCCAGTTTTGCTGGGATAAAACATTGACACCTGTTATTCAGCGAGGTATATCAGGATGGATGGAACCATGAGAGGGTAGCCACAACACCAACATGCTGCAAATGGCATTTTATTTATTTCCAAAATTAAATGAAAGTGGTTACAACCCTAGCCAACCTTGGACTCTCAGGCCCAAATCTGTTCTAAAACCAAGAAATAACTATATCTCAAAGATTCACAGGTGGAAAGAAATGGAAGGACACTCCTATGGTGAATAAAAAGGAAATAATATTTATTAAACTCCTACCACATACCTGCTAGGCTCAGGGTTTATTCACCTTTTAACATTTAACTTTCACATTACTCCCATGATAGCTGGGATTATTCTCATTTTTGAAAAGAGAAATTCATGGCTCTGAAAATTTAGATCACTTCCTGAGATGACCCCACTAATAAATGGTAGGTATGAGATTTAAGCCTGCGTACTTCTGATTTCAAAGCTCATTGCTCCATGATGCCAAAATACCACTTTGTATCATCCTGTCTTCTGGATTCTTTGAAGACCTTACTGCCATAACAGACCACATTCAATGCCTTTTAAAATCACATGGAGGCATGTGTGCCTCATATTTCACAGTGAGACAGCTCCATACATAAGTTAAAGCCTGAGCACATAGTTGCCAGGGTCCTGATAATATCACCCTGGCATGAACTGACATAGTAGTAGGCCTCCTCAATTCAACTTCTGTCAAATCCAATGACTTAATTAAAGCCCTGGGAATGATGCGAATCTCAATAGCAGGGCACTCTGGGAGCCTTCTATAATCTGAAGCAAATACAGAAATAAAACTACTAGAGAGAACCTATCAAAGTCACAATATATCTATTACCACAGCTGTTTCTTCTCAGACACTAGGCTCCCTCCTGAGCCTATTATTAAGTGCAAATGACCAGGCTCAGTTACTGTTATTTTTAAAAACATTACTTATCGTGCATTGTGTTCTGAAACTTGTTGACTTATTTTAATTTGCATAATTATAATAATTTTCTCCTATGTTAATGCTGTAGGATTATATTAGGATTCTGCCTTTTATTTAAAGAACTTTGCAGGTTCAAAAGCACATTGTTGTCATATCACTTTTGACCCTTTCAGGCAGTTGAGAGGCAGTGATGATAGAAGAATACATTTTGCTAAGTTTATTTCTTGGCTCATGATTGGAAGAACTGGCAGAGTTTGAGAGACCGAAAAAGGGTAACAGAAATGAAAGGGATTAGGAGAGTAAAAGAATGTAAGGAGATGTCAAAACAAAGGGAAGACGAGCTCCTCCTTTGTAGAGCTTCTTCAGAGTGTACTTTAGTGTTTATTATAACATTTGCTTTTTTTTTTTTTTTAAACAACTCAGGGTACTTGGTCACATTTTACAGAAAATGAACTTATGAATAATTACTCATCTAGTTTGCCTCAGAGCCAGGTTAGAAAAAAACCTAAATCTCTCAGCTCTTGACCTAATGTTGTTCTCCGTAGAATAAATACTTTGTCCAAGAAGATTTGCCCAGCAAAATATTCAGAGGACTGCTAAGCTACTAGGCGTCCACCCTTACATTGTAGAATAAATCAGGAAGCTTTCCACTGTGTGATCAATTCATTTATTTTCAGAAAAATTGCCTATATTTACTTACCATATATCTAGTGTTTAAATTCTACTTCCAGGTATTTTCACAGGTACCCCCAGGTTCTTCTAGTATGTCTTGAAATGAAAAAGGTAACAAACCTCTGATAACATCAAGACAGCAGGATTCACAACTTGACTCCTGCCCATCAATCCCAAGTCCAAGGCTGTCCAAGGAAAGCACAGTTGGGTTCACATAAAATCCAAGACACTCTCCCCGAACTCCAAAAGGGAGATGAAGATAGAAGCTCATGGCCCTAGAAGGTGTAATTACCATTCTGTTCCTTATTTCTCTTTTTTCTAAAGCTCTGTGGCCCCTCAGTCAGTGGGAGGACAATCAAGCAATTGAAACAGCCCAGAAGGACATGGGAAGAGAAGGGGCAGCACAGGGACGCCAATAAAGCTTACTAGTCTTGTAGAGAAGGAGAAAGGTTTCTGCATGAGCCATCTGACCCCGCAGCTATATTTCCAACTTTCTTGTAAGCGCGGTCCACTGGATCACTCATCACACCTTCAAATGCCACAAGATCTAAGTCAAATATATCCTCTTCTCCTCTTAAGCCAGTTTTTCCTCATAATTCTAAATTATAGAATTATAATTTACTACTTACTGCAAGAAGGTTATGAGGACCAGATGAAAGTGAGAATATACAGGCATCTGTAAGCACTCAGAAAAAGCTGCATCAACTCTTAAAACGATTTTTCTCATTTACAGTGTCATCACACAATTTAAGCCTTTATTGGAACTCACACTGATAATTGCAATATGTTCTGGCTTAATGGCCCTCAAGTGCATTGGCCCTAGTGTTCTCTTCTGATAGTGCCTCCCACTAGTATTACACATGTATGTATGCCACAGTCAAAACACTCCTCCCTGTTATCAGAACACCCCTATGCTTCCCTATTTCTTGGTTTCTTCCCTAGTATCCCCTTTCCATGGAATGTTCCGCTTTCCCTTCTCTTAGCTCATCTCAAATTTCTTTACTTCTATAAAGTCTTCATTTGATTTTTCATATTACATCTGATACCTAGCACATTGTGAGTACATTCTACTCTAAGAATTTCATTAGTGTCTTCCTCGTACCGCTGTCCAATTCCTTGTGTGTTAATCATGTGTCCCTGTTCCAGCTTCTGCCTCCCAGTTTAAAACTTCTTTACAACAAAGTCTTACTTATCTTTATATGCTCAGGGTCTAACATAATGCCTTCCACAAATTTTTATTGTTTTCAATGTGTTCTTGGAAATATTTTCTTTAACTGACCATATAGTAACATAGGATACTATAAAATTGAATTATAATCACTTAGTAAACTATACAACCAGCTTTGAGATTCCCAAACATTACTTAAGATGTCACCAAAACATGATTGAAAAATAAATCACTAATCTGAACCAAGGCAACTCTAAAATAAGCTATTATGTGTTAGAATAGAAATAAGAAATGTTTTAGCTACAAAAATAATAGTATTGACTTTAAATATGTTATTGAAAATAATCTGTGAATATATATATTTATATATATGGTGACATATATATTCATACATATATATCAGTGACATATATATGCGTGTGTCACCAATAAGAAAGCTGAGGTATAGCAAGAATGAATAGTTTGCGTAAGGCAGCACAGGTAAAGAAGAGTTAAACCAAGACTCAAGACAAGCCTTTCTGTCTTCACTGGCTGTGCTTTTCTCATCATTTTGCACCAACTGCTAGAGTTTTATCAGCTCTACTTATGAAAACTTCAAGTCCTTTCTGGGTTTGGGAATAGGCAAAGAAAGATTAAAATACAGCATTTCCTGAGTCACGATGTTATAATCTAGGGCTTGGCAAACTTTTGCTGTAGAGGACCAGATAGTAAATATTTTAGGCTTTGTGGACCATATGGTCTACTCAAATCTGCCATTATTCTGTGAAAGCAGCCACAGAAAATATGTGATGGAATAAGCATGGCTGTGTTCCAATAAAACTTGGGAAACTTTATAAAAATCAGACAGTGGACCCAATCAGGCCTGCAGGGTATAGTTTGTGACCCCAGTTAAAATCTGCAATAAAGGTTCACCTACTGTCATGGCAAACATGTTGGCAAAGTGCTGTCTTGTGCTAGTATGAAACATTAATGAATTAATCATTCATATTACACTTGTATTAGATATTTAGGGCACAATACTGCATAAAACATGGAAATTGACAAAATTATACATAATTACAACTCCAAAACACATGTTATTCCCACAACAGAAAATGAGATAATCTACTAAAACACATTTTAAAAATCTGAAAGTGGAAAGCATTTCTTCCCTGCAGTTGTTTGAATTTAGAATATGTCATTAATAGATTTTAAGTCCAGAAAATAAACGAAGCCAAATACCTATGACCTTTGGTTTCTACATTCCCGCTCCTAAAATAAATGATCCATTCCGATGAGTGTGCACTATAGTACCTCAGACTAGAGATGATTCAATATAACCTAATCTTTCTTGAGAAGAGGATTGTGTAGGAAATCACAGAATGCAAAATATAACTTGCTCTTAATAGAGATAAGTTTTGTTTTCATATAAGCGAGTGGAAACATTTGACCCAACATGGCAGACAATTTATTTATAAAGAAAAATGCCTCTTTCCCCTTGTGAGCTGGTTGAGAGCATTCCCTGAGGTCTTCAGATTGGTCATACAATTGTGGAAAGCTCACACAATGTGAGGTTGTGACTGAGTAGAGAATAGGAGGCACACTACTTTGCTGTCTCTCTAGGAAGCCTGGCCTAACCTCAACAGCAGAAACTCTATCTCCTTTAGATCTTCTCTTATACTCATGGTTCAGAGCCCTCATTTGTTCCTATGTATTGTCTGCTATTGTTACCCATTTATTTCAAATATATGTCTTATTTTTAGAATTAGATTGTAATCTTTGAAATGGGATACATGCGAGTCTAAACCCCAGTTTCACTTTTTATTAGCTTTGTGACTGTTGTCAAACTATTCATCTTCTCTGAATCAGCTGCAGACAGTAATAGCATCTATTTCATAGGCTTTTTGTTGGCTCACATTTAGTAACCAGCATAACCATAGTCACCACCATCACTATCATCGGTATTTTCATGCCTTCTCCTCTATGAAGTTTTCATTAACTGCCCACCACAATTCATTGTTCACCACCTCACAGAATTTTCAGCATTTCCAAATACTTTATCATTTTTATGCTCATTAGGTCAACCTACTTCCAACAGAATTACCTTCACTTATTTATGTCCTGGGATTGTTAATGAGGGTAGACATTTAAAAAAAAAAAAAAAAAAAACTCATTTGAAAACCACCTATCTGTTTGATGTAAAGCTACAGATAAAAATACTATGTTGTTCAATGTTCCTTTTATAAGGTCAGTTGTGATATGAATTCACTGAGAAAATGTCACCTTTTCTTAAAAATCAGAACACTTCTTTCCAAGAGTAATAAGAATTATCTAACTACATTTTAATTGTTGCCCTAGATTCTCCTGATTCTGAGTGGGATTACCTCCTATTTTGTATGTTTCTTTTTTCTTTTTGTGAGGCTTTGATTCTTTAAAAACAACTCAGTGACATATATGTTAGTATCTCTCAATGTACATGTTGGTTAGGTTCTTGGAAAGTGGCAAGTGATTCAAAAACACTGAAACTTAAATTTGACATAATAAAAAAGGAGATATATTTTGATAGGTTAAAAAAACAACAGTTTATGCTCCCCTTTTTTTTCTGTATCACATCAATATGAACTGTAAATAAACATTTTATGTAAATATGTGAACATATTAAAAATGTTTATTCATGAACAGAAACAGAGTTCCTAAGACTGTTCAATAGATCTACAATAGACATAAGGCATGAAGCCATTGGAAATTACCTCATACAAAGTATTGCACACCAAGGTGAAAGATAAAACCCATAATGCTCATTAATTCACCTTTTTTAATGCATCTGAGAGCCTAGATTTTTACTCCATTGGTGTCAGCCTTTTTCTATTTCTTTTTCTGTGGGCCTTCTGGCTCACATTGTATTTTTTAGTCACGATTTTTACTTGAGATGGACACAGGACTCCATAAGGCATAATCTCAGGATACTTGAAGGGTATACATAGTAACTGAAAAGGATTTTGTGACTGCTGGCCAAGTAATCACTGTGCATTATGATGAGGGTAATGCCACATGCTGTGGACCTGACCACCAGCCAGTACCTCAAACTAATGAAGGAACCCCTCATGTACATAAAATCTGGCAGGCAGCTTAAATCATGCCATTCTAAACTTAGGACACACATCTGCTAAATATTGTTAATTTCCTTACCACTTTCTTTCCATAACTTGCAAATAAAATACAATAAATTTATACATTGACAAATAGATTTAGAAATACATAGTTTTAAGTTGAATCAAACATTCAACTTCTTTAAGCCCTCATTTTCCTAATTATAAAACAATACTAATATATCTCTTTCATGGAGCTGTTGTGAGAATTATATAAAATAACAGCGTGCCTGACACAGTAAGTACTCATTAAGTGTTAGTCACTGTTCTTGGCTATTACTGAAAAGTGACCAATGTCAGTAAATGAAAGTATTTACTGGGGTCTACTCTATCTCTAACGCTTCAAGCCAGTCTGATACATAAATTTAAAATGCCCCTATTGGTTCATGGAGGTTAAGAATTGACACCAGTCAACATTTGTTCTAACCTTATTTCTACCAAATCCCATTTAGCCCTAATGCTGGAAACTTCAACTACCAATTAGCAACCAGAGACATGTGTATCTATCTTGCAGACCAACAATATTATAATTTCCCTGAGTGCAAAATTCTGTCTCTTTGTACCCATCCTTACACCCTCACCTCAGCTTTTCAATATTCATGAATGCTCAATGATAGTTAATAACCTGGCTTCCTATCCATTACACTAACCTCTGTTATCCAAGCACAGAACAACCCTCAAGCAGTAAGGAAAAAAAGAAAAAAATGAAAAAAAAAAATTCTATCCTCTCTTCTCCCACCTCATTTGCAGCAAGAGCTATGAAAGATATTTATCTCAAGTCACCCATCATTTAAGCTGACCTTGCATCAAGACACTATTTACAGACACTCTTATATAAGAAAAGTTAGAAGCAGCCGGTGATACATTTAAATGCAGAGGTATTCCAGAGGCCAAAAGGATGTAAATGGAATTTTCACAGCCAAGACTTCATGGGAAAGCTTTTAAGTTTTCCATAAAAGATCTGAGTAATTATTAGGGATAAATTTTAACAATCTGCAAGTAAATTTGCAACAAGTCCCTGGGTAATTCTGAGCCACTCTTTATCTTTTCTTTTCAGCTCTTGGAATCCTAAATAGATTCAACTCTTTTTCCAAATGGATTGTCATTTACACACACACACACACACACACACACACACACACACACACAGCGTTGTGCTCAAGCTAGTATTTGCTTACACAGAGCTGATTTTTATTCTGGAAATTGTAAACTGATTGATACACTGTTTGTAGCTGAAATTGGCCATGGTGGGAAATATTTACACCACAGAAATCAGCAAACTCTACAAATCAGGCCTTTTGTTCCCCCAGATAGTGAGTTTACCAGCACAGGTTGACTAATGTGCTGTTACTTGTGGAATTACAAAAAGTAATCAGGACTCAGCCTAGGGCCATCTTTAACAAAGCAAGAGTAAAAGATTTCCAAAAGAAGGCTCAGATGACTGAGAGAATAGCTAGCTATCAAAAAAGCAAATATGTTAAAGGTAAGTTTGGGGAAATCAGATCCTGTATATTGTTAAAACACTAACATAATTTTTAATATTGCCTATGGTGGTTACTCTTTTACCCATGCTCTAAAAACCCAGTCAAGTTTTGGATCAGCCTAGGATATTTATGTATACTACAGCTGTTTCCTGGACTAAGACGACTGACACAAAATAATAATGGCTCATAATAATGTAAATGTGGCTCAATCATTAAGAAAAACATATGTGAATAATTGACCTGGTAATTCAGGGCCCCGAATGCTTTCTAACAGTGATTTCATGGACGAAGTCATTGTCAGTGCTCCTAATACTTAGGTACAAAGTGGATTCCCTAAATTAACAACTCCGCACACAAAGTCCCTGACAGTCCTATCTCTATTCTGTGACCCATACATCAAAACTGATTCATTCTTTAAGACAAGGAGGGTGACAGAAAGATTCAAACACAACTCAAGGCATTAAATATCTCTGGATCATCATGAGGAGGCAGAGGGAGGAGTAACACCAGTTGTGTCAGGAATGGAGGAGCTTAATTTTAAATTACTAAGATTAATCATCATTTCACAGTTATAAAACCACACATTTAACTTCTTGCACTTTTTTCCAGAAGCAATTTCTTACAAAGTTTGTCCAAATGCAGACATTAAGCAAAAAATAAACATTAATATATACACTAAATGGTGTCAAAACTAGAGCAATCAATATCCTAAAATGAATTCAGGTTTGTAAATGGAAGAACAACAAGTTTTAAGCATTAAGAAAAAATGCTTAATGCTTAAAATAATTTTTGAGCACCAAGTGTGCACACAGCATTGCCTTCACTATATAAGTCGAAGGCAAATATAAGTTGAAGAGGTACTGCATCTTCCAAAGAAATCAATATCTTAGTTTTATGAATAATTTTCAGAGAAAATGTTACAGATGAACTCATGAAGCTTCTAGAATTTACATTTTTATCTCCTGAACTTACTTTTAAGGATCAAGGTAACAATACACAGTAACAGGTGGCCACACATGACTTCTTCCTTACATGACTCTTATAAATTTAGGTTATTTTTACATTTTTAAAACATTATATGAAAATTATATATATACACATATACACACATGTATGTGTGTATATATGTGTGTGTGTATATATACATATACACACGTGTATATGTATATATACATGTATATCTATATATATGGGTGTGTGTGTATATATGTGTGTGTGTGTATATATGTGTGTATATATATATGATTACTATAAGGAATTGGCTCACATGATTATAAGAAGTCCAAGATCTGCAGTTGGCATGCTGGAGAGCCAATGGTATAGTACCAGTCCAAGGTCAAAGGCCTGAGAACCAGGTGAGCTGATGGTAAGTTCCAGTTCAAATCCAAAGGCAGGAGAATTCCAATGGTCCAGTTTAAAGACAGTCAGGCATGAGAAATAATTCTTTCTTACTCAACCTTTTATTCTATTCTGTCCTTCAACAGATTGGATGAGACCTATCCATACTGGGGAGGACAATTTGCTTTACTTATTCTACCAATCCAAATGTTAACCTCATCTCGAAACACTCTCACAGACATACCCAGAAATCATGTTTAATCAAATATCTGGGAACCTCCTAGTCCAGTCAAGTTGACATATAAAATTAACTATCATACTGCCCAGTTGTGTAATTTACTAACTATAAGTCACTCAGTATGACTATGGACCTTCCGTTTTTCAGAGCAAATAGAAAGTCATACATATATTTTTCTTTTCATATTTCTAATAAAATACATGTTTCCTATTGGTTCTGTATCTCTGGAGAACTCAGACTAATACAGATAGTAATCTTTTCTCTGACTTCATTGTCTATTCTTGTTTATTTTGTTGTTGTTGCTGCTGCTGCTGTTTTTTATTTGCTTTTGTATTTGCCAATATTTTCAGCTTTTTATGTCTATTTTTTATATTGAAACATTTCTGTAAATATCTTAATACTTATTAGGGCAATGCAAAATATAAATAAGTAAATAAAACATTTTCTATGTCATTTTCTTTTATCTTTAACAATCAACAGATAAAAGTGTTTAATATTTATTAGCTATTTTTACCTCTTCGTTAAGATTTTACTATTCTTTTCCTTTGCCTAATATCTACTGCATGGTTGGTTATGTTTCTTTGTTGGTTGTTTTAACTAACAAGAAATAACTATTATTTTATTAAGGATAATGTGTATGATGTAAATACATTTTTCAGTTTGCTACTTGTCTTTTAAATGTTTATGTTGTATTTTGCTATACAGAAGTCTTTTACATCCTGTAAGAAGTCAAACGTTTTTTCTCTTTTAGTTATGGTTTTCCTTTTGATCTCATGTTACAAAGCCCTTTGATAGTCTAGCATCATAAAGACATTTACCTAGTTTCTCTAAATTAATGTTTTATTCTTAACAGTTTTAGTTCTTCTGAAGCTTATTTTTAATAACATTTAAAATATCTTAACTATTTTCATACCCACTAATCAACGAGTTCATCTTTTACCACTGACTTAACACAACATGCTTATTATGTATTAGGTCTCTTTCTTGGCTTTCAATTCTGTTCATTTAAAATTTTCCATCTACTTTAGAACTACTACAATTCCACTATAACTATTTTAACTTTAGAATTGGCTTTAGAATCTGGCAATATAAGTTCCCATTCCTCACTCATCTTAAAAATCTCCAGGTATTCTTTTCTTCCTAGTTTTTCACATAAATATGAGAATTATTATTAAGTCCTTATTAATACACAAAAATATACATGCACACACTCAATCTTATATTTGGAATTGTATTAAATTTGTGAATAACTTAAATGGCTAAATAATATAAATGTTTATCAGCCTGATAGAAATAAAAAAGGTACTGTCTTTGATGGCTTCATTCCCAAACTGGTGAAGTCACAGCATATTTAGTATGACCTGATCTGTTAAAGAACTTCCAAATAAATCAAAACTGGATAGTCATTTTTTTAAAATTATATTTTAAGATCTGGGATACATATGTAGAATGTGCAGGTTTGTTACATAGGTATACACATGCCATGGTGGTTTGCTGCACCCATCAACCCATCATCTACATTAGGTATTTCTCCTAATGCTATTTCTCCCCTAGCCCCCCACCCCCTGACAGGCCCTGGTGTGTGATATTCCCCTCCCTGTGTCCATGTGCTCTCATTGCTCAACTGCATGTTCAGTGAGAACATGCAGTGTTTGGTTTTCTGTTCCTGTGTTAGTCTGCTAATAGTGATGCTTCCAGCCTCATCCATGTCCCTGCAAAGGACATGAACTCATCCTTTTTATGGCTGTATAGTATTCCATGGTGTATATGTGCCACATTTTCTTTATCCAGTCTATTATTGATGGGCATTTGGGTTGGTTCCAAATCTTTGCTATTGTGAATAGTACTGCAATAAACATATGTGTGCATGTGTCTTTACAGTAGAATGATTTATAATCCTTTGGGTGTATACCCAGTAATGAGATTGCTGGGTCAAATTTTTAAGCTCCATGGTAGAAACCTGGATTTGAAACTTAGGGATCTGTCCTAAAATATCTTTTCTAGTAGAAATCTTGTATTTCAAAGAAGATAATAATGTTAATGGGAAAAATACTTCTTTACAGGCCAGTAGCCTACAATATTCATTAGCTTTTGTCTTTCTTTCCTTTTCTTGGTATATTCCTTCCTTCATTCTCATATATTTAGCTTGTCAACATTCTGTATCTAAGATGTTCATTCAGCTAATGCATAGTTTATCATTTGAGAATATAATCATTGATTTTGCTCTACAAAATCCATAAGAAATATATTCTAATTTGTGAAGTAAGACGAACATGATGCTCAAGGTTACATAAATTAGGTTTTACCAATCGTATTGGTCTTTTATATGTAAACATGTTTTTGTAATTATATATTAAGAAATCATTAAATGTTAATATGAAATTATTTTATAATACAATCAAATACAAAGCATTTTGGATTGGTCTATTAAGCAACTTAGTGCATATGTGTGTGCATGTGTGTGTGTTTATTCATGCTTTCTCTGGGAAAATATTAATTTCTGTCTTGAGGCTTCAGAAGTTTGCTTAATTGGGTCTTTCTGTTCCCATAACCCAGCATAAGCTGTGATGGTAATTGGTATGTGACTAATAACACGTGGCAAAAAATAAACAATAAAACATATCTACCTATATCTAGGGTATGTATGCCATTGAAAGTAATAGATTTTTATCTATGATTAAGTACAATGAATGGATAAAGTTGCAAAAGATCATGTGCATCACTAATTACAAATTATTCATTTCATAGATGAGAAAACAGAGGCTCCAAGATCACACAGGCCGTATAGGGTCATATGCATTTGTCAGTCAAGCTCGCTGAGACCCAGTTTCTTTCTCTGTAAGGAGATTCTATGATGATGACAGGTCAATTTTAAAAGATTGATAATTATATTATATGGCAAATAAAAGCATAGACACTACAATGAAAGAATTGCTTTATCTCAACAAAATCTTAGAGAGAATGGGAAACTGAGTTCAAAATTGCAATGATAAGAGTCTTCACAGAGTGCTAGAACCACAAGTTCTGGACTTGAGCATAAGAAACCCAAGACGGACCCTGGTAGGCAAGAGCAGTTGCAGCAGATGGAGAAAAAGTCATCTGCCTCTGGCTTTTATGCTCCACGTTTTGGTACTGTGAGACAGGCATTAACACTTATCAATCCATAAGCATATAGTACAGTATTATTCACTACAGTCATCATACATGAGATCTCTAGAACTTATTCATTCTACATAACTAAAACTTTTAGATCTTGAATATTCTCATCACACACACATAGAAAAGGTAACTGAAGTGATAGATATTTCGATTAACTTGACTGTAGTAACAATTTCACAATGTATGTCACATTGTCCAACTGAAACATAAATAATTTTTATAAAATAAAAACAAAAGGTTGTTAAAAAGCTACAGGCAGAAAGTAAATGCAGTGGAGAAAATATAATTTGTCTTTTTCTATTTTGAATGACTGCATGAGTATTACATTCTCACTTATGAAACTTCAAACAAGTCAAAAATATATTAGTAAGAAATGCAAGTCCCATTTTATCCCCCACCCCCATACACCGCAAAACAGCAAATATGGCAGCCTGCTCCTTCCTCTGAGAGTTCCATCCCAGGGGGGCACCAACTTGATGCCAGTCAGAACTCTTCTGTAGGAGGTGTCTGGAAATCCCTATTCGAGGTCTCACCCAATCAGAAGGAATGGGATCAGAGTCCTGCTTAAAGAGGTGTCAGGCTGAGCCTTGGCAGAGTGAGTATGCTGCAGTTGGGGGAATCCCCCACGTCCAGAACACCCAGACTTTCCAGAGCCAGCAGGCAGGAATGGCTGTCAGCTAAGCTGCAGTTACAGTGGCCACCCCTCCCACTGGTGGCTCCACCCCAGAGAGAGATCAGAGTCTGCTTGTAAAACCCTGGCTAGAGTTGTTGAAATTCCCAGAGGGAGGCCCCATACAGTGAGGAGGTGAGAGGTGAAGCCAGTTGGACTTGCTGGGTTGAGTGGGGACTTGGAAAACTTTTCTGCCTAGCTAAAGGTTTCTAAATGCACCAATCAGCACTCTGTAAAAACGCACCAATCAGCACTCTATAAAACGGACCAATCAGTAGGACGTGGGTGGGGCCAAATAAGGAAATAAAACTGGCCACCTGCTCGGGTCTCCTTCCACTCTGGAAGCTTTGTTCTTTCACTCTTCACAATAAATCTTTCTGCTGCTCACTCTTTGGGTCCACACTATCTTTATGAGCTGTAACACTCACCACAAGGGTCTGTGGCTTCATTCCTGAAGTCAGCGAGACCACGAACCCACTGAGAGGAACAAACTCCTCCAGACGCACCACCTTTAAGAGCTGTAACACTCACTGCAAAGGTCTATGGCTTCACTCCTGAAGTCAGCAAGACCACAAAACCACCAGAAGGAAGAAACTCTGGACACATCTGAACATCTGAAGGAACAAACTCTGGACACACCATCTTTAAGAACCATAACACTCACCGTGAGGGTCTGCAACTTCATTCTTGTAGTCAGCAAGACCAAGAACCCACCAGAAGGAACCAATTCTAGACACATTTTGATGACCACGAAGGGACAATCACCAAGTGGTGAGTACCACTGGATCCCTTTCACTTGCTATTCTGTCCTGTTTTTCCTTAGAATTCAGGGGCTAAATACCGGGCACCTGTTGGCCAGTTAAAAGTGACTAACACAGCCGCTGGACTAAAGACATGGGTGTCAGGCATTCTGGGAAAGGGCACTCTAACAACTCCCAACTCTTCGGAGTTGGGAGCATTGGTTTGCCTGGAACCAGCTTCTGCCTTTCCTGTACTTCTGGGCTGAGCTGAGGGTCAACAGAGAGGAAAGCCATTCAGCTCCAGGGTCCCAAAAACAAGTTGGTTGACCCTGCAGCCATGAGTGGAACTCTCAAAGTCACTCAAGCGAGACTCGCCCATCTATCCTATCTATCCTGACCCTTGCCTCCTGGGTCCTAATGCCTGTCAGACAAACTTCCTCTCACCTTTCTTCTCTGAGGCTAGTCCTTCTAAAAACCACTCCCTGTCTCTGGTGCTTTTCTAGTTTCTCCTATAAGAATGATTTCTAGTATAAATTCCAGGACTCTAGTCCCTTCTTTAGGCACCCAGGCTCACCAATCAGAAAGATATAATTTTTGTCCAAAGCCCCATCAGTGGTGGGGGGACTATCCGGAATTTTAGGATCCCTCCTCAGACTAGCAGGCCTAACAAAAGTTATTCCTGAAGCTAGGATATGGGGAACTTCAGAAATGGTATCTTTCCTAATCATATAAGTGAGGACAAAAGGCATCACTCTTTCAACTCTGGAGATCCCTTCCCTCCCTCAGTGTATGGCCCTCCACTCCATTTTTGGGGCATAACATCTTTATCTTTATAGGACAGTGGTAAGATGCCAATACTAACAGGAGAATGCTCAGGATTCTAACAGGTTTTCGAGAATGCGTTGGTAAGGGCCACTAAATCCAACCTTTCTCGGTCCTCCTTTTGGTCTAGGAGGAAAACTAGTGTTTCTGCTGCTGCGTTGGTGAGCACATCTATTCCAATCAGCAGGGTCCCGGGACTGTTGTGGGTTCTTGGGAAGGGGGAGAAACAAACAAACCAAAACCACAGGCAGTTTTGTCTTTCAGATTGGAAGCACTCAGGCATCAACAGGCTCACCCTTGAAATGCATCCTAAGCCATTGGGACCAATTTGACATGCAAACCCTGAAAAAGAGGTGGCTCATTTTTTTCTGCACTATGGCCTGGCCCCAGTATTCTCTCTCTGATGGGGAAAAATGGCCACCTGAGGGAAGTATAAATTACAATACTATCATGCAGCTTGACCTTTTCTGTAAAAGGGAAGTCAAATGGAGTGAAATACCTTATGTCCAAGCTTTCTTTTCATTGAAGGATAATCCACTACTACGCAAAGCTTGCAATTCTCATCCCACAGGAGGACCTCTCAGCTTACCTCCATATCCTAGCCTCCCTATAGCTCCCCTTCCTATTAATGATAAGCCTCCTCTAATCTCCCCCAGAAGGAAATAAGCAAAGAAATCTCCAAGGGACCACAAAAACCCCCAGGCTATCGGTTATGTCCCCTTCAAGCTGTAGGGGGAGGGGAATTTGGCCCAACCAAGGTACATGTCCCCTTCTCCCTCTCTGATTTAAAGCAGATCAAGGCAGACCTGGGGAAGTTTCCAGATGACCCTGATAGGTACATAGATGTCCTACAGGGTGTAGGGCAGACCTTCTATCTCACCTGGAGAGATAGCATGCTATTGTTAGATCAAACTCTGGCCTTTAATGAAAAGAATGCAGCTTTAGCTGCAGCCTGACAGTTTGGAGATACCCGGTAGCTTAGTCAAGTACATGATAGAATGACAGCTGAAGAAAGGGACAAATTCCCTACCAGTCAGCAAGCCGTCCCCAGTATGGATCCCCACTGGGAACTTGACTCAGATCATGGGGACTGGAGTCATAAACATCTGTTGGCCTATGTTCTAGAAAGACTAAGGAGAATTAGGAGAAGGCCCATGAATTATTCAATGATATCCACCATAATTCAGGGAAAGGAAGAAAATCCTTCTGCTTTCCTTGAGTGGCTACGGGAGGCCTTAAGAAAATATACTCCCCTGTCACCCAACTCACTAGAGGATCAATTGATCCTAAAAGATAAGTCTATTACCCAATCAGCCACAGATATCAGACGAAAGCTCCAAAAGTGAGCCCTGGGCCCCGAACAAAATCTGGAGGCATTATTAAATCTGGCAACCTCAGTGTTCTACAATAGGGACCAAGAGGAACAGGCCCAAAAGGAAAAGTGAGATCAGACAAAGGCCGCAGTCTTAGTCATGGCCCTCAGATGAACAAACATTGGTGGTTCAGAGAGGACAGGAAATAGAGTAGGTCAATCACCCGGCAGGGCTTGTTACCAGTGTGGTTTGCAAGGACACCTTAAAAAAGATTGTCCAAAGAGAAACAAGCCGCCCCCTTGTCCATGTCCACTATGCTGAGGCAATCACTGGAAGGCACACTGCCCCAGAGGGCAAAGGTTCTCTGGGCCAGAAGCCCCCCAACCAGATGATCCAACAACAGGACTGAGGATGCCCACGGCAAGTGCCAGCTCATGTCATCACCCTCACTGAGCCTGAGGTACATTTAACCATTGAAGGCCAGGAAATTGACTTCCTCCTGGACTGGCATGGCCTCAGTGTTAATCTCCTGTCCCAGATGACTGTCCTCAAGGTCCGTTACCATCGGAGGAATCCTGGGACAGCCTGTAACCAGGTATTTCTCCCACCTCCTCAGTTGTAATTGGGAGACTTTGCTTTTTTCACATGCCTTTCTTGTTATGCCTGAAAGCCCCACACCCTTATTAGGGAGGGATATATTAGCCAAAGCTGGAGCTATTGTCTACATTAATATGGGGAACAAGTTACACATTTGTGGTCCCCAACTTAAAGAGGGAATCAACCCTGAAGTCTGGTCATTGGAAGGACAATTTGGAAAGGCAAAAAATGCCCGCCAAGTTCAAATCAGGGTAAAAGATCCCACCACTTTTCCTTATCAAAGGCAATATCCCTTAAGGCCTGAAGCTCATAAAGGATTACTGGATATTGTTAAACATTTAAAAGCTCAAGGCTCAGTAAGGAAATGCAGCAGTCCCTGCAACACCCCAATTCTAGTGACTGCACTAGTCAGTGGAGACTAGTGCAAGATCTTAGACTCATCAATGAGGCAGTAATTCCTCTATCTCCAGTTGTACCCAACCCCTATACCCTGCTCTCTCAAATACCAGAGGAAGCAGAATGGTTCACTCTTCTGGACCTCAAGGATGCCTTCTTCTGTATTCCCCTGCACTCTGACTCTCAGTTTCCTTTTGCCTTTGAGGATCCCACAGACCACACATCCCAACTTATGTGGACACTCTTCCCCCAAGGGTTTAGGGATAGCCCTCATCTGTTTGGTCAGGCACTGGCCCAAGATCTAGGCCACTTCTCAAGTCCAGGCACTCTGGTCCTTCAGTATGTGGATGATTTACTTTTGGCTACCAGTTCAGAACTCTCATGCCAGAAGGCTACTCTAGATCTCTTGAACTTTCTAGCTAATCCAGGGTACAAGGCGTCTAGGTCAAAGCCCCAGCTTTGCCTACAGCAGGTCAAATATCTAGGCCTAATCTTAGCCAGAAGGACTAGCGCCCTCAGCAAGGAACGAATACAACCTATACTGGCTTATCCAGTATAATGTCTCACCCTAAGACATTAAAACAGTTGCGGGGGTTCCTTGGAATCACCAGCTTTTGCCAACTATGGATCCCCAGATACAGCAAGATAGCCAGGCCCCTCTATACTCTAATCAAGGAGACCCAGAGGGCAAATACTCATCTAGTAGAATGGGAACCAGAGGCAGAAACAGCTTCAAACCTTAAAGCAGGCCCTAGTACAAGCTCCAGCTTTAAGTCTTCCCACAGGACAAAACTCTTCATATGTCACAGAGAGAGCAGTGATAGCTCTTGGAGTTCTTATTCAGACTTGTGGGACAACCCCACAACCAGTGGCATACCTAAGTAAGGAAACTGATATAGTAGCAAAAGGCTGGCCTCACTGTTTATGGGTAGTTGCGGCGGTGGCTGTCTTAGTGTCAGAGGCTATCAAAATAATATAAGGAAAGGATTTCACTGTCTGGACTACTCATGATGTAAATGGCATACTAGGTGCCAAAGGAAGTTTATGGCTATCAGACAACCACCTACTTATACACCAGGCACCACTCCTTGAGAGACCGGTGCTTCAAATACATACATGCATAGCCCTCAACCCTGCCACTTTTCTCCCAGAGGATGGGGAACCAATCAAGTGTGACTGCCAACAAAATATAGTCCAGACTTATGTCGCCTGAGATGATCTCTTAGAAGTCCCCTTAGCTAATCCTGACCTCAACCTATATGCTGATGGAAGTTCATTTGTGGAGAATGGGATACGAAGGGCAGGTTATGCCATAGTTAGTGATGTAACCGTACTTGAAAGTAAGCCTCTTCCCCCAGGGACCAGTGCCGAGTTAGCAGAACTAGTGACACTTACCCGAGCCTTAGAACTGGGAAAAGGAAAAAGAATAAATGTGTATACAGATAGCAAGTATGCTTATCTAATCCTACATGCCATGCTGCAATACGGAAAGAAAGGGAGTTCCTAACCTCTGGGGGAACCCCCATTAAATACCACAAGGAAATTATGGAGTTATTGCATGCAGTGCAAAAACCCAAGGAGGTGGCAGTCTTGCAGTGCCAAAGCCATCAGAAAGGTGAAGGAGAAAAGGCAGGAAACCATCAGGCAGATGTTGAGTCCAAAATTGCTGCCAGGTTGAACCTCCCGTTAGAAATACCTATGGAAGGACCCTTGGTATGGAACAATCCCCTCCAAGAGATTAAACCCCAGTATTCCCCAACTAAAACAGAATGGAGACTTTCATGGGGGCATAGTTTTCTCCCCTCGGGGTGGTTAATGACAGAAGAAGGAAAGGTACTTATACCTGAAGCCAGCCAGTGGAAAATACTTAAAACCAATCCTTCCCTGGCAAATGACTGTTGGCTTTGTATCTCTCTATCGACCTCTGCTTATGTTGCCACTCCCATTCCCGCAAAAAATTGGGTCTTTACCAACTTAACCTACCACCCTCATTATGAAGGAAAAGACCCTTTCTGACTTCTAAATATGCAATCATTAGCCAACTTCCCCATCTCTGATAGGACCAAGAATACCCTAACAGGATGTGCAATCGAACTTTTACATTCTTACATTTCCAAACTCACCTATTACACAAGCAATGAAAAGCCCATACACGGCCCTGTAACTATGAACACCATCTTAACTTTCCAAGCCCCTTTGTGCATCCAATGCAACCTGTTATCAGACCTGCCCCTGGGGCACTTACTACCCCATCAGTGTAATTACACCCTACAAATTCGAGCCCCAACTGATCATAGTAACTTCCAACTCACCCATACAGCTCCATTCAGATGGCTTGTCCGCTTCTCAGGGCCTCCAAAAATCATCACCTCCTGCCTGCTTAACAAATAGTCCAGGTTTTGTAATGGCAAAAAACTCCCTGCATGACCATTCACCCCTGGACCCTCTGCAGCAGCGCCCTCACCACTAATGAATGCTTTCTCATCCCCTCTTTCTATCACCCTCTCAAATGGTTCTCAGTAGATACAAAATGATTTTTTTCTCCAATGGGAAAATAGAATACTGGTAGCCACTCAGTTTGCTCCCAATACCCCTTTAGAGTTGCTCACCGGAGCTACCTTGGCAAGTACTCTACGAGTATGGGAAAATGAAAACAACGAATTCACACACTTTTTTAACATGCAAAACTCATTCTGTCTACCCAGCTAAAGCATATTCTTCTTATGTGGAATGTCAACCTATATCTGCCTTCTCACTAACTGGACAGGCACCTGCACCTTAGTCTTTCTAAGTCCCAACATTCATATTGCCCCAGGAAATGTTAATCAGTACCCCTCAAAGCTCAAATCCGTCAGCGCAGAGCCATACAACTAATGCCCCTACTTATAGGGTTAGGAATGGCTACTGCTACAGTAACCAAAATAGCCAGTTTCTCTACTTCATTATCCTACTACCACACACTCTCAAAGGATTTCTCAGACAATTTGCAAGAAATGACGAAATCTATCCTTACTCTATAATCCCAAATAGACTCTTTGGCAGCAGTGACGCTCCAAAACCGCCGAGGCCTAGACCTCCTCACTGCTGAGAAAGTAGGACCCTGCACCTTCTTAGGGGAAGACTGTCGTTTTTACACTAACCAGTCAGGGAGAGTAAGAGATGCCACCTGGCATTTACAGGAGAAGACTTCTGAAATCAAACAATGCCTGTGTCTGTGCTTCAGACCCAAGGTCCTGCTGGCATGGGCTCATGAAGAGATCTCCTGCTCCATGGGTTGCAAAGATCCATGGGAAAAGCAAGGAAAAGCAATGAGTAACTGTGTGACTCTGTCTCACTTGGCTGGAGATAGGAGTTTTCCTCATTCCATGCCCTACCCTGTTTTTCCTTGCTCTTGGGGTCACATTGACTATCTAGTCAGTCCCAATGTGAGAACCTGGATACCTCAGCTGAAGACGTAGGATTCACTTGCTATTTTCTTTCTTCTCTGTGAGAGCTGTGAACCTCATCTGCTTCTAATCAGCCATCTTGGACTGGAATCTATCACAATGTACATTTGCAATGCACAAAGTCTCTATTAATTTAAACATTACCTTACCAATAGAAATTTAGAGAATTTCTATTTGGTGTGAGATATGGTTTGGCTGTCTATCCTAACCCAAATTTAATTTCAAACTTTCATCTCCATGTGTCAGGGGAGGGGCCTGGTGGGAGGTGATTGAATCATCAGAGCAGACATCCCCCTTCTTGGTCTTGTGATTGTGAGTTCTCATGAGAGCTGGTTGTTTGAAAGCACATGGCACTTCCCCCTTCTCTCTCTCTCTCTTTCTCCTGCTCTGCCACGGTCAGAGTGCTTGCTTCTTTGCCCTCCACCATGATTGTAACTGTCCTGAGTCCTCCCAGTCATGCTTCCTGTTAAACCTGCAGAACTGTGAATCAATTAAACCTTTTTTCATAAATTACCCAGTGTCAGGTAGTTCTTTACAGCTGTGTGAAAACAGACTAATACAGAAAATTGGTACCTGGAGAGTAGGACACTGCTACAAAGGTACCTGAAATGTGGAAACAACTTTGGAACTAGGTAATGAGTAGAGGTTGGAACAGTTTGAAG
This sequence comes from Papio anubis, assembly GCF_008728515.1. Lineage (NCBI taxonomy): Eukaryota > Metazoa > Chordata > Mammalia > Primates > Cercopithecidae > Papio > Papio anubis. The sequence continues at coordinate 31,212,369 of NC_044985.1, forward strand.
GTATCAGAAGAAGATAGGAAGACAGGAAAGTCTGGAAACTTCCAGAGACTTGCTGAATGGTTTTGACCAAAATGTTTATGATATGGACAGTAAAGTCCAGGCTGAGGAGGCCTCAGATGGAATTGAGGAACTTATTGGGAAATGGAGTAAAAGTCATTCTTGCTATGCTTTAGCAAAGAGACTGGTGGCATTTTGCCCCGCACTAGAAATCTGTGGATCTTTGAACTTGAGAGATATGATTTAGGGTATCTGGTAGAAAAAACTTCTAAGCTCAAAGCATTCAAGAAGTGACCTGGCTATTTCTAAAAGTGTATGTTCATATGCATGAAGAAATAGATGGTCTGAAATTGGAACTTAGATTTAAAAGGAAAGCAGAGCCTAAAAGTTTGGAAAATTTGCAGTCTGACCATATGGTAGAAAATTAAAACTGATTTTCTGGGGAGAAATTCAAGCCTGCTGCAGAAATTTGTATACGTAATGAGAAGACTAACGTTAACAGCCAAGACAATAGGGAAAATGTCTCCAGGGCATTTCAGAGATCTTCATGGCAGCCCTTCCCATCACAGGCCTGAAGGCCTAGGAGGGAAAAATGGCTTCATGGGCCAGGTGCAGGGCTCTGCTGCTCTGTGCAGCCTAAGGAAGTGGCACCCTGTGTCACAGACACTCCAGCTCCATCCGTGGCTAAAAGGGTCCAAGGTACAGCTTCAGCCATACCTTCAGAGGGGCAGGCCCCAAACCTTGGCAGCTTCCATGTGGTGTCAGAAGCAAGAACCAAGGTTTGGAAACCTCCACCTATATCTCAGAGGACATACGGAAACACCTGGATGTCCAGAAAAAAGTCTGCATTGGTGGGAAGCCCTCATGGAGAACCTCCACTAGGGTAGTACAGAAAGCAAATGTAAGGTTGGAGCCCCCCAGAGTCCCCACAGGGGCACTGCCTAATGGAGCTGTGAAAAAAGGGCCACCATCCTCCAGACTCCAGCTTGCACCATGCACCTGGAAAAGCCACAGGCACTCAATGCCAGCCTGTGAAAGCAGCTGTGGGTGCTGTACCCTGCAGAGCCACAAGGGCAGAGCTGCCCAAGGTTGTGGGAGCCCACCTTTTGCATCAGCATGCCCTGGGTGTGAGACATGGAGTCAAAGGAAACTATTTTAGAGCTTTAAGACTTAATGACTGCCCTACTGGGTTCTCAAATTGCATTGGGCCTATAGCCCCTTTGTTTTGGCCAATTTCTCCAATTTGGAAATGAAGCATTTACCCAACGCCTATACCCTCATTTTATCTTGGAAGTAACTAACTTGTTTTTGATTTTACAGGCTCAGAGGCAAAAGGGACTTATCTTGTCTCAGATAAGATTTTGTACTGTGGACTTTTGAGTTAATGCTGAAATGAGTTAAGATTGGGAGACTGTTGAGAAGGGATTATTGTATTTAGCAATGTGAGAAGGACATGAGATTTGGGAGGGGTCGAGGTGGAATGATAATTTATATTTGTGTCCCAGCCCAAATTTCATGTCAAACTGGAGGAGGGACCTGATGGGAGATGACTGGATCATGGGGACAGATTTCCCCCTTGCTATTCTTGTGACAGTAAGTTCTCATGAGATCTGATCATTTAAAAGTGTGTGGCACCTCTCCCACCTCCTGCTCTGCCATGGTAAGACGTGCTTGCTTCCCCTTCACCTTCTGCCATGACTGTAAGTTTCCTGAGGCCTCCTAGTCATGCTTCCTGTACAGCCTGAGGAACTGTGAGTCAATTAAACCTCTTTTCTTCATAAATTACCCAGTCTTATGCTTAAAAACACAGCTTCAATTATCATTTTCTTATGTGCATATTTTTGCATGAATGAATTTCCATTAGGTTAGAGCTAGAATTGCTGAATATATACATACATTTTTATAGACAGAGTCGAATTACTCTCAGAAAAGACCAGGCTTACTTATAAAACTATCACAATGTGTAAGGATATGTGTTTTCTCACATACAATAAATCCCGGGCAAAGGTCAATGTATTTAATATTTGTCACTTTTAAGGGCAAAGATTAGTATCATTTTTGCTTAAAATTTAACTCTGTTATAACTAAGATTTGCATTCATTCTTTTTATTTCTCCTATAAATTATTAATTCATATTTTATATTTTCTTGTTTGGGTTTTGATTTATTTTATCAATTAGAAGAAATTCTTGAAATATTTTGACTACTAATTCTTGGATTTTTCAGATGACATCTTCCATTTCCCATAAAGTGTGACCATTTTATTGTTCCCTTTGCTAATTAAATAATTAAATTAATTATATTACATATATAACAGATAATATTGCATATATTTCAAATATTATATACAATATGATTAATTAGTATAACACCTAATAAGTGTTATAACACTTCTAATACTTTTTCTTATCTAGTTTTATTTCCTAGGAATTTATTTTGAAAGTAGCAATATCAGTGGACATCTTCCTTTTATTGCTAACTTCAATAGCTATATATTTAATATTTCATCATTGAGACACAATGGAGAAAGAATAGTCTCTTCAATAAATGGTGCTGGGAAAACTGGATTGTAGCATGCAAAAGAATGAAATTAGGCTCTTATCTTATACCATACACAAAAGTCTACTCAAAATAGATTTTTTAAAAACCTATGTGCAAGACCTGAAGTCATAAAACTCCTAGAAGCATGAGAAAATCTCCTTGAATTGGCCTTGACAATGATGTTTCTAATATCACACTCAAAGCACAGGTTACAAAAATAAAAATAAGTAAATGGGACTATATCAAGCTAAAAAGCTTCTGTACAAAAAAGGCAACAATCAACAAATGAATAGGCAGCCTATGGGCTAGGAAAAAATTACTGTAAACCACGTATCTGATGGGGGTTAGTATCCAAAATTTATAAAGAACTCTTTCAACTCAATAGCAGAAAAATAAATAACCTTATTAAAAACTGGATAAAGGACCTACACACATATTTCCTCAAAGAAGACATAAAAATGGCCAACCACTATATGAAAACGTGTCCAACATTACTAATCATCAGGGAGGTAAAAATTAACATCACTAGGAATCACCTCACACCTGGAGGAATGGCTACTATCAAAAAGACAATGTTGACAAGGGTATAGAGAATGGCTACTATCAAAAAGACAGATGTTGACAAGGGTATAGAGAAAAGATAATCCTACTACACGGTTGGTGGGATTCTAGATGGGTATAGCCATTATGAAAGACAGTATGGAGGTTCCGAAAGAAATTAAAAATAGAATTACTCATCTTTTTGTAGTTCATGAGCATGATGACTGGGTTTTCACACGAATGTGTGAGATGTGCCACTCTCTGAACCTTATTATGATCTTGGCACATTACCCATCCGACCTGAAAAAAAAAAAAAAAAAAAACACTCTATAATCCAGCAATTCTTTTTCTGGTATACACCCAAAGAAGATGAAATCACCACCTCATAAAGGTATCTGTACTTCCATGTTCACTGCAGCATTATTCACAATAGCCAAGATACGAAAAATGAAAACAACTTAATGCCCATTGGTGTACAAATGGATAAAGAAAATGTGATATATATACATATTCATAAAGTTGGTCCTTGAACAACACAGTTTGAACTGCACAGGTCCTCTAATATAAGAATTTTTTCAACAAATATGTTGACAATTGAGTGGAGATTTGCAAATATTTGAAAAAAAACTTGCAGACAAACCACATAGCCTAGAAATATAAAAAAAAATAAGAAAAAGGTAGATATGTTATGAATGCATAAAATATGTGGAGACACTATTTTATCAATTACAATGATAAAATATACACAAATCTATTAAAAAATCCAACATTTATACAAACTTATGCACACAAGCACAGACCATATATGATGATATTTGCTGTCAAATGTAAACAAATGTAAAAATGCAGTGTTAAATCATAACTGGATAAAATTAAGTGTGTACTGTACACTGTAATAACTTTGTAGCCACCTCCTGTTACTATTGTGGTGATCCCAAGTACTGTGAGTATCCACTTAAACCATATGACACAAATTATTTCTGATGAGGATTTTGTCTCCAGTAAACTTCATATCACAATAAAAAGTGATACCTTGGGTTCTTGTGTATTTCCTATCATGTTTAGTGCAATGTAGTAAACTTTGAATAACACCATGTGACCCCTACAAAGTGCCACTAGTGATGCTGGATGTGCTCCGAAGAAGGAGAGAAAAGCCATGGCATTACAAGAAACAGTTGAATTACTTGAGATACTGTAGATTGAGGTCTGCAGCTGCAGTTTTCCAGCATTTCAAGATAAATGAATTCAGAATATGAACCGTTGTGAAAAAAAGAAAAGAAAAATAAAGTTTGTGAGAGGTTTTTGTGCCACTGTGCAAGCAAACATGAAAACTTTGCACTTTCTGTGAAATATATTTTTATCTCATATTGAAAATACAGCTGTTATGTGGGTATAGGATTGATATAAGAAAGGCATTCTTATAGACTCTAAAATGACTCAAGAAAAAGTGAAGTCATTATATGACAACTTAAAGCAAAAAGAAAGGGAAAGATCTAAACCTGGATAATTTAACCCCAGCAAAGAATGGTTTGATAATTTCATAAAGAGCTTTGGCTTATGAAAATATCAACATTACAGGAGAGGTAGTTTCTGCTGACCAAGAGGCAGCAGATGAGTTCCAAGATGTCATTTAAAAAAAAATCATTGAGGAAAAAGAATATCTGCCTAAACAGGTTTCTAAAGCAGATGAAAGTGCTCTGTTCTAGAAAGAAAAACTTCCAGAAAGGACATTTATTAGTAAAATAGAGATGTAAGCACCAGGACTTAAGGCAGGAAGGGATAGGTTAACTCTACCATTTCGTGCAAATGTCGTTGGGTTTAATGTAAGACTGCCCTTATCTATAAAGCTGCTAACTCCTGAGCCTTGAAGGAAAAAAACACAAGCTGACAATTTTTTGGTTGCACAACACAAAGGCCTGGACAAGAACAACCCCTTTTCTGAATTAGTTTCATTAATGCCTTGTCCCTGAAGTCAGGAAGCACCTTGCCAGTAATGAACTGCCTTTTAAAGACTTTTTGACGTTGCACAATGCCTCAGGCCACTCAAAATCCCATGAGTTCAACACCAAAGGCACTGAAGTGGTCTGCTTTCCTCTAGATCAGGGGGTCATAAGGACCTTTAAGTCTCATTATATATGGTACTCTAACCAAATGATTGTCAATGCTATGGAAGATACTCTCTGTAGAGAACATGATGAAAGTCAGGAAGGATGACACCATCAAAGATGCCATCATTGTTGTAGAAAAAGCAGTGAAAGCCATCAAGCCTGAAACAATAAATTTCTGCCAGAGAAATCTGTGTCCAGATGTTGTACATGACTTCACAAGGTTTACAACAGAGCCAATAAAGGTCATAAAAGAGATTGGCGATAAGGCAATAAAATGGGGGTGAAAATTTTCAAGATATGAACGCTGGGGAAATTCAAGAGCTAACAGACATCACACCAGAGGCATTAACAGTAGATGATGTGATGGAGATGAATGCTTCCAAACCAGTGCCAGACAGTGAGGAGATGGGGAAGCAGTGTCAGAAAACAAATTGACATCAGACAATCTGGCAAAAAGTCTCCAATTATTCAAGATTGCTTTTGTGTTCTTTCACAACAGAGACCCTTCTATGATATAGGCACTGACACTAAAGCAAATAGTAGAAGAAGAATTGATACCATATAGAAACAGTTTTAAGAAATGAAAAACCAACAAGTCAGATAGAAATTATGATGTTATTTCCATAATGTTACATAGAATGTGCCTGTGTCTCCTGCCTCCTTTTTCACTTCCTCCACTTCCTCTGCCTCTGCTATCCCTGAAACAGCAAGACCAACCCCTCCTCTTCAGGCTACTCAACATGAAGATGATGAGAATGAAGACCTTTCTGGTGATCCACTTCCACTTAATAAACAGTAAATATATTTTATCTTTTTAATTATTTTTAATAATATTATGTTCTCCAGCTTACTTTATTATAAGAATACAGTATAAATACAAAATATGAGTTTATCAAATGTTATCACCAGTAAGGCTCTGGTCAACAATAGGCTATTATTAGTTAAGTTGTAGGGGAGTCAAAAGTTATATGCAAATTTTTTATTGTGCACGGTTCGCACCCCTAACCCTCACATTGTTGAAGGGTCAACTACATATATATATGTATATATATATGTCTCCTTAGAAAGAGATGCTGCCATTTGCCATAACATTAATGAATTTGGAGGATATTGTGCTAAATACAATAAGCCAGACACAGAAAAAAAAAGTTGCATAATTTTACCTGTATGTGGAACATTATTTTAAAGAGTCAAATACACAAAGACAGAAAATGAAACAGTGGTTACTATGAGTGAGGAGGGAGAGGAAATGGAGAGATGTAGGGCAAAGAATACAAAATAGCAGATATGAGGGATGAAAAAGCCTAGAGATTCAATGTACAACATGAGGACTAAAGTTAGTAAAATTGTATTGTATTAGGGACTTTTGTTAAATAAGTATATTTTAGCTATTCTTATTACAAAAAGAAGTAATTATGTGAGATGAAAGAAAGGTTGCTCTGTTTCACTATAGCAATCATTGTACAATTTATAGGTATCTAGTTGCCTCCCATAACATCATGTGGTAAACTTCAAATATACACAATAAAATTAATTTCAAAAAATAAATTTAAAAAATTATCGATCATTGATAATTAAGATTTATCTAGAAGTTTGCAAATCCTCATTGTGACAGGTTTTCAGTTTATGTTAAACTGTCAGAATTCCAGTTTCCTTTGATGCTCTTCCTGTACTACAGGGGCTGGAAGCCTGAGGGCAACATTTTCTTAAATCCTTTGCCTTCAAGTTTCTGTTTTAGATTCCACCATTAAGATGTACTTGTTTGAGATCTGGAAGGCAAGAGGGAAAAATAAATCATCATTTCTCCTCCAGCAGCAGTGGACAGATGCTCAAACTTTTGCAGAAGTGAGGTTTTGCGGCAATCCCTGTCATCTCCTCCTGAGTCAACCAACTCAGCACAGCGGCCAGTTGTTACCAGAAGCTGTGGTTTCCTGCAGTTCCTAACCAGGGTGTTAGTGGCAACTTCCTAATTTCCTGAAAACTCCAGAAAACCTAAAATCTAATGGTAGACTTTCTGAGGCCTTCACTTCTCTTGTCCTGCCAACTAATGTTTTTCTGAAACTTTTATTGAGATAAGATACAGCAAAGTGTACTTCAGTTTTGAAAGTAACCAACTTCCTATATTAAATTCTTGTTTAAAATACTTAGAATAGCTTTTGTTTCCTCAACAGAGTCCTGACTGATACACCTTTTATTCATAATGAATATTTTCTTTTATTTCTATTTCATTAAGAGTTTTTGTCAGAAAAGAGTATTAAATTTTATCAAATAAGTGTTAACTATGAGAATGACATTAAAATCTTTAATAAGTTTCATCATGGATTTTCTAGTGTTGAATGATGCTTGCATTTCTAGCCAGTATTTACTGAGTATTTTATTAGTCATATACGTGCTCAATAAAACTTCGGCATGATTCTTTTAAGATGTTACTGAATTTGATTGGGATATATTTTATGTAGCTTTCTGTTGACTCATAAATAAAATTAGTATTTTTTATTATTCTTGACTGATTTACTAACAGAGATATACTAGATTTATGAATGAGTTGAGATGCTTTCTATTTCAATACTGAGACAATATTACTTAAGTATTCTTTTTCTCTGATAAGTTTGTCAAAATCAGCTGCAATAATTTGTACCTAAAACTGTTTTAAAGGTAAGTCATTTTTATGCACATGTACCCTAGAACTTAAAGTATAAAAAAAAAAAAAGGTAAGTCATTGACTGCCTTTTCCATTTTTTCTGTTTATTTATATATTCAGCTTTTTATCTCTTCTTTTGTCAGTTTTGACCATTTATATATTCCATAAAATAAATAATATACATAGTCAGTAAAACGGTTTCTCATATAGCCATCCAAAGTACTATTTTTTACATCTTCAAAATCTTCTCCATAGCAATAATTGTTTTCTCACTTGTTTCTGATACTAGGTAGTTACTTATTTTTAGTTAGACCTTTTTATTGGTGGTGGTCTATTGAGAGAACCATCTTTTGCTTTTATTGATCAAATCTACTATTGAGTGCTTTCATTGCATTAATTCCTGCTTATTAATTCTTGATAATTTTATTATTTAAAATCTTATTTTATTAAATACTACCTAATTTCTTTCTTCTCTTTGCTTGTTTTATCCAGGTTCATTACTTACCCTAGATTATTGAGTTATTATTTTAGTTCACTTATTTTATTATTATATAACAAATGCAATTAAAAGTAAAAGGCAACATAAACCAAGTCTGTATACTTTCACCAATAGGGAATCTGTTGAAAAGATATTAGCAGTCATCAGGAAGCAAGGGAGCTAGGCCTCCTCATTGTTGAAACCTGGATGTCTTCATCTAGGAGGGGAGCCCATCAATGAACCTGACAGGCAGGATTGTGCAGCGGATTAGAGTAGGACTGGAAGCCCAGCTTTGCCATTGACTAGCTCTGTGACCTCTGCTAAGAATCTATACCTCCCTGAGCCTTAGTTTCCTTATTTGTGCAATGAGGGTACTAATAGGAACTTTCCTCAGAGAGTTGTTGAAAGGAATGAATAAGTTTACACATAAAATCTTATAGAACAGATCCTGGGACCCAGTAAATATTCAGAAAGTGCTAAGTATTATTCATCCTCCTGAGAAACTTTATTTTCATCTATCTTCTTCAATATCTTCTGAGAAGACTCCAGAGCTACTTCAGGCTCTACTCTGCTTCTTTCTCAGGCTCAATATACAAGTTAGTAGTTGTCCACAGGCAGGCTATTTGCTCTCTGAAGAAAGAAGTTCTTCAGGACATTTCCTGAAGATGTGGGCCAGAGAAAAGAGGAGGACAGCCATCCCAAATGCCTTTTTTTTTAATATCCCTGGACATTCTGCCACACCGGGTGTGATATTTAACACAGGCAACTGGTCACTTAATACTCAGGACAGGGAGGTCCTGAAGGCCACTTGTGTACTGAGCGTTAACCCCTTGGATGCTAAGTTGTAGGGAGGTTTCAGGGTCCTTTGTTTCTGGGGATCATGGTAGTGGCTATTTATCAACTCATGTAATATATTTTAATTATGAAAGTAGTAGTATGGCTGTACCTGTGTAGGGCTGAATGCAGCCCTGCTGACAACCCAATCTGTATTTTAGTTTATTATCTCTGACCTTGGAGCATCACTGGAAATACTTTTACTTGTGTAGGAGTTTTCTCCTGCCTGATTTGAGATACATTTTCTATTAATCTGATCCCATCTGTATTCTGTCTTCTAGGCAATTCATCAAAATCTCTCATTATATGAAATGATTATATCTTTTCTTGCTTTCCATCATAATTAAGAATAATAGATAGATATACAAATTGTTTTATAGGCCTATAGGCATCTTTTAGTGATTTCAATGAAATTGGTGTAGAGGAAGACACACGCATTTAGTTCATCAACCTGACCTATTACACTCTTTAAAACATTTTTAAGTCACTGATTATGTATTCGTCTGAGAAAAATTTACTTCCACTCCTTGTCTGAAAGGCCAGATATTCAAGGTATTTCAGTTAATTGAGTTCAGGTTCAAATTAAGACAATGAATGAAAAAAGGAAGTTATTCTATCTCTTCTTGCAATAATTTAACTATAAATATTATACCAGTCTTAACCTAAGTCTAACCTTACTAAAATTAAATTATATTATACATAAGTATCTTTAAAAGTTTGATTCATGGCAAAATATTGAATGAGAAGCTCCTTTAAACAATCAAAAGAGACACTATTAATATCATTATAATATTTGAATTAACAGCTGTGCCTTAAAAGGTATAGGGTTTTGGTGGGATTTACATACATTTTTTAAAAGACTATCAAGATGACCTATATCATCATTCACTGGTTTTCATGCCATGGCTTATTTGACATTTAAAGAGGTTGAAAATAAAAAGGATATAAGGGGAATGCCACGGGGCGTATAATGTAAGGAACTGGATCAGAAGCCATCCAATGGAGAATTTAGAGCAATGCATGGACAGAGCTCACTAATGTTACAGATGTAAAGATGAAGAGGGGAGGGGAGGAGAGGGGTAGTATGAGGTGAGGTAAGAAGAAGAGAGGAGGGGTGGGGTAGGGTGGGGTAAAGAGGGGATGGGAGGCATGGGACAAAAAGGGGAAGGAAGCGGTGGACAGGGGAGGGGTAGGGTGGGATAGGGAGTGGAGGCTTTAGATGTGGTTAAGTTCATAGTGGTCCTAATGATCTTAGAGATCAAATTGAAATTAAATTTTGGTCCAAATGGACTCATCAACAATGTGATTTTATTCAATGATGTTTTGCAGACCAAAGTTCATAACTGATAACCAGTTAATGGATGAGAAGAGATGAGGCTTTGTTTTTGCAAATTGTCCAACACCATGGATACATAAGGCACAGATGAGTAGTTCACGGCCAAAAATCTAGTTATCTCAGTCTGGTAAAACGTCTTAGGCTTTTTCCTCAAAGAGCTGTTCTTATGACCATCCTCTTGCCTGCCTCAGAAGAGTCCTACCAGCAGGATGGAGCTTCAATATGTGAGTCATGTATCTCCATACTCTGCTAAGAAAAGTGTATAAAACACTCTGGGTCCTTATGTTTTAGTTGATAGGAATCAAAAGAAGCAAAAAGCAAGAACACCAACTTACAAATTAAGACTAGAAAACATGTGATATTTCGTCCTCCCACACCACATTAAGCATTGCTAAGCAATCATGCTATTTTTTTTTTTTTCTTTTACTAAATACAGACAGCCTTTGAATTCTCTAAGCAGAATTCCAGGCTATGTGTTATTGGCACTCTAGGTAAAATCCTGTTGGACATGACATAAATGCAAATTATTTTATGACTGAATAAATCACACTATTCCATCTATAGTTTACAGTTTATAAAGGGCTTTCAGATATCTTAAATCAAGGTTCATAAATACACTATGGATTGATTTTAGTTTTATTTAACAAATGAGAAAGTTCAGAGGTAAAGTAATGCAGCTAGTAAGTAGAAGAGCCAGGATGTGAACGTCAGCATTTTGGTTTACAAATCTGGTGCTTCTGCTATATCCTACCTGATTTCCTGAATACACACACACACACACACACACACACACACACACACACACACACGAACCTATATATACTTATAAAATTAAAAAGGTAAAATGAAAATAATTGTTAAGCAACACTACTACAATAATGGCAATGACAAAATACAATAACTATTTTCATTCTTGACGAGTTTCCCAGTGCTTGCCAGTACTCGATCGCCAAGTAAAGTAGCAGTGCATAGGTTTCCTGGGTTTCCAGGTGCCAGGGTCCTTTAAGGAGTAAACGCATTTCCATAGCGCTCTCTAGAGCTTGGATCTTCTAATTCTTAGCCTCTGAGACACGACAATGATAAAACACATTTTCAGTTTATATTTGCCTTATCAATGTAATCATTAGAATTAAAACTTATTGAGCATTTACTGGTGCTAACACTTTAGTTTGTACTCTGCGTATATTCTTATTTCTTTCTCTTATTCTGACACAGTAGGCATCAGTAACCTCTACTGTAGATGAGAAACCTGAGGCTCAGAGTTTAGGCAACTTGTCTAAATTAATTTAGTTCAAACAGAACAGAGCTAGAATTTAAATTCAAATCTTGACTTCAAATCTTGACTCCATGCTCTTCTCATAATGCAATGGTGCCTCTAAACCAAGAGATAGGCCAGTCAACTTAATGAATTTACACACAACACTCTCAAATGTTCCTAGTTTCCAAAATATACAAATCTGAGGCTGTTCTCTTCAGCATCACAGATAATTTCTTATACCCTTTTAGATCTACAATGGAAATATTTTTCTCTCTGCCCATGTATTGAGATGCACTTCTCACTAATGGTTTCACCCTCCAACCCCCAACATATGGAGACATCCTCATTTATGTGCTCATCTTTCCAAAAATTTAGAATCCAATATATAAAAATAAACCTACTACATCACCCTGGTTATATGTTTACACACGCATATACACAACGCAAACTTCCTTCTCTTCTTTTAGGCTGTGTGTGCTATAACCTTCTCAAATATCAATATCAATGTCATAATCATTTAGACTTAAAATCTTGTCTTCAGCTTTGACATTTCTTACTGCTTGCTGAAAAGTGATCAATTCCTCCCCCATGATATTTCTCAGTGCACCTCTTTTTTCTAGCCTCATGAAAACCCCACCACATCGGTGGCTCATTACCCTTGACACAAATTTCTATTATAACATCACTTCATGCCTCTAAGAATTCTCATTCTAATCTACTTTTGACACTAGTTGCAGAATATGCTTCCCAACACACAGTCTTGTTTATGTCTCTCTGCTGCCCAATAAACATGCTTTGGTTACTAAATAATACCTGAGCACCTTTGTCTTGGCATTCAAGGCTGTTTATGATTTAGCCCAAACCAAAATAGCAAGCAAATTCCTGTTTCCCATCATGTTTCATTTACTAACTGTGCATCCTTGAGGAAGTAATTTTAGTCCCATGAGTCTCAATATCATCATCCATTGATTTTACATATATATTGTATATACATAATTCTATATATATTATATATATAAGATACCTAAAATGCTGCTGATAATAAAATGAAAGCATGCAACATTACATGACTACTTGGAAAGTCAAATAAGATGAATTATACACAAGCTTTTCGTGAACTGTAAAACTATTTACAAACGTTAAAAAACTCTGTTGACTAAGTTTGGAAGAACTTTTTCACATATGGTGCACATTCAAATCTTTCTAATAACAGCTCTCATGCTACCTCTTACATGAAGTCTTCCCTGAACCACCCAGTTCCTAATAATTTCTTCATCTCTGATCTCCCCTAGCTAATCCTCATTTATAATATCTATCACAATCTACATTACTTCAGTTGTTACTACACATGTTTCATTCCCCATTAGACTGGAGGAAAGCTGAGGACATTGCACCTCATGGCAACATCTTTCAAAGTGCACACCAGAGGCCCTTTCTCATAGTAGGTGCTTAGGAAATGTTTAGAAATACCCGAATAAATGCACATAGTTTTATTCATATGTGTACTTGACTATAAACTCAATGAGTATAGAATTTGTCTCTCATTCACCAATAAATACCCAGTACTTCACAGTTCAAACTATGTAATAGGTTGAAAGATTTATCCTAAGCAAAAACAGGTTGGCAAGAACATTTGAAGGGAAAGAAAGGAGCTATTTGCAATGTGCCATTGTGGCTGTTTTAAAAAATGTCCACAAGTTTCTGACACTCCTCCAATCAAAGTGTAAACAAAGTCTCTTCCCTGTCTCCTTGAAAATGGGTGGGTCTTAGTGACCTTCTTCTAACAAATAGAATGTGTCTTTCCAAGCTATATTGTGCAAGACAACACAGCCTATGCCTTCCCATCCCCCCACCCACCAAGCGTGTATGTCTGTGTGAGAGTATGTGTGCACACACAAGAACATGGATAGTTTTCTTGCATTTCTCCTCATTGAAGTAAAGGCATTGTGTTGAGAACAAATTCTATACACAGAGTTTATAGTCAAGTACACATCTGACTCAGGTCACATGGAGAGGTCAAATAGGTGTTCCAACCACAGCCATAGCTGAGAATCCAGCTGACAGACAGTGTCCACCTCCAGATACATGAATGAGTGAGCATGCAGATGATTCTAGCCCACCCTTTGATGCTGAGGGGAGTAGAAGAAAGCTGTCTTCACTGAGTATTTTCCCAAATTTCAAATTCATGAGCAAAGTAAATTTTGCTGTTTCTTTAAGCCACTAAGTTTTGGAATGGTTTCTTACATAAAAATAGACAGCAAAAACAGATATGTGTGTGTTTCCCCCTCAAAACATAGTATATAACATATATATTTATACATAATATATACATAACATATATGAATATATATACATATATATATTTCTTTGATAGCTTCAAAACAAGCTATCAAGGAATGGTCTCGCATAAACCTTTTATAGAAAGAGTAGAAAACTGAGGCCCAGAGAAAGTAAGAAAAACTGCCCAAGGACTTACAGTTAGTAAATAACTGAGCTACACACACACACTAGCTCAAGTCGTAGTCAACTTAAGGTCAAAGTCTATATATTTTCTTCCCCATCCCTGCTTTTTCCCCAGTTCTTTAGAAAAGGCACCTTCCTATAACCATTATACCTTCTTTCAAATTTACAAGGGGGAAAACCCCAGCCATTTAATAAAAATATGCATTTAAGGATAAAAGTTGCCATTTCCTTTTTAACTAGAGCACCTCATCTCTTCTATGTTCATAAAGCAACCATGTCCGTAGGCAATTATCAGTAAAAGACTCTCAGCACATCAAAAGCCCTCCAAAGTGTTTCACATTCCCTAGGAATTCATGTCCTTAATTAGATGAAACACACTTACATTTTAGTTGCTGTTTCTAATATTTAAAATTAGAAATTATATATATGTTTTTGTGTGTATGTATGAATAACTTGCTTCACAGTTTCATAACTTACGTCTGTAAGAACACAAGTGGACACATGACAATTGGAAATATTTGATTAGAAATGAGCTGATAAAATCTGTTTAACTGAAATTTGGAGAATGGATATCAACAGGTATCGCAGAAGACTCATGAATGAATTTTTCATATTTATCCACCATGAGTCCTCTCTTTCAAGTAATCATATATCTTGACCTTCTTTATTTTTTATCTCCCTATTTGGAGCTGACTACCGCAATAATAAATCTTAAAAGGTCAAAATTGTAGCATCTATCAGTTAATCAAATTTTAAAAATTTCTCATGCCACTCTTTCATATTTGAGGGTCAGTACTCCAACTCTACTGCAAAAACCAGAAGTCCTACGTTTGGAGGAAAAGGGCTACTTCAAGCCAATTTGCATTATGAATGAACATGTACAAGTTAAATAAAGGTCTCTCCTCTGCAAAGTATGATCTAATGCTTGAATAAAGATGGACAAGGAATTTGTAACATTTACTTAAGATCACATTGTTCGGACAAGCTTTAAAAGCTGCCTCTTGTTGAACTTCAGAGACACGAACAACTCTTAAGTCTTTTCAATTATGGTCCCTGTGAACGTAGTAGTGGATATCCTGGCACAGAAACTTTCATTTCTGTGGCCCTCAAACGTCAATATCATGCTCCAAAATGATAGGTGGAGGTCACTAATAAGACAAAGCAGAACAAGAAAGCCTGTGATAAAACAGTACTTTATTAAGAAAATAATAAAAGCTAACATGTACTAGACACATAATAAGTGAAAAGTGCAGTGTAAGTAATTCCACAGTGCCTGGAACATATCACCTGCCTAATCCAAAAGGAAAATCTATTGTAAAAGGGATATTACTGTGGCAGAGAATTCCAAATAGTCATTCTCTCCTTCTTCCTTTCCTATAGTAATAGAACACCCAAAATTTAGCAGAGCACATGGTCATCCAGAAAAGAGCTGGATTTTCTAATCTCCCTGGTTTAACCATGTGGCTAAGTTCTAGTCAATGGGATGGATGATGGGATGGATGGATGGATAGACAGAGAGACAGACAGAGACAGACAGATAGATTAGATAGATAAATAGATGATAGAATGATAAAGCAATTGCAGTAAAATGTTAGCATTTGGAAGTTTGAGTGAAGAGCATATGGGAATTCTTTGTACTGTTTTTCTAACCTTTTCAAAGTCTGAAATAATATCAAATAAAAAGGTTTTAGAATGAATAAATAAAATAAATCTGCCAAGTGTAAGTCAACCACTTTTAAAAGTTAGGTGCAAGTTTACTATTGGAATCATTAAAAGTAGTGGTCCTAACATACATAAACAGTGTATATAACCTTCAAGGAGTTTACAGACTAGGAAACAGAATAAAACAAAGTAATATATGATTAAAAGTGTCTCTTAGCTGGTGGTTAAAAAACTTGGGCTTTAGAGCCAGAGTGCCAGCTCCATCTTTTACCACCTGCATAAATCTATAAATCAGGAAAGTTACCTAATATCTCTGTGCCTCAGTTACATCAATGATAAAGTAGGCATCAAAAGGGTCTACCATATGGATTTGTTGTGAACAAGAAATTAGTTAATATCATTTCAAGCATATAAGTGTTGGATAAATATTAGCTATTATTCTGATAAGGTGTACAAAAGGTAAGGAAGGAAAGACTGTGTCTATCTGGGGAGGCAAAAATACTTTCTTTTCACAAATTCATTAAACTGAAATGAGAGGAAGGCACACCATCAGAATTTATAGTGAATAGCAAAGTCTGTGTTGCAAGTGTAACAGAATTGCAAATGTAGCAGCAGATGTTTGAAACAGAATATCTCAACTAAGAGTACTTGAGACATTTTGAGATGCAGTCCCTGAAATTATCTTGCAAAGTAAATATGCATTATCAACCAAGATGGTTTTGGTCTCTTCTCCTAGGGAAATGGATTCGATTGAGAAATAATGGTTTATTTCTTAGCTGTACCATTTATTTTTCTATCAAATCTTGGTCCAAGCTGATAAACATTTAGCTTTACTTCATGTCATATATTTGAAAAAAAAGATTTGAAAAATCAAGATTTTTTAAATATATGACAGGTAGTAAAGCTAAGATTAGATTAGATAAGTGATCACCCTTTCTACTGATGACTGTTCGATGATTATCTTATAAAGGGTATAATTTTTGATTCAATCATCAGCAGATGAAATTCCTGAGACAGTTTCTCAATTGTGTTAGTCATTAGCCCACCCTCTGCAATATCCTCCCCCTCTTTTTTCTTACTAGCCACTCAAGGTGATGGATCCTGATTGGACTAAGCCAATCATAGCCATCTGGTCAACAATTTCTCAGTTTTCCATGAAATTAGTGTTGGGCATGTGACCTATCTCTGGCAAATGACACTTATGGAGATGTGACTGGGAAATGTTTCCTTTCCTGAAAAAAGACACAAAAACAAAAAAACAGAAGGCGCTAACATGTTCCCCTTCTACCTTCTTTCTATCTTGAATACATATGTTGTGTTTGTACTGAAAGACACTTTTTGGGACCAAAAAGTAACAAATATAAAGAAAAAGTCAAAAGATTTTTGCCCTTCCACTATCAAGGCACTAAATCAACGACAGTAGTCATTTACTTCCTGACTTCTTGTTATGTAACAAATGTAAGACCCAATTCTTTTAAGACACTACAAGCTGGGTGTTTATTACTTACAGCAGAATGAATTTCTAATAGGCACAACAGCCAATTTAGGATCTTAGATAATACTGATCTCCATTCTTTTAACAGTACAACTTGTTCATCAAGAAGCAGTAAATCAGGGAATTCTTTCAATATCAAAATTTTCAGGTGGAAATGATACTAAAATGTATAAGAAATGAGTCCCAGAGCTTTAAATAACTCTTCTAGCCTTGCAGATAAGAATTTAATAAATATTGAGCAAAGAACTTTAGTGCTGCAGTATTTGGTGTCAAAATAAAAGTAGAGGTTAATTTTTTCAATGTCAAAAGCAGCTCGTGACTGGTATAAAGTGTAAATGTTAAACTACAGAATTTTTGAGTCCTCTAATAGCACCCAATTCCTTAATCAGTTTGTACCTGATGATCAGTTATCCCCCCATAATAAATTATTGGTAAGTAATAAGAAATCAGAGGCTTTTTGGTTAATTGTACCAACGCCAAATCAAAAAAGTTGAGAGAACAAGCAGCAGTAAGCATATTCACTACAAATTGAGACACAGGCTTTGAAAGCTCTGAAAACTTTTCTAAGGTCAAAGGCAAGCACTGTTTAACTTCCAAACCCAGGGAAGGCTTTTTCTTCAAGAGGTGGTGAAATGAAATAACATCACTTGCCATTTGTGAAGCCAAAACATGATAAAGATTGCATATTTCCAGAATGTCTCATCTTTTTATTTTTAATAAATGTATATTACAGATTACAGGAATTATATCTTAGGGAAGCTAGCAGCTAGCTTCTTTGATTCAATTCAACCTTTAAAAAATAACATTGCAAATTCTAATTTTGCATTGATTTTTCTAAATAAAGTATTAATGTGTCAAAAGAACATCAAATTTCTGAAGTATTTTCCCATTTGTCTTCTGCTAATTTTGTAGTCAGAATATCACAGATATAGGCCATAGAATTGGCATCAAAAGCAGTGGAATCAGATCTCATAATTGGCCTCAAAGCATGTCTAGATTTCAACAACAGTTCAATGGAGAACAGTAGGAAGAAAAGGCTGAGGCTAGGTTTCAAACTAATGGCTGTAAGTATCCAGCTTCCCAATTCACAAACAACCTGCTGCTTTCAGCTCTGATTTTGATGGGTATAAATGTGTAAAGGGTATAAGCTAATGGGTTGGCATATGACAACAGACTCTGACAAAGTAATGCATACTCAGGTGGGAATGACTACTTTGTTGCCAGAGTAAGGGAGTCAGTTCATTAGAATTGAAATAGTAAGCCAGAATTAGTTGAAGCTATAAAGACTTGGTCTCCCTTCACAGAGAAAAGGTCTAGGGAGATAGGTTGAGTCCCAGCCAAAGGATTCTGAAGAGTCCTGCAGATGCCTAGCCATAGAAAGTAGGTAAATTACAGGGCTAATAGGAAAAGGATTTGGCTTACTAAATACACTGATGATCAGGAGTGACTTGATAACAGTTTCAGGGCAGCAAAACTAAATGCAAACCCTACACTGACACCTAACAGGTTGCAATGTGTGGCTACGGTCAGCTGAGGGAATGTATTGAGTTATGTCTGCAGATAGAAGAACTTCATAATCATCGCCTGTGCAAGGCTGGAACAGGTAGTAACTGCCATTCTGAATGAAGGCACTTAACTAAAAATGTTCTTTAGTGAATGGTGATGGCCTGTGCATCATCAGGATTTATGGCTAATAAGCTATTACGATAAGCAAAGTCAAGTTTTACAAGCTGTGAGATGAGAACTGACTGCAAATTCCTACCATAGATTCAGCAGAAGTATTTCAAACACATTGCGTGATGTCTTATCCTACTATTAAAGGTGAGTTTCTGCACAAATAGTATATGTACTATGCTATTTGTGTATAGTGGCTGGATGAAAAACACCTCACTTCGTTAAATGTCTTAGGACATCTTCATCCACTGCCCACCAATATCTAAAAAAATTCCTAGCTGATCTTGAAATCACCAAATCCAATTGCAATTATATTATCTCTCCTTCATATGCTTCTGCTTCTTTGGTGAACATTTTAATAACATTTTTATACATTTCTGTCAACTGGCTATTCTAATAGTATAAATCCCAAGAACTGTTTTAAGTTCTTTCTGAAAAGCACTTTGCTTTCCTTGAATTGTTTGTCTTGTCTTCTATTCAACCAAGGGACTCATCTGGAAATAAAATGATTCACAAACCAGTTCCTGGAGTATTAACTGGGTAATCATTATGATTAGCCTCAACCACTCTGACAAAAACAATCACATAACTTCTACACAAATACTATATTGAAAATATACCTTTACCAATAATTGATATATTACTGCCTGAATTTACTTACTAGATTATATTTCAGATATTGAGCCTTTGTTAAGAACTGTTGTAGATATTGCAATATCCTAGGGTATTTTACGCAGCAAGTGCATACCCAGTTGATTAACAAGATATCCATATCCAGCTGCTATATGCATTTCTTAGGATTCCTTTTATTGCAAGTGATAGAAACCACTGAAAACTAGTCTGAGCCACCCCCCACCAAAATGTCAATTTCAATGAAATTGATCAAAAGAGCAGCAGACATGACTGCATTTGATTTGAAATTTGGTCCCTTATTTTCCAGGTTACAAAGTAAAATATTTTTAGTTTTTAAGATTATAAATCTTAAAGTTGGCTGATCCAGAGAAAGTCACTCTAATATAAAACCTGCCAATAAGGCAATTCTGTAAGTTAACCCCTTTGATAATTTTTTTGAGATACCATAATTGAGAGACTGCATTAGTATGATGATTTTCCAACATCCATACATGAAAATGTTATATTGTCCTGTTGTTTATACTAAAAGATCAGGACTACCTGTATTGTGGGCAATTTCCTTAAACATTCTCTTTTCCATGTAACGTTGCTTGCTGTGCATTTATTTGTATGAAATAATCTTTCCTAACCCTGAAATTTTGATTTCATTTGATTTGAACGTACATTCTCACCTTTTCCTTCATCTTTCTAAGTCACTTTTGAAAGTAGGTCTCTTACATTCTGTGTAGAGATGGGTTTCACTTTTTTCTTTGTTTTGTTTTTAACAAATCTAGTCATCTGCTTTCTTCCTGTTGTTCCTTAAATTAGGCAACTTTATTTATTTATTTATTTATTTTTTATTTTTTTCTAAGACAGAGTCTTGCTGGAGTGCAGTGGCACAATCTCAGCTCATTGCAACCTCCGCCTCCCAAGTTCAAGCAATTCTCCTGCCTCAGCCTCTCGAGTAGCTGGAATTACAGGCACCTGCCACCATGCCCAGCTAATTTTTGTATTTTTAGTAGAGATGGGGTTTTGCCATGTTGGCCATGATGGCCTCGAACTCCTACCTCAGGTGATCCACCCACCTCGGCCTCCCAAAGTACTGGGATTACAGGCATGAGCCACTGCACCTGGCCTAACTTTATTTTCTTTATATTTGAATTGTCGTTGTTATTCTGACATAATTTTGGATTTACTTCTGCTATTTTATATTTGTGACTTGTATTTTTAAACATTAGGTGTGTGTTGTCATTGTTGTTTCATTTTATTTTGTTGTTTGCCTGTTTGTTTTGGTCCACAAAAGTACTTTTTCTTTGACAGTAATTTGAAAACTGAAATATTTCTTCCCTTTTCACCCATTTCCCACTAGTGTTTTAGTTAACTCCTCTGGAATATTCATGCCAAGACATCTTTATCAAAATATTATTGTATTACCCACCCAGTACATGCCCTCACTTGATTTCATTCCTTACCTTTCTTTATAGTTTTATCATATATACATATGTGAGTGTGCAAGCACACTGACACATAAATATGCTTTCTTAATCCACTATTTGATTTCAGCTGTTTTAGGATTCATAAAATGTAATCATTCCATATGTGTCATTTTAAGATTTCTTTCTCAAAATCATGTTTTAGAGATTCATCCAGATTGATGTGTGCAGCTGCAGTTCATTAATTTCTACTGCAGTAGAGAATGCTACTGTAAGAAGACAGCACAAATTGTGTAATCATTTAACTGGGTCTGGATATTCTTGTACATATGCAAATCTCCTGGTAGTGGCTACTGTATAAGAGTTTCTCTGGTGTGCATAATATGCATAGTTATGAGTTATTCTGATAATCAAAGGGGTATAGTCATGGTCATCTTTATAAGATAAATGCAGTATGTTCCCAAAAGCATTGTTCCAATTTTTAAACCCAGTAACAATATGTGAGTGTCCCCATTGCTCCACATTCTTGGTAGCAAGTGACACTGTCAAGCACTTTAATTGTTACCACTACAAGGCATATGAAATGAAATAACTCACTGTGGTTTTCAATTGTGTTTCCTTTATAACATGTAAGCTTGAGAATATTTTCATGTCTGTTGACCATCATTTTGTCCCTGTCTAAAATGGTCATTCAAGTCTTTTACTCATTTTTTAAAGTGTATTTTAAAAGGTACTATTTCTCTTACTGATTGATAGTTGATCTGTATATATTCAGGGCACTAACTTTGTGTTAGTTTAATATACTCAGATATCTTCTTTATGAATTGCC
This sequence comes from Papio anubis, assembly GCF_008728515.1. Lineage (NCBI taxonomy): Eukaryota > Metazoa > Chordata > Mammalia > Primates > Cercopithecidae > Papio > Papio anubis. The sequence goes on from NC_044985.1 coordinate 31,234,269, forward strand.
TGGTCACTATTTTATGATGTCTTTGATAAACATAAATTCTTAATTTTAATCTAGATGAATTTATTAATTTTCCCTATACAATCATACTTTTTCAGACTTAAGAAATCCTTCACTATCCAAGGTCATGAAGATATTCTCTTATATTATCAATTAAAAGTCGTAAAGTTTTGTCATTGACATTAAAGTTCAGTTCATCTGGAATTTTGTGTGTGTGTGCATGTGTGTGCGAGACAGAGAGAGAGGAAGAGAGAGAGACAGAAGCTACAGATCCATTTAAGTATTTTTTTCAAAATGAATAATCAATTTTTCTGGCAGTGTTGATGAAATTCTTCATGCTTTCCCTATGGGTCTCCAATGCTAACTTTGTCATAAATTAGGCCACTTATATGGTTGGGCTTTGTGTCCCCATCCAAGTCTCATATTGAACTGTAATCCCCAAGTGTTGAGGGAGAGACCTAGTGGGAAGAGAATGGCTTATGGGAGTTGTTTCCCCCATGCTGTTCTCGTGATAGTGAGTGAATTCTCAGGAAATCTGATGGTTTCATAAATGGAGGTTTTTTTCTGCACTCTCACACATTTCTCTCCCCTGCCACCATGTGAGAAGGTCCAAGCTTGCTTCCCTTTCACCTTCGCCATATTGTAAGTTTCCTGAGGCCTCCCCCATCATGTGGAACTATGAGTCAATTAAACCTCTTTCCTTTATAAATTACCTAGTCTCAGGTAGTATCATTATAGCAGTGTGAAGACACTAATACAGCCACCATGTATTTGTGAGTCTGTGTCAAAATTCACTATTTTTGCTAGTCGATTTGTATATAATTACAGATATTTATTGTCTTCATTACTATATTTGTATTATAAGTTGATATTTAAAAGACCAACTCCTCCCCAGATTCTTTTTCTTCAGGAATGACTTTGTTACTTGAGGTCATTTTTACTTCCAAATCTATTTGTTTGGAAAGCTTCTTCCAAGTTTTTATTACGATTTTTATTAGCATTACATTGAAATGATAGGTTAATTAGGAGGAGAATTGACATTATAAAGCTACTATCTTCCTCTTTATAGACATGCTACATTTCACCATTTACTCAGGTCTTCTTTAATGACTTTCGGTAACAATCTTATTACTTTCTACATAAAAGTCATTTTATTTATTTTATTTTATTTTATTTTCTTGAGACAGTGTCTCATTCTGTCGCCCAAGCTGGAGTGTAGTAGCATGATCTCAGCTCACTACAACCTCTGCCTCCTGGGTTCAAGGGATCCTCCTACCTCAGCCTCCCAAGTAGGTGGGGCCACAGGCACGTGCCACCACATCCAGCTAATTTTTTGTATTTTTGGTATAAATGGGGTTTTGCCATATTGTCCAGACTGGTCTTGAGCTCCTGTCTTCAAGTAATCTGCTCACAGCCTCTCAAAGTACTGGGATTACAGGCCTGAGCCACCACACCTTGCCCATAAAAGTCATTTTAAACCTTATTTTTTGTTATTTTACTAATGTAAATAATATGCTTTTAAATTAATATATTGATTACCTATTGTTGAGAAATAACCCACACCAAAACTCAGTAGCTTAGAAACAACCAATGTTTTATTCCTCTTGACTCCAGCATCTGGGCTGGGTGGTTTCTTTGCTAGAAACTAACAAAGACACAGGGTATCTGCTAGAACTAGATGGCACAAGACATCTTCTTCACCCATATGACTGTTGTCTCTGCAGGAATGGAAGCAACAACTGGGAGCTGGAGAAGTGTGTCCCCCTCTTATGCAGCTTTCCCATGTCACATGCTTGTGTCTGCACACAGCATGATGGCCTCAGCATAGCTGGACCTCTTGTTTGGTGACTGCTTCCAAGAGAAATGAAGTAGAAGCCACCTAGTCCCTTAAAGGATCCTGGAATTGGCACAATGTAATATTGCCCTGTTATGTTGGACCAATTCAGTCATAAGTACATCCCAGTTTCAAGGGAAAGAGAAATAGACTCTACTTCTTGATGGGAGGAATGACATATGCAAATAAGAAGGAAAGGAATTGATGATAGCCTTGGGCCAAAACAACTCACGTCACTCCCAGTTGCTAAATAGACTCACCCTCACTTGGGACCCCCATATTTTATCTCCTTATCATATCAGATGCAGATTTGAAATCCAATATGTTGTCATCTAAATATGGACTATTTGGGGGAGGAGATGATTCTCCTCAGATTCAGTTCTTCAGGAGTAGAGACCTATGAACTAAAAGTATGTATTATCTGCCCCCTAAACACCCAACAAATAATGGTGAGGCAAAAACAGAATAAATACATTAGTCCTTTCTCCTCATAAAGTAGAAAAAGAAACATATAGCAATTTTACTGTTCCAGAGCAATTCTGAAACATAACCAATCATATACTCCCAGTTCTCTATGTTCCAAGAACAAGAAATGTTTCTGGACTTGGCCCCAGTTCTGCTCTCTTGAGATATTTATGGCCTGTGGCTCTGCCCTCTGAATCATCCTTCCTTTCCCATGCAAATATTCCATGTTTGCTGCTGAATAGATTTGTCACCCTGTCTCCTGCTTACATAAGGTTAGGAGCCATAAAACTGCTTTTCATTTTAGTATCATCTCTCTCTTTTTATTCTATCTTGCGATGCTGTCCTCAATACAGTTTTCTTAAAAGCTTGGTGGATTTCCTATGAATTTTATTTCATTTGGCTCCATTAGACAAAAGTTTCACCCACAGATACCGTCTAGGCAAAATACTCCCTTTAAGTTAGAGTGCTGTGGGGCAACACATTTAAAGTTCTTAGAAGCCTTTTTGTCTGACTCAGAAGGTGTTTGAGGCACTTACTCCAATCTTTGAAATGTTTTCAGAAACAATCTCATAGCCATGCACTTGATTTGATTTTAACACTAAGGTAAATATTTTACTGACAATTCCCTATATTTGATCTTTCCCTTGAGGCCATTTCTTACTCTGAGGGCATTCTGTCAGCTGAAAAAGCTGGTAATGAGAAACAGCTTAATTTTCCAAACTAGTAAATCTAATCTAAGAAGATCAGACTTTTTCCCCTAACATCTGGTGTAAACTGAGCAGCTTCTTTTTTTTTTTTTTTTTTTTTTTGAGACGGAGTCTGGCTCTGTTGCCCAGGCTGGAGCGCAGTGGCCGGATCTCAGCTCACTGCAAGCTCCGCCTCCTGGGTTTACGCCATTCTCCTGCCTCAGCCTCCTGAGTAGCTGGGACACAGGTGCCCGCCACCACGCCCGGCTAATTTTTTGTATTTTTTTAGTAGAGACGGGATTTCACCGTGTTAGCCAGGATGGTCTCGATCTCCTGACCTAGTGATCTACCCGTCTCAGCCTCCCAAAGTGCTGGGATTACAGGCTTGAGCCACCGCACCCGGCCGGCTTCTTTACTATTTTGTCTCTCTTTGTGTACGTATTATAGACAGTTTACAACATTCTGCTAGAAATCTTAGCCAAACCCACAGTCCATTAGATTCACTTGCTTTCTTCCATGTAGCTGTAGGCAATGGTGCTGCCAGACATTCCACCACTACGTTAACATGGATTGTCTTTTTCACCAGCCTCCAGTAACAATTTCCTCACTGAATTTTATGCTTCCTTTCACTCACTGCTCAGTAACAAAACCAGGATCACATTTTAGGTTTCTGTTATGGCCACACCCTACATGTAGGTACCGCATTCTGCTACAGTTATCTATTGTTGCATAACTTACTACCCCAAAATGTAGCAGCTTAAAACACAGATATATAATTTTTTAATAATTCTCCAATTTGGATTTGGCTCAGCCGGACAGTTCCTCCACCTTATAAGTTATCTTCCAGAGCAAATGTCCAAGATGGCTGCTTCCCTTAGCTCATGCCCCAGCAGGGATGGATGGAATAGTGGGGATGTCACTAGGCATCCTCTGTCTCTCCTTCTCTCTCTCTCTCTCCCCCCATGTGGGTAGATTGTGCTTCCTCACAGCATGATGTTGTCACAGTTGTTTGACTTTCTACATGGTGGCCAGCTTCTAAGAATTAAAAAGAACAAGCTGCCAGTCCTCTTAAATGCAGGTCTGGAATCCACATACCATCACTGCTACCACAGTCCATTGCAAGGACAGGCAAGACTCAAAGGAATGGGAAATAGATTTCAGTTTTTAAAGTGAGGAGTAGCATGCACATTGATGGTGACCACACTTGGAAACTAACACTGTTAAATTTTTTTGATTCTTTAAAATTGATAAAATTGATCCTTTAAAATTGATAGAAATAAAACAGCTTTTACTGAACGTATTATTTCAGAAAATCTTTAGAAGTTCTTTTAATTTCTAATAATTTGTCTATCAATTACTTTCAGTTTTCTGTGTAAACAATCATATCATCTGTGGCAAGGACCTCCAATGCAATCTGATCACTGTCTTGGCTTAGATATGATTATGCACAAAATAATCCAAACAATTCACATGCTTCTATCCTAAGTTAACTCTAGAACTTACCATCTTTGGAGTCCTCATTAATGTGAATAAGTCTGGACCAAACATGTTCTTTGCAAAAACATTTTTTAAAAATCAGTATCTGCACAATATTTAGAGAAACATATTGCATTCTTAAAAGAATATCTGTACCCAAATATGATTGCTGTAAAAAGACTAAGTGTAGCAATTATAGTGTTACTCTCTGAAGCAACTGTGTTTGGAACTGACAAATAATCTGTATTAATAATGCCCCCACTTAAATATGGCATAATTTGCAAATACAAAAACCAAATATTTCCTTTGTGTAAGCCCTGATTTAAAACATGAATCAAGGACCATAGCACCTGAGTTTCTCAACCATCCTCTTATACCTATCAGCTTTATGACTTATAAATGTTTAACCTGTAAGTCTGTCAGTGTTGCCATCTTTAAAATGGACTATAGCCTGGGCAAAGTGGCTCACACCTGTAATTTCAGCACTTTGAAAGGCCATGGTGAGAGAATTGTTTGAAGCCAGGAGTTTGAAAATAGCTTGGGCAACATAGCAAGACCTCATCTCTACTTAAAACAATAAAAAAGTCCAGGCATGATGGCACACACCTGTAGTCTCAACTACTCGGGGAGACTGAGACAGGAAGATTGGTTGAGTCCAGAAGTTAGAGGCTGCAGTGAGCTATGATCATGCCATAGCATTCCAACCTGGGGAATAGAGAAAGACTGTCTCTAAAAATAAATAAACAAAGTAGAACTACAATTATTGCCTTGCCTATGGAAGGCAATTACTATGAATATGGTGTCAAAAGATTTATATAAAAGCAATTTTTAAAATTATCAATGTCTTGAAAATATATAAGACAATGGTTTTGTGACATAACTTTTCTCACTTAAAAACAAGGTGTTTCCCAGAAATACTTGTTTGCGCTCCTATTGACATAATTTCCAAGAGTCCACAATTCTTGCATGTGAATTTATCACAGTACTTTGATGCTGACCCATAAGAGAAGTTTTTGGAGCCTGAGATTACACTTGGGATATCCACTAGAGCTGACAGAATCTCTGTTGTCATTCTACTGTCCTCCTGTTATTTGTTTCTCCTATTTTCTCTATGTCATATTCTACAATTAATTCTATGACAGCATTAGATGAGGATTTGTTCTATTTATCCTGCTCCTGTATTCTTGTTTTGCTTTTTTTTTTTTTTAACCAAAGGACTCGTGTCTTTCAACTATTGGAATTTTCAGCCATTATCTCTTCCAATATTGCCTTTCCCTGATTCTCTCTATTCTTACTTTTTTTTTTTTAATTCCTGTTAAACTTCTGTTGGACCATTTCATTAGAGCTTCTGTAATTTTTTTTTTTACCTCTCTTGATATCTCCCATCTGTTTATCTCCTATCTTCCATCTGTTTATCACTCTATAATACATTCTGGATGATTCCTCGGATCTATCTTCCAGTTTGATTTGGTTCTTTGCTCAAATCTGTCTTTTTGCTTTATATTTTCTTGTTCTCTCATTATGGTTTCAGTTTCCTCTTTCTCTCTTTAATGATTGTAAGCATACTTATCCTATATTTTTGCCTACATATTTACACATTTTGGATTGTGACTAAAATACTCATTTTCCTGGGAGTTTTTGTTTGTTTGTTTGTTTGTTTCGTATCTGATGAATCTCTCTTGCCAAAATTTAATTCTTCTGTGTGGATTATAATTTTTTAAGCCTGAGTTTAATTGGGCTGTCCACAATTATTCAAGTTCTGTTCTCTTTCTGGTATAATGATTATACTTCCCTGTGCCCACTGAAGTTAGGTGTGCTCAGATACTCTCTTTAAACAGCAAAATGTGAAGATAATTAACTTGTGACATTTAGTTGAAGTTTTACAAACTGGAATTTTATTCATCATGCCCCCTTGTTCCTGCCTTGACCATTATGTGGGTCAAGTTGGAGCCACAGTCAGCATGAGTTCCTGTGTGACAACAGTGACAGAGGCCTCTGGCAGCAGCAGCTGGACATGCGGTGTGAGCCAGCTTAAGCTGTCCTGTGCCGATTAAATTAATTTGCCTTCACCATGGTTTAGTCCTTCATGAGAGCCCTCACTTTCTCAGATTATGGACGAATCCTGATACTCACTTTACATTCAATATGTATAAAAATTTTGCTGGTTATTAGCATCTCTGTAACTTTACAGTGAGAAGAAAGTCTTTCAATATTAGCTAATTTGACTGTGTTCCTGGAAGCCAGCATGTAAACTACTGGTCATTCAGTCTACAATTTTAAATGCATTGCTAATAAAAGCCATAATACATGCATATTTATATGCCATCTGACCATGCCTGTTACATTGAACAAAAGAAAGAACAGGGCACTGAATCCAGAAAAAGATGCAAGTCAAACTTCTATAATTAGGACCAATTAGGGGAGATGAGTTTTAACATGAATATTTGAAATTACTATCCACTTTTAGCAAAAAAAAAAAAAAAAAAATGCATTGCTTTTAAAAACATATGGGTTTTTTTTCCAAATTATTTCAAAGGTAGCATCTGGGAAGTTATTTGCTAAAATCATTAGTATCATATTCATATAAATTAAAACTGTAAAGTTCTAAAAATCAGTTTATGTAGGACAAAGATTAACCAAGTTTAATATTAATTATCAAAATTTCCAGAAAGGGCCAGGTGTGGTGGCTAACACCTGTAATCCTAGCACTGTAGGAGGCCAAGGCAGGTGGCTCATCTGAGGTCAGGAGTTCAAGACCAGCCTGGCCAACATGGTGAAACCCCATCTCTACTAAAAATACAAAAATTAGCCCGGCATGGTGGTCCATGCCTGTAGTCCCAGCTACTTGGGAGGCTGAGGCAGGAGAATCATTTGAACCCGGGAGGCAGAGGTTGCACTGGGCCGAGACTAGGCCATTATACTCCAGCCTGGGCAACAGAGCTACACTCCATCACTAAATAAATAAATTAATTAATTAATTATTTCCAGAGAGTATTTGTATGGCTAATACTGGAATTGCCATATTCTTTATCAAGATTTTCATTCTCTCTGCTCTGATCTATTCTATTTTTTACTCAGTGACTGGCACCTAATACACAGGGTCGAACTGAATTGTGTTATTTTTTATTAGTCTTATGCTACAAAAAGTGACAATTAAAGTCTGGGAAGACTAAGTGAACAGTTCAGTGGCTTCCGCCTAGCGGGTTAGTCAAAGAGTAAAGACTAGAAATGGAATACTCTCAGACATGCTTGCTGTTAAATCAGTGATTACCAAACTATAATCAAAGGATATCTTTTTAGAATTAGAGTTCTTTATGAGAATTTTAAAATGCTTTGTCTTCATTTTGGCAATGATCTAAAAAATTAACATAAACACATTCTGAGTTATCTGAAAGGTTAAGAAGATTGCCTTATAACCAATTTTTGCTCACGATTCGAGAATCAGTTTTGCGTGTCTCATGATCAAGGTGAGGCCAACCAGTCCCTTATGTCCTAAGCCAATGAAAAACAGAGAAGCAGATAAAATAAATGATGTATTCACACCAGTGAGACCAAACAGCATTGCAGTGCACTAGTGATCACATAACACATTAACACCAGCTTGCTACACTCTACAAAATTAGTGCCTAGGTAAATACTATGATTCCACTGTGAGTGGCCCACTTAGTTCCACAATCAAGTTTTTCTTCCACATTTAAGTAATGTCAATTTACACTTTATTGATTTTGTGATTTTGTTTTTGATTGAACGTTTTGTTAGGTTTTACAGTGGTAGAATAAGTTGTATGCATAAGAAGGTTATTGCTAGTTTAATAAATTTAAGTCAACATTGGAGAGTCACAAGAATTATATCCTTTAAATGGAACTTATGCAATACTGAAGTTTCTCAAACATTGTACTATTTAAAATATCAATTCAAAACAGCCTACTGTAAGAGCATTGGAATATTTACATTCATTATCTCCAATTTAGGTCTCATATAAATAAAATCATCAATATACACAAGGAACAAATGCTGACTCTTTCTCTGTCCTAAGGATTTCTCATATTACTGAGGCTAAAACAGCGTTCAAAAATATTCCTTTCTTATGAGGTCAGTGAATTCTAATCAGCCAGTTGTCTTTATGAATGCTTTCAATTATACAGGTAGTTAATTACTGTCAGTCAACTAAAAACAGCTTTGAGGCTATCACTTAGAATTTAAACAAACATTCACCTTAAAAAAGTTGTTTTTAAAAGATGTGAAAATCAAGAGTATTTCTCCTTCATCTAAAAAAAAAATTCCTTTCAAACATAAAAATGATGACTGCCATTTGGTCATCTTAGCACCAAGATAGAACTGGCAATCATACTGCTAATACTGAAGACAGCCTCAAGGAGTGAAGACATCCAGGAGAAGGGGTACTTTTTTAGGGTAAATAATGCTTCCTGTGGCCACAGATTCAGACATGGATGGCTCCATGCATCAAGTTGATGGCATCATTTACATGAAGTCTCCACTGCGATCTGCTCTATGACTTACATGAAAGGAAAACGCTTTGAAGGCCCAGTTAAAATTCTGATTAATAGATCGATCAGGTACAGAGCCAAGATGTACAAGGGGCTGCAGTTGGTGCTTTGTCCAGGACCATGGATCATTTAGGATGAATAGAGCCCTCAGTGATGGAGTTAACGGCACCACTCAGGCAGCAACTTGAAATGCAGTCTGAGGTTTGTTTGGCCCTCTGATTGGCACCGTGGCCAGTGACACTCCAGCTGGGCAGCAGGGCCTGGCCAGCTCTGCTCACCTGACCTGCCAACTTGGGCAGGAGCTCCCCTTTCTTCATCCAGATTTTGAATGCATGTGTTGTGAATGGAGAAGACGTGGTCTTGACAATGAGGAAGTTGAAAGAGGTTGTTGTCATTTTTAATACACTCTTATTTAAGATAGGTCAGTTTGTGAGGAAAAAAAAAAGACAAGCTTTGAATTAAATAAAACATTAAGGAAGGATTGCTGCCACAAGAAAAACAAATCTGCATAGATGGCAAAGAGGCTGAGTATTTGCAATATTTATTCCTTGTGAAAAGGGGTGTGAGGCATTAGCAATAGAAGGAAATCATGAAAGTGCAAGAGCAGGGATACTCTAGCTGCCCAGTCTTAGAGATGCAGCTGCTGCCTGAAGCTGCAGCACAAAGAACCTGCCTGAAAGGCAAAATGGTTTCAGGTTTGCATGCTGTGGTCATTAGACATGTGAGCCACTCTCGGAGGGTGTGTTGGGCCTGGGAAGCTAGGCACCTGTTGCCCACAGAAACACAATACACTTATTGATTTGAGAGGGCTACACGAAGTAACTAAAGAGGACACACAAAAATCCAAAGTAATAAATGGGCCCATTACCCAATGACGTCACAAAGGGGCCGCCAAAGGGAAGCCATAGATCCAGATTACTTTATCTAAGGCAGTACAAAGCAGAAGAATTGTTTACAGGAGGTGGGAGGAAGGGCAGAGAGAAAAGAATGAGGAGGGAAGCACTGCTTAATAAAAAATGGTGTTGTACTTGAGACCATCTAGAAGAACTCCTTCTGATTTATCTTCTCCCAAAGCTGCAGCAGCAGCGATTGAAGTGACTATAATAGCCCAGGAGAAATGTTGGTGCTATTAGTTGGGTGATTGATGGAAGCGCTGCCAAAACAGCTAGGGAATATGTCAATGTGTTTTTTGAAGTTTGTAAATGATGACACTGGCAAAGTGTAAACAAACTCAGCTCCAGCAGACATGTTACACAGTCCACAAACTGACACTTCCAGAGACTCATTTGCTGGATTATTCCAATTAGAAATCATCAGCTGGAGTAACAAACTCCAGTTTCTTAAGCCAGGGGAGATGAGGCTTGCACAACATGTGAGATTTAAGGAAAGACATCAAAGCAACTTCTGTTGACTCATCATCATAAGGACTGCACTGCCAGTTTGTTGCAGAGAACCCAGCAGAAGAAAAGCAAATGACCTCGAGATATTTAAAACCTAGAGACCCAGAGGCCAACAACTCTACAACCATTGTATGAATCACATTAATTTCTTAAAGTCAATGTTACAATGTCTGCAGTTCCCATCTGCTTGATTTCAAGCAGTCTGATCTTCATCAGATCCTCTTCCTCAGTACTTCTGAATGAAAGTTTATATGTTCCAAAATCCATTCTGATTATCACTGGATGATTTAGTCAGTCAGCTATTCATCCTTCTACAATTTTCCTCAAAGTTTATTTCTTCATCAAAGATTCATTGGGTAAAGCATACACAAGGTAGGATGCCCAGCATCAGGGATACAGAGGTGAAAAAGATGAAGACAAACCTTGCAGTACTATTCACAATAGCAAATATATGGAATCAACCTAAATGTCCATCAGTGATAGACTAGATAAAGAATATGTGGTACATACACACCTTGGAATACTATGTAGCCATTAAAAAATGAGATCATATTCTTTGCAGGGACATGGATGTAGCTGAAGGTCATTATCTCTGCCGAAGTAATGCAGGAACAGACAACCAAATAATGCATGTTCTCACTTGTAAGTGGGAGCTAAATGAGGACAAGACATGGAAACATAGAGGAGAACAACACACACTGAGGCCTATCAGAGGGTGGAGGGTAAGAGGAGCGAGAGGATCAGGAAAAATAACTAATGGGCTCAATACCTGGGAGATGAAATAATCTTTACAATAAACCTCAATGACACAAGTTTATCTATGTAACAAACCTGCACAGGTACTCCTGAACGTAAAAGTTGAAAAAAACCCTGAACTTATAGAATTTACATTCACTTGATACAGACATTAATCAAATGAAAATACAATGAGTTATCTAATTAATTACAGTTGTGGTGAGGGCTAAAGGCAAAAAAAAAAAAAAAAAAAAAAAAGAAAAAAATAATGAAAATAGGGGGGGAGGGGGGGAAAAAAAAAAAAAAAAAAAAAAAAAAAAAGGAGAAAATGATGTGAATAGTAGGTACTATGAGGACAGAAAACAGAGGACTTGACTTGGTTAAGTGAGTCAGGGAAGAGTTCCTGAATGAAGTGATATGAGCAGTGTTCTAAAGCATGTATAGGAGTCAACTCAGGAAATGAGAGGGAAAAGATAGACCCAGAAAAATGAAATAGCAAGGAAGAAGGCCCTGAGACATGGAGGAGCAGAGTGTTTTCAAGAAAGACACAAATTCAGAAGAAGAAGATAAGGTCATGCAGGACTGTTAGACTTCGTTAAGAATTTTGATGTCTTTAGACAAAGCCATTGAGAGGTTTTAGGTATGGAAATGACATCCTCAATTTACATTTAGAGAAAACCACTCTGGCTGGAATGCACAGAATGCACTGGGGAAGCCAGTGCAAACATGGGTCAGTAGCGAGGAGATTATTGCAATAGTTTAGGTGAGAGATTGGACCAAGAATATAGCGGCAAGAATGGGGAAAAAAATGACATTTGGGAAGTAAAAATGCACAGGCCTTAACAATTGAGTGTATCTGGAGAATGAATGAGAGGGAAGTGTCCCTTTCAGTTGTCAACTGTTGTCTGTGGTATGTGTGGAGGAACCATTTTTTTTCATACAGGCAATTTTCTCAGGAAGCTAGAGGGAAAGGTCAAAGTCGTGGGTCCATGGCAACCCCCCACATACAAAGCAGGAATATGTAGATCTTTTGAACAAAATCCTAGACAATCAGAAACATACTGAAATATACATCACCGACCATTTTTATTTTATTTTCTTCAAAAACTCAGCAGTCTTGGGCAAAAGAAAGGAAATATGAGACCTATAGAATCCCCTGGAAAACAAAGGCAGGCCGTGTCAACTCTAATCACGATTCTAAAAATGAGCCAGAGAATTAAAAGTTATATCCACAGAGGATACATAGGTCACCCCAAAATCACAAAGTGTAACAGAGAAATGCCAATTTCTATTTTAGTCTAACAAACTTTTGAATATATATATACACACACATACATATTCAAACATATATATATATTTCAGAATCTATTTCTGGGATAGATTGTGGAGCCAGGGCTGTGAATACAGGAGAAACATAGAACCCCCAGTGAGGTCAATCCTCAAAACCATATTTCCATTCTCCTATTCAGCAAGTGGCAAAATCAGTCTTAATTTGGTTCCTGGTGTATTCTTTTTTAAATATGAGTCTTCAAGAAGAAATAACCTGAAATAAGTTGTATATTTTCTGACAAGCCGAGTCAAAATGTTTTTCTGTTTTCTTACAAGAATTTTCACAATGTGAGTTTTTAATTTTAGGAAAAACATATCTCTGTGCACAAATCCAAGAAGAATGTGCTTAGACCTCTTTCGATGCCAGCACCTGGCTGAAATTCCCCACCTGCAGGTGATCCCATGTCCAAGGGCACATTCCACAGCTACGAGCTTGCTGCTGTCCCAGCACGATCCTGGATTCAGAGCACACCAGTGTCCATTGTCCAAGGGACTCAAGAGAGATGAGCTTGTCGAGATGTTTTTATTCTCGCTTTGATGCAGCAGGGACTTACTTTTGCAGTAAGGGACATCTAGACAGACTTCCAGCAAGGCAGTGACTGGCACTGAAAGTAACTTCGCCTGTCAAAGACTCTTTTTGTAGAAACGCAAAAGGAAAACGTGTACTATTGAAATAAACTGAAAGCATGTCAGCGTGACTGGCAAGCTGACTCCTCAAAAGAAGAAATAATTATTGCTTGATAATGGCAGCTTATGTCAGAGATGTGCATTTTGGGGCCACCATTTGGGTTATTGCAGGCTGCCTGACATCACAGGAAGTCTTTTTTGGCTTCCGAAGCAGAACTGTGAAGTGGCTTTGGCCTCATCATTTGCAACCATGGCAGCACCAGCAGCAGTGACTGACACATAACATGTATCTCCCACGTGTCCGTCCCTCCCTATTCTAACCACCAGACAAAGCAAGTTAAAAAGAGACTCATGGACATGTAGTCAAGGCATTTGCTATTTTTGACCAGATTATTTTTCCAGATATAGTAATAGTAGATGTTTGCATAATCAATTTATTTCAGTCAAAAATCAGTTAGCTTTTCATTTTTCTGGTTTCTAAATCAATACCAAAAAAAAAAAAAAAAATAGTCTCCTACCTTCTAGAAGTTGAGTCTTTTACAAGATATTTTCCTTGACTTCTTTGGGGAACATTTTTTATGATTTTCTTTTGGGTTTGTTGGTTTTTTTCTTAATTTTTCTCTAGTAATGCAAATATTTGAGGCTTTGGAAGGCATAAACTATTTCACGAATAACAAATATCTAGGAAAAATTGTTTGTATATTAGACAATAACTCTCTCAATCTACTCAAACGTGTTAGAGTTCTCAGAAGGACACCTCCTTTTGACTCTTCCATTCATACAGGCATGTGTCTTTGCTCATTCATCTATTTCAACAAAAAATTATTAGCACTTACTATGTTCTAGGCATGGTACAAGTTGCTGAAAGACTTACTTAGAATAAATATTTCTGAATGTCTCTAGAAGACAGAAAAAGTTTTATATGCAACTTTCCAAAAGAAAAAGAGATCTGCACTTGGAAAGATGTTCCTCTTAGAATACATTTTTGAGGCAGACACAGATAATTAACTATCCCAAGTCCATTCTGCCCTTCCTTCTTATTAACTGAATTGATTTTAACAGAGGGGAAATGTGCCTAGTTAAAATGCCAATTTCTCAGTTTACCTGACCACTAACAATGGTCACTTAATTCTGGCTAAAAAGTTGTCAGAAATCTCAGGAGAGGGCACTGTTTTCCTGGGCAAAGCAGGGGTGGAGTGTGGGGAGAAAAACACTATCCCCTCATTGTGATCATAGAGTTAGTGCACCAGCTTTGGACAACCTACCTGTGTGACTTCTTGTCACATGAGAAAAAAAACGTATCTGCTTAAGGCATGGTAGCAGAGACTGCTAGTGTTTTTATGGAGAGCCATTTTCTCTTCCTTCTGAACACAGAGCCAGGTGACTTTTCCCAGCCTCCTTTACAGTTAAATGTGGTTATGGACTAAAGTATAGTGAAAGGGACAAGCCCCGCTTCCAGAACTGACCACCTAAATTTTCTTTGTGAAAAACTTCATGCTCTTCCTCCTCCTGCTAGCTGGCAGTCAATATCCAAAGCAAACTTGGAAAACACTCACTGAAGACAAGTGACAGAAAAGCCTCCATCAGCATGGATCCCTGAGTGACCCATCCTGGAGTTTTATATAAAAGAGAAACAAGCTCTTAATGCATTAAGTCAATGAAATTTCTAGACTAATGTTTTACAATAGCTTACATTATCCTGAATCTTAACATTATCCCATTTGAACCCAGATACTGCTGGAACAAAACCCCAAGTACTTGGCATTGGGTTAGTACTCAGGTGATGGATGGCTAGAAGGTTGAAGAGTCCTGTTTTGTTTTAGCAAAATAGTTCACGAAAAGAGTTGCCTGTGGCAATCTGGAAGGCAGACCAGGTGTCTTCTGAAATGAGCTCTAGGGGAAGTAGTTGAAGAGAGATATTCATGTTTGTCAGTTCCTCCATGCTGCTTATAGCAAGTTACTGTGAGGAAGATTGCAGTTCAGGCAAGAATTAACAAGTTTTGAGTAAAATTCCAGGATTAAAGGGAAGAGTCCAAAAATCTGAAGTCTCACAGGGTTGGAAAACCCAACAGCTTCTGAATTCCAAAAAAGCATGAAATAAATTGGAAAAAGGCTTTGAGTGGAAAAGCTCCATTAATTCTTAGCAATTAAACAAAGAATTCAAATGGTTTTAATTGACGTCAAAACAGCCTCCATTAAGTTGAGAGAAAGAGGCATTAAGATGAGGAAGCAATGAAATAAATCAGAGTTCAGAATTATATCTGAGAAAGAAGTTCAGGGGATCGTTACTAGCGCATGAAGCCAGTTTGGAAGCACATAGTTCAGAAGTCAAGTGAGCTTTTTAAGGAGTTGTATTAACAGAACTTGCTTAAAAAAAAGAGTAAAAGAAAAAAAATAGCCTATGACTATAAAAGACATGGCACCCCAAACTTGTGCTAGCAAGGAGCAGATTGCAAAAGCTATATGGTCCCCAAGGAGGGCAAATTTACCAATGGCTCACTTTATGTGAACAGGAAAAGTAAGACCCTCTTGTCAAAAAAGGAACACCTTGAGGGCAGATCAGAGGCTGCAGAAAACAATGAAAGGAGTTTGTCCTGATAGTAAATCCAGGATCTACAAAAAACCTTCCATGCAAAGCAGGGGTAGCCTTACAGTATGCCCGCAGCAAGACTCTATCCTTGAAATAGACCAGCAAACACTGGGTCTCCTATCCTTTTCTCTTCTAAGGGGAATTTATCTCTCTGTTATCCTGTGCTTGATCTGGTATTGTATATCTGCTGGTGGGGGGAAGGGGTGTGATTGTGTGTGTGTGTGTGTGTGTG
Source organism: Papio anubis (assembly GCF_008728515.1). Taxonomy (NCBI): domain Eukaryota; kingdom Metazoa; phylum Chordata; class Mammalia; order Primates; family Cercopithecidae; genus Papio; species Papio anubis. The sequence continues at coordinate 31,250,148 of NC_044985.1, forward strand.
TGTGTGTGTGTGTGTGTGTTGTTGTTTTTTAGTTAGAGGTAGCTGGAACCCATGCCACCCTATCTGTACTTGATGGAGGAAATTGCTCATCACTCAGAAATGACAGACTTCAATCTGGAGACAATAACTGAATTTTTTTTATTAATTTTATTAATTTTCTCCTTTGGGGAAGGGCTGAGTATGATCTGTAAACAGAAAAAAAAAGAATCTAATTGCTAGCTGTTTATCAAAATGTGTTTCCTCTTTTCCCTCTATTTCTTAACTAACCTTAAAGTGATAAAGAAATAAACCAGATTTGAGATTTTTGTCTAAGAACTTTGGGAGTGGTTACTGGCACCTGGAACTTACTTGGAAGCAAATAGCTCATTGTTTCTTCTTTTTCCTAAACATCTCAGTTTCTGTTTTAGCTGATGTTTTAGCTTACGTGAGTTTCACACAAGAGAATCTGAGTAAAAGTGACTGATGATCACCACTTTCAAACTTGATCCAGAAAAACCTTTCATACATCTTCCTCTGTACTCTAATTACCGGAAACCCTATGGGGAAGATAGCAGGACCTGTCAGTCTGGTTTGATGATTGACATTTTCAATAGACCCCTATCCTTCAAGTCCCATAGACCAGTAACATCTACATTGGACTGATTAATGAACAAGAAATAAACTGCTATTGGGCTAGCCACTGAAACCTTGGAGTTGAGTCTAACACTAGTGTCTCCCTAATGCTAACATGAGAGCTAATATTACCTAAACTGTATGTAGGCACACAATTCCTGATGTTCCTTTGATGAATGAAAGCTTTCACTCAAATGTCTTTAGATCCACAAATGGTAACACCTGGGCAGTCTGTGTATAGACTCAGGAAAAGCAGAAACCATGAAATTTTTCTCTTTTTTTCTCTTCTTTCTTTTGATTTCTCTGTTTATTTGCATGTAATGTACTATTTCTTCTCTACTCATTTTGACTTTTATCAGCTTATGGAACTGTTCTTTGTGATTTTCCTATTGGATTACAGAGGTTGAAAGGTGATCTCACATGCCAGTCAGAGGAGTCTGGGGATTGCACTGTGACAACTTCCTCAACCCTGAAGTCAAGGTCCGAGCAAGAGTGAAAGCCAAGAAAGCAACCCAAAAAGATGGCAGCTGTGGGAACACAGATTAGGAAAGGAGTCATCTGAGCAGCAGCAAGAACACTGGGAGGCATCAAGCCTATCCAAACCCTGAAAAAAGGTTCAGAATCAGGTGGCTCCTCCTGTGACAGAATGTGAAGGAAATCTAACAAAGGCATGCTAAGGGAGTGTCTGAAATTATTACCTCTGAGATTCAGAGATAATATGTGCAGCTATATAGACACTATTTAATAACAGCAGGTAACCCAGAAGAATTGGCATATGTTGGTTTCCAGAGTTTTTACATTCAACCTACCAGGCACAAATAGAGTGGGCGAGGATGAGGAGTAAATGCATTGTGATATCATACACTAACTGCAGATCGGTTCACACCCAGACCTGGCCTCATCCCGTGTGTCACCCAGCACTGCATCCCAGCTGACACCAGGAGTGGTAAAAACAAAAAACAAAAACAAAAACAAAATCTCTAAATTGGATGGAATTTGAAACAACAGGAGATTGAATTTTTCTTTCTATTGTTTTTTTCTTGGTAGTTCAAAAATGTGACATATTTATGGAGAAGTACAGATTGTTCCTATCCAAACACAGTAGTAGTTTCTTTTCTAAAAATAAACTTGGCCAATTATATTTTAGGGAGATTTATTTTAATTTATCTTACTTTAAAACAAAAACATTTTAAAGAAAATTTCTAAAGACTTCTGAAATCTTATCATAGAACAAAACCCAACACTAAATATGACTGTGGGTATTTTTTATGGTACATAAACACTCTGCAGCTTTGTGTAAGTTTCACTCATTCTCATTCACCAAATATTTATTGAAAACCTACCATGTGATAATCACTATACCAGATGAGTGGAAGTCAAAGGCAATTAAAATCTAGCAGGTGAGTTTGTAAGGAACCTATATTGTAATGAAAGAGACTAACCAGAAACCCATTGATTATGGAGCCATAAGACATACCTTGGTTTCCAAAGAGAGTTGAAACTCATTTTATACTCCCCAAATACCTTAACAACTTGGTTTTATACTTCAATGAGGCAGTAATAATATTAATAATAATAATAGCTTCTAACACTTACTGAGCTATAATTATGTACCAGGCAGACTAATAAATGTTTTACATAGATTATTTCATTTTATCTTTATAAAAACTCTATGAGGGAGGCAGAAAAATTAAAATTTGTCACAACTTTTCAGCTAAAGGACATGAGGCACAAAAGCATAGCAAATTTTCCAAGATCACAAAGCTAGAAAGTAGTAAAACCAGAATTTGAATTCAGGCAGTTGGAGTTTTTCCAGGTGGCATCTAAATATGCCATATGAGGCATGATCCATTTGAACCAGATCTTTCCTATTAAGCTACGTTAGAATAGCTGGCCCCCAGGAAATACCTTCCTCTGTACCTTCAAATGATCTAGGACTAGGGTGCTCCAGTCAGTCCATATCTATTAGCCAGCTGATATCTGGGGCACTGTTCGATACACAGTATGCATTGCTGGATCTGGTGATTTAAATGGTCCAGTCAATACCTTAATCCCTCCCAAAGGTCCTACTCATTCACGAAAATTTGTTAGATGGAAAACAATTGATTAATCTTAAGTTTTGAGTACTTCTCCTGATTTGACCACTCTGACTCAAAATAAAGTTGTATCCCTGAGACATAAGCAGCTCCAAATTCTGAATACATACTAACAAATTCTCAGAGGAAAATATCTACCAAGAGCCACTCACTTGAGGTGCTTCAGCATCTCTCACTTCATTCCTTTATTTATTCACTTGACACTAGTCAGTGCCTACTAAGTGCTGGGCATTGTTAAGGCACTAAAGTTAAAACAGTAGATGTAATTCCTACCCTTATGGAGAAATGATCTACTAGGAAACACTATGACACATAATTCTGTGGCAATAGAAATTTTAGTTTGTAATTTTTTTGTAATCATTTATTTTAGTGTTCCTACCAGCCTGCAAGACACGAGGAAAGTTTTTAGGTCATTCATTTGTGAAAGAAACTATAACAGCTCTATTCGTTGCAGACATATTTGGTAGATGAACCACCATGAATAGGATAAAACGATTTGTCTAAATGAATACAGAATAGAATGCGGTAAGTCTGGAACAAGTTACACGCCTACTTTGAACCATTAGACCCTATAAGTGACTGTAAGTTCACATGAAAGTAGTAAATCTAGAAAATCTCTTCTGAAGTCATTTCAGTAAATGTGTCATATTCTTAAAATCCTAGTGAATTAAAGTTTAACTACCACAGACTTTAGAACTTCAGATTACAATAGAAATGAACTCTTTCTAGAGCCTAATCACTTTGCCTTCCCCCCACCAAAGTGATGGTTTTGAATGCTGATTTTATTCCAGCCATTACCAAAAACATGGAGTTGACCTTTCCTCCATAGAGCAGCCACACCCTTCAGCACTGTACCAAGAAATACTGGTGAATTTCTTTGCCTTGCAAGGATATCTCCCTAAGAATGTTTCACTGCAAGCTGCCATGATGCATGCCAGAAGTAGAGGACTGCTCTGAGAGATTTCAGAAGCCCCTTCTAGTCCACAAAACTATGAGAAAACTGCTTTCTAACATGGCCACCTTATCCTCCTTTAATCAACCTGTAGATAATGGGCACTGATTCTGAGCCCAACACTGCAGATAATGTGAACAGTAAGATATTATCCTCATCATAATGAATTTATAGAGGCAGAACTAAGAAGCAATTAAAGAAAAGAAAATAATAGATGAGCATAAAATTAATTGCCAAATTGAGTGACTCCACATCTAGGAAAAGGAAAAGGGAAAATCATACAACTTACATCCCAACCACTTTTGCTGCCTGTCTAAGTTAATCCTACAACAGCCTTTTAAAACAACTGCTTTTTTTTCCCATTGTGACTTAGAGAAGTGATAAATACATGATCATCCAGCTAGAAGTAGGAAACACTGGCTGGGCACGGTGGCTCACGCCTGTAATCCCAGCACTCTGGGAGGCTGAAGCAGGTGGATCATGAAGTCAGGAGATTGAGACCATCATGGCCAACATGGTGAAACCTCGTCTCTACTAAAAATACAAAAATTAGCTGGGAGTGATGGTGCATGCCTGTAATCCCAGCTACTAGGGAGGCTGAGGCAGGAGAATCACTTGAACCAGGGAGTCTGAGGTTGCAGTGGGCCAAGATCGCGCCACAGCACTCCAGCCTGGAGACAGAGCAAGACTCCATATATATATATAAAAGAAAAAAGAAAGAAAAAAAAAAAGTTGGAAACACTAAGGACTACACCTACATTTTTTCAACTCCAAAGTCCATGCTTTCTCCAGCCAACCATAATAATGCATTTGATACCCTGTTAATAACATACTCTCCACAGTGAAAGTGGTGGCAACACTGAATCATCCTTAATGTTTGTTCAATATGAGTATCTCCCCCAAAATAAAAATATTTTTAAAACTATTTAAATGAATAGTGTAAAGAAATTTAAACTATTGCATTAAAGAAATGCAAAGCTTGCATTACTACTTTCTTCTCTATAAATCTTCTCTTCTAATTAATAAATAGCAGTACTTGCACTTTATTATTTGTGACTTCAGAAACATGCTTGGGGAATTACACAGTTGAATTTGGGGTAGGGAAACAATATTAGCTTTAGGCATAGAGATGAATGGATTTAGAGGCAGTAAATCAGGAAACCAAATGAGCTCTCACAGCTCAATATTTTAGAATTAGTTTCAAGTACTCAACAGACAAATCAAGAACAAACATTAAAAGCCCATAGTCAGGTATGACCTCTCGCTCTTTTTGAAATTCATATTGTGGGTTTTAAGTTGATAACACTACTTCTAATAATTACATTTTTTAGGAGCTAAAGTTGTCAGGGACCATGATGAGTCAAACTGATAATCTCCACATAATATCTGTCACCTATAGATTCACAACAAAATTTTAAAATTAAGAAGTTCACAATTATTTTTTCTCTAGGTCCACTCTGCCATGGCCCATATGAGTCAATGCTTCCCAAATGTCATCCAGACACCAAGCCTCATGGATGTTGTACTCCTAGCATACGAGCTGTACTATTAATAATTCCTCTAATACTTATCTTTAAAATGATTCTCTTTTTAAACTTAATTTTAAATGGGAATTTTCTATTATAATTTTCTATTATAATTAAAAACTGACAAATCAGTTTTATTTGCCAGAAATTTGAGATTTCTATAGAAATGAATATTTTTAAAATAACACATAAATTTGTTTTTGTGCTGCCTAAATCCATTTTGCATGCCACCAGTTGCCTGCATACCACACTTTAGTAAACATGGATCTTAGTCCATGCATCTCCTTATCTTCCTAAAACTATTCCCAGAAAACAAGAGGGCACAGGTGGGTTGGGACACTGTCTTCCCTTATCTCAAGAGAGATCGGCAGAGAGGATCGCTTTTCCCAAGAGCAAAAGCTTAGGCATGTCTTTCAGATGCTCACCAAGGTGAAAAAGAAAACAGTATTTTGATAGCCCAGAGGAATTGTTCCCTTTTCCCTTTTCTACTGATACCTGAGCTATCACGGGTTGGTATCTGAGATGCTTTATAAGAGGCCTGCCTCAGCCACAGGGGAAAGAGGCAAGGCTGAGAGCAGAATTCAGAACCACCTGGACTCCTCACTGTGGCTGCCAATCAGTAAAGAGCAGAAAAACTCATATTAGTCTCTCCCCAGAGAGTCCCTGGTGAACAATGGCTTTTCGTTTTCTAAGGTTCGGTATAGCTTGAACATATCTACCTATAATTCCACCTCATCTGCAGCATGGTAACTGGGTTTCCTAAACAAAATTAATGGAAGTGTCAAGGTGAAATTGAAAGTGAAACTGGCAGCAAAGGGCAAATCTCAAAGGCCCTTAATGGATTGGAAAGCCAAATGGCAATTTCCTTGCCTCAGGCTGGATTAAACCAAGGCAATCACATTTCCGTCTGCTCTTTCAATAATTTTATCAATACAGTAGGCTTTACAAGGCTTATGTGCACAGACAATCTTATGCTTAGTTAGAAAAGGTGATCACCTATATGTGATGTTTAGAATGCCACCTATATGTGATGCTTAAAATGCTCCATGACCCCAATTATATCTCCCTTCATGGTTTGTCTATGTTCTTGAAACTCCTGGCTATTTCTTTGGAAACAAAGTTATGAAGGTCACTATTAAACAGCAAATGCTAATCCAACCCACTAAGGCAGATGCAGCTCTCAGCAGCAGTCAAACACAAGTTAAATGTTGGGATTACACATTTAGTCACTCAGATTTAGGGTTTCAGGTCAATTTAGGCAAAAGAACATGTCAAAATCACTTAAAAGGCTTTTCCAAATATATATGCCGATTCTCCAAAGTCCTAGATATTCTGACTCTGGGAAGTCAGAGGTCTGGGAAGACAGCCAAGAGGGTACTATAATAGGGTTGGAGATGCAAGAGACCTCTTGTTAGAGTGCAGGTGGGGACAAAGGGGAATAGAAGCATTCTTAGGAGAACTCCGGCCTATTTTATACAAACTTGTCTATATCTTTGAGGTGACAGTCATGGTAAAAAGAGCTCAATTTCCAACTATTATCCATTTCTGAATGAATAAGGTGTTAGAAACTATTAGTCTATGGTATTGCTTTTTGTCAGTCTATCTCTTTCCTGCAGGGAGCATGCAGCGCCTGCAAACACCGCCAGCAGCTGGGCATCATGGGAGTGTTCCTGCTTTGGGGATGTATTCATCGCACTTAAGAAAGCTAATCTGCTCTCCAAGTCTGCTGTGCCGCCTCCTGCTTTTCCTTTATTCTTACAGATATGGGAGCTCAAGGAAGACAATCTGGGAAACTCAGGTTTCAGCAAGCTATGCATATTATAAGAAGAGTGAATTCTCCCTCCCTCCCTCTCTTGCAAAATACTCCCTACTTAAATTGCAAACCTTGGAGCCAACATGTCTGGCACTAGCTGCCTCATCATTCATAACCTTGTTATGCAAATAAAACAAAGATAAATTAAAATTCTAATTGAACCCTAATCAAACAAAGTAGCCCCTAAAAAGCATTCTTAAATGATACCAAATTCCAGTACATCCCTGATTTGTGTTTGTTGTCATTTTTTAAGCAGTTGAGCGGAACAAAAATAGACAAATGAATGTTCTGCTTGATATTTCTAATTTTCATGCATTTGATGCTATGCATTCTTTGATAAAACTTACCCAAATGATGGGAGTGGGTTGAATCTTGGCCCTTCAGTGACAAAAGCAGAATCAAAGGAGAAAAAGTGGAGGTTTAAATGGATCCATGGAGCCTGAACAACTGAGAACATACCTTTCAGAGGCTTTATTTATATTATTGCTGGAGGCCTGAGCAGTATCACCTTGGCTATTTCAGAGACTATGCCTCCACCTCCTCACATAAAATCGTGCTGTTCAGCCCTCTTAATCTTACCCAAAGCCTCCACGAAATGTAAATATTTATGACTCACAAGCTGCACTTCCTTCACCCTGTTCAATATTATTCTCCCACAGAACACCGCATTTCTTTAAGATAGTTGCAAGGCCCCCTCCCTGAGGAAAACCAAAAATTTTAAGAATCTTACTGCTACTTGCCCGGAGAGGGCAGATGATTGTTCTGAATTTCTCTCAGGGAAAGACCTTGTTGACATAAAAAGTTTTTGAGAGACATCCTATCACATTGACCACACAGGAATTTTTCTGGGAGCTCCCATTAATGAAATAGAAAATGGAACTAGAGTGAAACAGAAAATTATCAGGTGTGTACTACCATTTGAGGGGCATGGAAAAGCCCCCATGGCCAAAGTCATCTCTCCTGCTGGTCCTTCAATAGGTAGACAAAAAATGCCGCCTGCAAAGAGCCCTTGATCACCTCCCTTTCTTATCCCTAGAGACTGTGGCTAACAGAAAAATCTAAGGAGCAGAAAGCCAGAAGACCTGGGTTCAACTCCCAGCTCTACACAGTTCTTGGCAGTGTTGTTTTGAACATGTAATAATGTATCTGGCCTCAGCCTCAAAATAGAGAATAAGACTTGTTAAGCTTACTTGGAGAAGTATTTGTGGGGATCCAGGGGGAAGAATGTGAAAGTATTGTGAAAACATTTAAGGGATCAGCAAATATTATTTAAGAAAGAGTATGTGAATAAAATCATCCAGCAGAAATGATCTTTAAAAATTTGGCAATGTGGAATTACGATCAATTCACCCACTGGATGCCATGGGTCTACATCAAAATGCTAATCCATGTAGTTCATTGTGTGGAATTCTCACAGTTGAACCCTTCTGCCTCTTTCTGCCTTCATCTTGAAATTTAATACATAGTCAAAGACAGTATGCAATTTACCTGAGCCTCCCGCCTTACACACATTCTCCTTCTATGCATCCTTAAAAATGACTTCCTAGAAGATGACTTTAAGATTTTAGAAGCATAGAACACTTTAGAAATGCATAGGTTGAAAATCTTCCTATCTGCAGCATTGTGACTAGAAAAGTTTACAGATGACAGAAAGATTGTGACTCAGGGTAGGGTCTGGCCTTCTAGATTAATGACTGTTGAGCATTCATTTATGAAGGGAGCGCATGTCTAATATTTCTATAGAAAATGAGTCAGCAGCCTCCTATGTTATCCAACCAACATAAAATGGAAAAAGATACAGGCTGTATGCAAATTTGTGTCAGTTTATTTTTATTTTTATTTTTTTTTTTTTTATTTAAAATTATTTATTTAAACTCTAAAATTCAGTAGTTTCACATCAAAAACATTTCTAATCAGCCCTGGGCTTTTCCTTTCTTCCTTCTTTTTTTTTTTTTTTTTTTTTTATCTTTTATTTATTTTTATTTATTTATTTATTTATTTATTTATTTATTTATTTATTTATTATTATTATACTGTAAGTTGTAGGGTACATGTGCATAACGTGCAGGTTTGTTACATATGTATACTTGTGCCTTGTTGGTGTGCTGCACCCATCAACTCGTCATTTACATCAGGTATAACTCCCAATGCAATCCCTCCCCCCTCCCCCCTCCCCATGATAGGCCCCGGTGTGTGATGTTCCCCTTCCCGAGTCCAAGTGATCTCATTGTTCAGTTCCCACCTATGAGTGAGAACATGCGGTGTTTGGTTTTCTGTTCTTGCAATAGTTTGCTGAGAATGATGGTTTCCAGCTGCATCCATGTCCCTACAAAGTACACGAACTCATCCTTTTTTATGGCTGCATAGTATTCCATGGTGTATATGTGCCACATTTTCTTAATCCAATCTGTCACTGATGGACATTTGGGTTGATTCCAAGTCTTTGCTATTGTGAATAGTGCTGCAATAAACATACGTGTGCATGTGTCTTTAGAGCAGCATAATTTATAATCCTTTGGGTATATACCCAGTAATGGGATGGCTGGGTCATATGGTACATCTAGTTCTAGATCCTTGAGGAATCGCCATACTGTTTTCCATAATGGTTGAACTAGTTTACAATCCCACCAACAGTGTAAAAGTGTTCCTATTTCTCCACATCCTCTCCAGCACCTGTTGTTTCCTGACTTTTTAATGATCGCCATTCTAACTGGTGTGAGATGGTATCTCATTGTGGTTTTGATTTGCATTTCTCTGATGGCCAGTGATGATGAGCATTTTTTCATGTGTTTGTTGGCTGTATGAATATCTTCCTTTGAGAAATGTCTATTCATATCCTTTGCCCACTTTTTGATGGGGTTGTTTGTTTTTTTCTTGTAAATTTGTTTGAGTTCTTTGTAGGTTCTGGATATTAGCCCTTTGTCAGATGAGTAGATTGCAAAAATTTTCTCCCATTCTGTAGGTTGCCTGTTCACTCTGATTGTAGTTTCTTTTGCTGCGCAGAAGCTCTTTAGTTTAATGAGATCCCATTTGTCAATTTTGGCTTTTGCTGCCGTTGCTTTTGGTGTTTTAGACATGAAGTCTTTGCCCATGCCTATGTCCTGAATGGTACTACCTAGGTTTTCCTCTAGGATTTTTATGGTATTAGGTCTAACATTTAAGTCTCTAATCCATCTTGAATTAATTTTCGTATAAGGAGTAAGGAAAGGATCCAGTTTCAGCTTTCTACTTATGGCTAGCCAATTTTCCCAGCACCATTTATTAAATAGGGAATCCTTTCCCCATTTCTTGTTTCTCTCAGGTTTGTCAAAGATCAGATGGCTGTAGATGTGTGGTATTATTTCTGAGGACTCTGTTCTGTTCCATTGGTCTATATCTCTGTTTTGGTACCAGTACCATGCTGTTTTGGTTACTGTAGCCTTGTAGTATAGTTTGAAGTCAGGTAGCGTGATGCCTCCAGCTTTGTTCTTTTGACTTAGGATTGTCTTGGAGATGCGGGGTCTTTTTTGGTTCCATATGAACTTTAAAGCAGTTTTTTCCAATTCTGTGAAGAAACTCATTGGTAGCTTGATGGGGATGGCATTGAATCTATAAATTACCTTGGGCAGTATGGCCATTTTCACGATATTGATTCTTCCTATCCATGAGCATGGTATGTTCTTCCATTTGTTTGTGTCCTCTTTTATTTCAGTGAGCAGTGGTTTGTAGTTCTCCTTGAAGAGGTCCTTTACATCCCTTGTCAGTTGGATTCCTAGGTATTTGATTCTCTTTGAAGCAATTGTGAATGGAAGTTCATTCATGATTTGGCTCTCTGTTTGTCTGTTACTAGTGTATAAGAATGCTTGTGATTTTTGCACATTAATTTTGTATCCTGAGACTTTGCTGAAGTTGCTTATCAGCTTAAGGAGATTTTGGGCCGAGACAATGGGGTTTTCTAAATATACAATCATGTCATCTGCAAACAGGGACAATTTGACTTCTTCTTTTCCTAACTGAATACCCTTGATTTCTTTCTCTTGCCTGATTGCCCTAGCCAGAACTTCCAACACTATGTTGAATAGGAGTGGTGAGAGAGGGCATCCCTGTCTTGTGCCAGTTTTCAAAGGGAATTTTTCCAGTTTTTGCCCATTCAGTATGATATTGGCTGTGGGTTTGTCATAAATAGCTCTTATTATTTTGAGGTACGTTCCATCAATACCGAATTTATTGAGCGTTTTTAGCATGAAGGGCTGTTGAATTTTGTCAAAAGCCTTTTCTGCATCTATTGAGATAACCATGTGGTTCTTGTCTTTGGTTCTGTTTATATGCTGGATTATGTTTATTGATTTGCGAATGTTGAACCAGCCTTGCATCCCAGGGATGAAGCCCACTTGATCATGGTGGATAAGCTTTTTGATGTGTTGTTGAATCCGGTTTGCCAGTATTTTATTGAGGATTTTTGCATCGATGTTCATCAGGGATATTGGTCTAAAATTCTCTTTTTTTGTTGTGTCTCTGCCAGGCTTTGGTATCAGGATGATGTTGGCCTCATAAAATGAGTTAGGGAGGATTCCCTCTTTTTCTATTGATTGGAATAGTTTCAGAAGGAATGGTACCAACTCCTCCTTATACCTCTGGTAGAATTCAGCTGTGAATCCATCTGGTCCTGGACTTTTTTTGGTTGGTAGGCTATTAATTATTGCCTCAATTTCAGAGCCTACTATTGGTCTATTCAGGGATTCAACTTCTTCCTGGTTTAGTCTTGGAAGAGTGTAAGTGTCCAGGAAATTATCCATTTCTTCTAGGTTTTCCAGTTTATTTGCGTAGAGGTGTTTATAGTATTCTCTGATGGTAGTTTGTATTTCTGTGGGGTCGGTGGTGATATCCCCTTTATCATTTTTAATTGCGTCGATTTGATTCTTCTCTCTTTTCTTCTTTATTAGTCTTGCTAGTGGTCTGTCAATTTTGTTGATCTTTTCAAAAAACCAACTCCTGGATTCATTGATTTTTTGGAGGGTTCTTTGTGTCTCTATCTCCTTCAGTTCTGCTCTGATCTTAGTTATTTCTAGCCTTCTGCTAGCTTTCGAATGTGTTTGCTCTTACTTCTCTAGTTCTTTTAATTGCGATGTTAGAGTGTCAATTTTAGATCTTTCCTGCTTTCTCTTGTGGGCATTTAGTGCTATAAATTTCCCTCTACACACTGCTTTAAATGTGTCCCAGAGATTCTGGTATGTTGTATCTTTGTTCTCATTGGTTTCAAAGAACATCTTTATTTCTGCCTTCATTTCGTTATGTACCCAGTAGTCATTCAGGAGCAGGTTGTTCAGTTTCCATGTAGTTGAGCGGTTTTGATTGAGTTTCTTAGTCCTGAGTTCTAGTTTGATTGCACTGTGGTCTGAGAGACAGTTTGTTATAATTTCTGTTCTTGTACATTTGCTGAGGAGTGCTTTACTTCCAATTACGTGGTCAATTTTGGAATAAGTACGATGTGGTGCTGAGAAGAATGTATATTCTGTTGATTTGGGGTGGAGAGTTCTATAGATGTCTATTAGGTCTGCTTGCTGCAGAGATGAGTTCAATTCCTGGATATCCTTGTTAACTTTCTGTCTCGTTGATCTGTCTAATGTTGACAGTGGAGTGTTGAAGTCTCCCATTATTATTGTATGGGAGTCTAAGTCTCTTTGTAAGTCTCTAAGGACTTGCTTTATGAATCTGGGTGCTCCTGTATTGGGTGCATATATATTTAGGATAGTTAGCTCTTCCTGTTGAATTGATCCCTTTACCATTATGTAATGGCCTTCTTTGTCTCTTTTGATCTTTGATGGTTTAAAGTCTGTTTTATCAGAGACTAGTATTGCAACCCCCGCTTTTTTTTGTTCTCCATTTGCTTGGTAAATCTTCCTCCATCCCTTTATTTTGAGCCTATGTATGTCTCTGCGTGTGAGATGGGTCTCCTGAATACAGCAGACTGATGGGTCTTGACTCTTTATCCAGTTTGCCAGTCTGTGTCTCTTAATTGGAGCATTTAGTCCATTTACATTTAAGGTTAAGATTGTTATGTGTGAACTTGATCCTGCCATTATGATATTAACTGGTTATTTTGCTCATTAGTTGATATAGTTTCTTCCTAGCCTCGATGGTCTTTACATTTTGGCATGTTTTTGAGATGGCTGGTACCGGTTGTTCCTTTCCATGTTTAGTACTTCCTTCAGGGTCTCTTGTAAGGCAGGCCTAGTGGTGACAAAATCTCTAAGCATTTGCTTATCTGTAAAGGATTTTATTTCTCCTTCACTTATGAAACTTAGTTTGGCTGGATATGAAATTCTGGGTTTAAAATTCTTTTCTTTAAGAATGTTGAATATTGGCCCCCACTCTCTTCTGGCTTGGAGAGTTTCTGCCGAGAGATCTGCTGTGAGTCTGATGGGCTTCCCTTTGTGGGTAACCCGACCTTTCTCTCTGGCTGCCCTTAAGATTTTTTCCTTCATTTCAACTTTGGTGAATCTGGCAATTATGTGTCTTGGAGTTGCTCTTCTCGAGGAGTATCTTTGTGGCGTTCTCTGTATTTCCTGGATTTGAATGTTGGCCTGCCCTACTAGGTTGGGGAAGTTCTCCTGGATGATATCCTGAAGAGTGTTTTCCAACTTGGTTCCATTTTCCCCCTCACTTTCAGGCACCCCAATCAGACGGAGATTTGGTCTTTTTACATAATCCCATACTTCTTGCAGGCTTTGTTCATTTCTTTTCCTTCTTTTTTCTTTTGGTTTCTCTTCTCGCTTCATTTCATTCATTTGATCCTCAATCGCTGATACTCTTTCTTCCAGTTGATCGAGTCAGTTACTGAAGCTTGTGCATTTGTCACGTATTTCTCGTGTCATGGTTTTCATCTCTTTCATTTCGTTTAGGACCTTCTCTGCATTAATTACTCTAGCCATCAATTCTTCCACTTTTTTTTCAAGATTTTTAGTTTCTTTGCGCTGGGTACGTAATTCCTCCTTTAGCTCTGAGAAATTTGATGGACTGAAGCCTTCTTCTCTCATCTCGTCAAAGTCATTCTCCGTCCAGCTTTGATCCGTTGCTGGCGATGAGCTGCGCTCCTTTGCCGGGGGAGATGCGCTCTTGTTTTTTGAATTTCCAGCTTTTCTGCCCTGCTTTTTCCCCATCTTTGTGGTTTTATCTGCCTCTGGTCTTTGATGATGGTGATGTACTGATGGGGTTTTGGTGTAGGTGTCCTTCCTGTTTGATAGTTTTCCTTCTAACAGTCAGGACCCTCAGCTGTAGGTCTGTTGGAGATTGCTTGAGGTCCACTCCAGACCCTGTTTGCCTGGGTATCAGCAGCAGAGACTGCAGAAGATAGAATATTTCTGAACAGCAAGTGTACCTGTCTGATTCTTGCTTTGGAAGCTTCCTCTCAGGGGTGTACTCCACCCTGTGAGGTGTGGGGTGTCAGACTGCCCCTAGTGGGGGATGTCTCCCAGTTAGGCTACTCAGGGGTCAGGGACCCGCTTGAGCAGGGAGTCTGTCCCTTCTCAGATCTCAACCTCCGTGTTGGGAGATCCACTGCTCTCTTCCAAAGCTGTCAGACAGAGTCGTTTGCGTCTGCAGAGGTGTCTGCTGCTTTGTTATTGTTTTCTGTGCCCTGCCCCCAGAGGTGGAGTCTACAGAGACAGGCAGGTTTCCTTGAGCTGCTGTGAGCTCCACCCAGTTCGAGCTTCCCAGCAGCTTTGTTTACCTACTCAAGCCTCAGCAATGGCGGGCGCCCCTCCCCCAGCCTGGCTGCTGCCTTGCCGGTAGATCACAGACTGCTGTGATAGCAATGAGGGAGGCTCCGTGGGTGTGGGACCCTCCCGGCCAGGTGTGGGATATGATCTCCTGGTGTGCCTGTTTGCTCAAAGCGCAGTATTGGGGTGGGGGTTACCCGATTCTCCAGGTGTTGTGTGTCTCAGTTCCCCTGGCTAGGAAAAGGGATTCCCTTCCCCCTTGCGCTTCTCAGGTGAGGCAATGCCTCGCCCTGCTTCAGCTCTCGCTGGTCGGGCTGCAACAGCTGACCAGTACCGATCGTCCGGCACTCCCCAGTGAGATGAACCCAGTACCTCAGTTGAAAATGCCGAAATCACCGGTCTTCTGTGTCGCTGGTGCTGGGAGTTGAAGACTGGAACTGCTCCTATTCGGCCATCTTGCTCCGCCCCCTGTGTCAGTTTAAAAAGCATAAGTTTGTTATTACATCATCTTAATGTGCTTGGAATTTTCCTTTACCAGAACATATTAATAAAAAAAGGAAATGCATGTTTAAGCTAATAGAATTAAAAAAGAAATCATGCAATGATGATCAGAACCCAAAGCTGAATATGAAACACATTTCAGGCTTTGACTGATGGTAAGAAGAGAATTGAAATATCTGACCTGAACTCTAAGACCACCTATTTATCTTATTTGGCTTGTGCCATGGCAAGTTAACTAACTTTCCTAATACTCAATATCATGTCAGGATTACTCCACAAATTTGTTGAAGATAAAATGAAACGTAGGATCCTGGACTTCTGGCCATGATGTAATAGCATGTATCAGAACAACTATTTTACCGGGAACAATTACACAATCTGAATAAAATGCAAAATATAACTCTTTGAAGGCATTAGTGAACAATGAAGGCAGCCAGGACTTGAGGGGTCAAGTTTCCAGAGAGAGGGAAAATACTGATGTGAGCTACATATTTGTCTCTGCACTTTACTCAGGGAATTTGCTAATTACATAGATAACAGAAGGAGGCTGAGTGGAAGGCAGTGGCCTGAAACTTGCAACCATTTCAATGGGCTGGATAAACAGAGGTTAGAATTCAGGGCTTCCAAGTCAACTGAGACTGAGGGACCAAAATCCATGAGAAGTGAGCCCAAAATTCTGTGTGCAATTTCTCCTTAAGACATTTGCTAATGTCTAAATTGTGGATGGCTCAGATTAAGACACCAAGAAATCAAATGGAAGGCAACAGCTGAGAGACCAAAAGGCTGAGCAAAGATTTCAGCTGTTACATGGAGATGTAGGTAGCAGTTCATGTAAACACTCCTGTATTTCTACTAAGACCCCAGAAAGGTTATGCCCTAGGGAAAAAAAAAAAAAAGTCCGACAAGTAAGGACAAACCAAAAATAGGTCAAACCCTGAAGCCCAGTATTGACTGAAAGAAGATGATCTGCTTATAATTTATCTACCTGCCAGAAAAGATGTTGTGTAAGAAGTAGATATCATCATCCAGAGCCTCTGAAATATTTTACATACAATGTTTAGCATTCAATGCAAAACTACTAAATATGTCAAAAACACATCAAAAATGATCAAAAAACAAGAAAAACTAATCAGATCAATTTATTGAACATTTCACTATTGCAATTATCAGAGTTCTTAAATAACTGTAAGTAATATAGCCAAGAAAATAATAAAAAATAGAGAATTTCACAGGAGAAATAGCATTTAAGTCAAACGGAAACTCTGGAATGGAAAAAATATAATAACTGAAATTAATTTAATTTAATTAATGATATTAATTAAAAATTCAATAAGAAGGTTTACTAGAAGAGTGGTCAAAGAAAGAGAATTAAGAACTAAAATACATTTGTTAAAAATATCCAGATTATAGCAGGGAAAGAAAATTAAAGAAGAAAATACAGAAAAGAACATACACCACATATAAAAAATATATTTGAACGCCAACAGTGAACCACCTAAAACGGAAACCAAGAGGCCTGCGCGGTGACTCACACCTGTAATCCCAGCACTTTGGGAGGCCCAGGCGGGCAGATCATGAGGTCAGGAGATCGAGACCATCCTGGCTAACACGGTGGAACCCCGTCTCTACTAAAAATACAAAAACATTAGCTGGGCATGGTGGTGGGTGCCTGTAGTCCTAGCACTTTGGGAGGCCGAAGTGGGTGGATCATGAGGTCAGGAGACTGAGACCATCCTGGCTAACACGGTGAAACACTGTCTCTACTAAAAATACAAAAAAAAATTAGTCGGGCATGGTGGCAGGCACCTGTAGTCCCAGCTACTGGGGAGACTGAGGCAGGCGAATGAAGTGAACCCGGGAGGAAGAGCTTGCAGTGGGCTGAGATTGCGCCACTGCACTCCAGACTGAGCAATAGAGCGAGACTCCATCTCAAAAAAAAAAAAAAGAAAGAAAAGAAAAGAAACCAAGAAAGTAATTCCATTTACAATAGGTACAAATAAGATTAAGTGCCTAGGACTAAACTAAATAAGTCAAAGATTTTTACAATGAAAACTATAAAACACTGATGAAAAAAAGTGAAGAGGAAATAAAAAATGAAAAAAAATCCCATGTTTATGGATTGGAAAAATAAATATGGTAGAATAATAAAATGGTACTCCCACCACTTGCCATATACAAAAGTCAAATTCAAATGCATTAAAGACCTTGAAACTTGAAACTATGAAACTACTAGAAGAAAATTTTGGGGAAATACTCTAGGACATTAGTCTGGGTGAAGATTTCTTGAATCAGACTTCAAAAACCACAGGCAACCAAAGCAAAAATGGGATCATGTCAAGCTAAAAAACTGCTGCACAGCAAAAGAAACAATCAACAAAATGAAGAGACAACCCACAGAATGGAAAAGAATATTTTCAAACTACCCATTTGGCAAGGAATTAACAACTAGAATATATAAGGAGCTCAAATGATTTAATAGGAGAAAACAAACAATTCAATTAAAAAATCGGCAAAGATCTAAATAGGCATTTCTCAAAAGAAGACATACAAATGGGCAACAGGTATATGAAAAAATGTTCAACATTACTGATCATCACAAAAATGCAATTTAAAACTACAATGAGATATCATCTAACTTTAATTAAAATGGCTTTTATCTAAATGATAAGAAATAACAAATACTGGCAAGGATCCAGTGAAAGGTGATCCCTCATACTTGTTGGTGGAACGTATATCACTACAGTCACTATGTAGGACAATATGGAGGTTTCTCAAAAACTAAAAATAGAACTATAATCCAGCAATCCCACCACTGGGTATATATCCAAAAGAAAGAAAAGCAGTGTATGAAAGAAATATCTGCACTCCCATGTTTATTGCAGCACTATTCACAATAGTCAAGGTATGGAATCAACCTAAGTGTCCATCAACAGAAGAATGGCTAAAGAAAATGTAGCACATATACACAATGGAATACCACTCAACCATAAAAAGGAATGAAATCCTATCATTTGCAACAACATGCATGGAACTGGAGGACATTATATTAAGTTAAATATGTCAGGCACAGAAAGACAAATATCACATGTCCTCATATGCAGCAGCTAAAAAAACAAAACAAAAAAAAAATCGAAATCATGGAGACAGAGCCTGGAATGATGATTAACAGAGGCTGGGAAGGGTAGGGGAGATAAAGATGGAATGATTAATGCATACAAAAACACAGTCTGATAGAAGGAATAAGACCTAGTGTTCAGTAGCACAATAGGGAGACCATAGCTAACAATAATTTATTGTATATTTCAAGATAACTAGAAGAATGGAATTGAAATGTTTCTAAGACAAAGAAATGGTAAATGCTTGAGGTGATGAACACCCCAATTGCCCTGGTTTGATTATCAGATATTGTAGGTTTGTATTGAAATATCACATGTACTCCATAAATATGTACAACTATTACAGATCCATAATAATTAAAAATTTAAAAATTTAAATTAAAAAATATGTATTTGGAATCCCAGAAAGGAAGGAAAGGAGAAAGATGATAAAACAAAAACATTAGTTAATGAGACAATGGTCAAATTTTCCAAAACTGACCAAGGCCAATAAGTCACAAATTCAAGAAGCTCAGAACCTACCAAGCACACTGACAACTGCACCTAGGTACAATATAGTCAGATTGCTATAAACCAAAGACAGAGGAAATCTTTAAAGCAGTCAGGATGAGGGGTATGTGGGGGAAGATATTACTTTCAAAGGAGCAAAAATTAGACTGATAGATTACTTTTCAATAAAAACAACCAGACACAAATATAGGAAGACAAATTTAAAGAGCTGGAAAAAATTAACTGACAACCTAGAATTCTATGTCAGAAGTAAAGGCAAATAAATGCAGAATGTAAATCATTTTAATGAATGTCAAAGCACTATAGGAAAATACAAGGAATAAAAAGTAACTAGATGCTGACTTTTTAAATCTTCATTTAGAAAAAAATGTGGTGGTAGAAGAAAGTTGTGAGTTCAGTATCTGTAAGGCAAGCTTTTTTCTTCTACAGAATAGCAGACTGAAACCTTAGTATGGACCAGACTTCTCAAAAGGAGGTATCTTGAGGAGAAAAAGGGAGCTATTTGAGAAAGAATATGTGAATGAATCATCAAAAATCCTACACTCTTGTCACGGAATTAGTTTGTTATGTATCACTTTTAGACACCTCAATCTACATTAAAGTTGATTTTTCACTCCCTGCACACACACATATACTCTACTCCCCAAAGATAAGCTATAATTAGGTCCAAAAACCAAACAATACACAAGCACAGAAACAAACTTTCAAGTTATTTCTAAAGTCCCATAGAGATGATGAATGCTTAATATGTAGATTTTAACCATTATCTGTTATTGTGAATCTCTCATTGCTTTATTTTTAACTTCTTAATTTTCTTACGAAAGATTTTGTAATATAAATATTTTTATTAACAAATTACTAAGTATTTGTATGTATTAGGGGCAAGGGAGACACTAAATTGGGAACTTTGTGGTTATTAGGTACCTAATGTCTGCCAGATAGTGTGTTGAGCACTTCACCAGAATTCTGTCATTTTATTCTTACATTAATCCTATCAAGTATTAATATCTTTATTTTAAAAGGAAGAAATTGAAACAAAAGGAGAAATTTCTCGAGATTTCCACAGCTAGAAAGGGAAAAGCTCAACAAAATTGCACAAAAAAAGTTAACATTATTTCTGATTCTTAGAAATATTTAAGAAGAAAATCATGTGTTTGCTATATTTACTAATTGATGCATGATTCTTCAGATATAGTAGGCATTTTGAATGCAAGGAGCTTGAGAGGGGACATTAAATCTTATAGAATAGAGAGGTCCAACAAAACTATCTATGATTGTGATGCCTAGTAGAGTAGCTACTAGCCTCATGTAGCTACTCAGCACTTGAAATGTGGCCTGTGTGACTGAGCAAATGAATTTTTAAATGTTCATTTAGATTTAATTAATTTTAATTTAAATAGGCACATACAGCTAACAAAAAGATACAAAAAGACCTTGAACTTTTGGAAAACAAAATAGATTAAATATTTTCTATACACGAGACAGTGTAAATTCTATTCTGAACCAACTCCTTTAAAATAAAATAATAAGCCTCAGGCTCTGAGTCAGCTACATCATAAAAGTTATTTCTACTAGTATTTAAAAAGTAAGTTTTAAAAGATGATCTCCCATAATCAAGTACTAAAAAGAAACAAAGTGAAACTATCAATGTGAAAAATATATATAGTTCACTGAAAATATTGTATGTTTCCCAAATTACTGAAACAGAAACTTAACAGGGAACTAATGTTGAAGAACTATAAAAAGATGACATCTGCCATGACCTTCAGAGGCAGAAAGCACTCTATAAAGATGTCCCACGTACAAGAACATGGATCTTTATTCTCATGCTGCTTCTAATCCTGTTGACTTTCTAATGAAAACATCTAGTGAATCTAGTGAAACATTATCAAGAGGTAGAAGATCTGTGTTAGAAGTCCAACTCTGACCAAATCCATGACCCAATCAAGTCACATAATTTCTCTGCACCTTGGTTTTTTTACCTATAAAAAGAAGGAGATTGACCAAGGGATGTCAAAAGTAGCTTCCAGCCCTGATACAGTTGGTCCCCAATGAATACTTTCCTAGTCCTTTTAAGACTTATGCCTAAATCAGATTTTACAAACCAAACTGAGGTATTGTATAATACACAAGCATAAATTTGGCCTGGGGTGGTATATAAAAGCTGAGTCACATACGTTTTTGGGTAAAACTTGAAAATCTCTTGAGATGTGTTTTGAGAACAGGTCCTCACCATGTATTGTCAAACTTCTGAGTACTTTTTCAAATCTCTGTTTGGCATAGAGTGGATGTAGAGGCAGCATACTGCATATATGTGATTAGTTTACAGTTCACGCTGCTCAAAAATGAGATGTTTCAGGGTAAGGGCAGTTTCAACCGATAAGAACCCTGAGCTTAAACATTGACCTTACAATGATTTATATACTCCCTTTCATTCCAAACCTCATTATGTTGTTAAGCATATTGTAAAAGTTCATTGAATAGTTACTCTTCCCATACAAGTTAAGATCAGTAAAAACTAAACTCCCCTCACTCCACCTCTGCACCCATATAAAAATTAAACTATTTGCAACTATTTGGGGCCAGTGTGAAGCAATTCTTGTCCTTGATGTTGCTAACCATTCTTTGGACAGGCTCACATATTAACATCTCTCATACAATGGGACAGGAAATTTGAGGTCATGGTTTCCTTATGACTATGAAATCTAAAATTCCAGACTTTGACCAAAAGTGCTAATTAGCAAGTATCAAAGAAACCATATCTGAATTGGTCCAAACACATGTATCTGGAAGAGACACTCAAGGGCCTTGCATGTGAAGCACTCAGAAAATTTACAATGGACCTGTCCTCAAGTTGCTTTGTTTGGGAACAGAATAAGCTTGGAAATAACTACAGTGACAAAGTCAGCTTCCCTGGATCTGATCCCTGGCATTGCCAGGAAACTTAATGCTGCTTAAAATGCTGCCAAGAACTGTTGGCTAGACCCTACACAGTTATATAAAAAAAAAAATGATCCTCTATAGTCATGTAAATCCCTGTTGCCTCAAACCCCACAATGGCCAACAATTATTTTACAATTGACAAGATTTTCAGCACAGTGTGTTGGAAAGGACCTATCGTTTTCAGAGATCTTGGTCTCTTTATAAGTACTTGGGAGTTCTGCCAGACAACAGATTTGAGTCATTATTGCTGGACTGTTGGATGGAAATGTAAAGATATATTTATCCACTATTCTGCATTATATAGCCATGGCTACTCAGGGATGGGCAGTACAAATGGGTTTTTCTTTTCATGCTATTAATTATAAATTGGGAAAACCAGAAAATGGATCAATTAAAACCAAGTTAGTCCAGCTAAAGAAAGTGCTTGGCAATTTGCTTAAGAAAGTTGTGGCAAATACAAAAATGTCAATAAACCCAAAGATAAAGAAGTTAAATAATGAAAGATTATTTTATTATTCAAGGTCCTTTCTAATGTTTAAATATTAATAATAAAAGATATTTAATATTTCCACTCTTGGTTCAAAGTTTTTCTTCTGTTAAAACCACAAGGTGCCAAGTATTTTCTCTTCATGGCTTTGTTAACAACTAAAGGCTAATCTCTGGCAAGATTGTTTTCCGATGGGTTTCACAACAGGGTAACTTTGCTGTGTTTCTTCTGCATTTGAATTTGTCATCATTTTAACTTACAATCTCTCTCTGGATTTCATGACTATCAATCACATGTATTAGGATATCACTCCTCTGTTTCATAAACTCAGTTCTTTATATGTTTTCTTAAAGACTACAATTAGGTTTTTTCCCTTTTTGCATAGGCAGACTATGATCAGAGATGGAATTTCTAGATAGATCAGCAAGCAGTTCAAGATGCTGCGGACTGTAGCATTATAAATAATTTACAGCACAGGAAATGTTTAATAACATTCCTAACAAAAATGCAAAATGAACTCTGCATGATAATAAACCATGCTCGATTCTAAAATAAATATAAGTATTAATGTGGGCATTTGTTAAAGATATCACTTCATAGTATGTTTACCAGCCTCAAAAATGGGAAATTACACACCTACACTAAAGGCAGAAAATTATCTGGATAATAGAATATTTGATTTTCAAAACAAAATGTATTAGCTACCCCTATACCTACTTTTCTTTGTTTTCAAAAGCATTTCTTACCTCTAAAACAATGGCTAATAACTTCATTACGCCCATATACCCCCCTTCTGTTCCCAGTCTCCTTCTTGTCCAAATAGGATTAGATGAAAAAAGGATTATACGTGTTTAATCATTACCTAAGAAGTGACTAATTGCCACCACAAGTTCAGTTTGAATGAGTGTGTAAATAAATTTAATAAAATATTAATTCGAGAGGAAGAGAATGATCAAGATGCATCCTACACTAAAGCTCAGAACTTTACTATTTGCCTCTCTCATACATTTATATTAATGTGTCCCTCTCCCACGTGAAGAAAATTTAATTTTGTCAAGCAAAATTAATTTTGAAAAACTTAAAGTTTGTCATCCTTCGGATTCATTTCCTGAGATAACCCCACTAAAGTTCCATTAGTGTCAATGGAAATCTTGTACTTGATGTCAATGGCCTTTGATCCCAAAGGCCCTCAGCAAGTATTTCAATTTGTATTAAACTTCTGTTATAGGATGAGGTAAAGTGTGTGTGTGTGTGTGTGTGTGTGTGTGTGTGTGTGTGTGTGTGTATTTCAAAATTCATTCTTCTTTTTGCTATTCACACACGGTTATTCTGCAGTTTTTTCATACTCTGTCTTCAAGTTATGAAAGACATGGTTTTGCATAGAATTTGCTTGAATTTTTCTTACGGTTGAGGAAGGAGACTTTTGCAGACGTTAGCTAGGCCACCACCACGGTCCTAAACTACATGGATGGCCAATAAATTTATCTTGAATATGGTGACTCAGTAGTTTAAAGAAGGCAACCTTTCTAATTTCTAATTTTATTGTGGTCCCAATCAAATTTTTGAGGTATTCATTTGGGGACTTATTCGTTTAGGGTGTGGACTTTCTGGTACAGAGCAGACTGTACTGGAAAATTTATTTTAAAGATCATTCACTTATGTATTTTTCAAAGAAAATAAATTAGTCAAGATGTCTATAAAAATGTATATGGATAAGGGGTAATAATGATGAACATAATATATATCATGTATTACTACAGGTATGTGATAAATATATCATTGAAAAATCAGAGAATAAAAAAGAATTTACTTACTAAAGAATGCTAGCACAATTGCCAGGTGATATACACAGAAAGAAAATTGTATCTCTATCTTACGCCATCTGTAAACATTTCAAGATAATCAAATTTCCAAATACAAAGCTTAAACAAATAAATGAATACAAGTACAATAAAAACCAGATTGCTCTTTATATAATATTAAAGTGGAGAAGGCTTTGCTATGCATATCATAAAATTTGAAAGACATAAAATATACATTGGTAAAACTGCAAATAAATTTCAAAAATCTTCATAGCAATTAATGTCATAAACAAAGTCAAAACACAAGGAAGAAATATTTGAAAACATCTGTCAATGGGCTATTTTCTTTAAGACAGAAAGGTTTCTCACAAATTGATGAGAAGATCAACAAACCAATAGAAACGTTTACACAAGATATAAATGGTTCATAAGAAAAATAAAATATTTGCAAATTAACATAGTCAAAGATGTTCAACTCAAAATTAAACCTAAAACAAAGTTTGACACCTATGGGATTGACATTCTCTAGGTTCCTCAACTCTTCAATTTTCACCTTCTCTTCACTTTCTGAGTTGACTCAACCACACCTCAGACACCAATTATCACCTGTGTGCCAACCAAATGTTCATCACAGATTGTCTTCTGAGTTCCAGATCCCTCTTTTCTTCCTCCCCATAGTTTAAAAGTCACCAAGAGCTTCCAGTTCTACCTATTTCCGATCCCATTAAACTAGGGTTTTCCAAATAGAAGACAGCAATCTTTAGTTTATCATGAAAGCAATTTAACAGGATAGGAATAGCATTTTAAAAAGAAAATATTACTAAGTGAATGACGCTAATCTGAAAAGGTTGCATACTATGTGGTTCCAACTGTACGGCCTTCTGGAAAAGGCAAAACTATGGAGACAGTAAAAAGATCAGTGGTTGTCAGAGGTTTGGAGAGAGGGGGGAATAAATAGTACATGAGGGATTTTTAGACCAGTGAAACCATCCTGCATAATGCTATAAAAGTGGGTATATATAATTATCCACTTTTTAAAAACCCATAGAACGTACACCACAAAAAGAGAACCCCAACGTACATTACAAACTTCAGTTGGTTAAAAAATATATAACAGGAGCTGGACATGGTGGCTCACACTTACAGTCCCAGTTACTCAGGAGACTGAGGTCAAAGGATCACTTGAACCCAGAAGTTCGAGGCTGCAGTGAGCTATGATCATGCCACTGCACTCCAGCCTGGGCAACAGAGCAAGACCCTGTGTCAAAAAAAAAAAAAAATTGTGTATTGTGGGTTGAATTATCATAGAATTTATATATTGAGTTCCTAACCCCCAGTACCTCAGGATGCAACTATATTTGAAGATAGGATTTTTAAAGAGTTAATTAAGAGAAAATTAGTCATATGGGTAGGTCCTAATCCTATATGATGGGTGTCCTTATAAGAAGAGGAAATTAGGAATACAGACATACACAGGAAAAAATCATTATAAGATACAATGAAAAGATGACCTTAAGACAAGCAGAACGGCCTGGAACAGATCCTTCCCTCATGGCCCACAGAAGACATCAATCCTGCCAGCATCTCGATCTTGGACTTCTATCTCCAGAACAGTGAGAAAATAAATGGCCTTTGTTTAAGCCACCAGGTCTACTGTATTTGTTACAGCAGCTCTAGCAAACTAATACAAATAGTGTAGTATGCCACAGCACAATACAGGATAGAAATTAGAGTACATCACAGGTAGTGGAAGTAAATAGTTTAGTAAAAACATTAGTTTCTGATGTGGGCTGTGTATATGGAGTCATGTATATTTACTTCTTAAGATAGGTCATGATTAGAAAAGTTTGGAAAACACTAATCTAAATGATCTTCTTTTTATCCTTCTCCATTACCAATACCTTAGTTCAGGCCTTCATCATTTCTTACTGAAATTACCTAAAAAATGTATTGCATGATCTGTGCATTTATTCCTCTATTCAACAAATACATATAGAGGAATTACCATGTGCCAAACCCTGTTCACCGTATCTCCAGGACCTTGAATACAACCTGCTCTCATTCAGTCACAGTCTAATGTCTCCACTGCAGTTTTTGGCTTATCTATCTATCCATTCTCCACAACCCTGAGAGCAGTCCTTCTAGAATACACATTTGATCACTCTATTCTGCTCAAAACCCATTAGTGATTTTCCAATGAGTTTTGTGAAAAGTGCAAACTCTCCGAGCTCATGAGAGCTTTCATGATCTGCTGCCTGCTTGTGTCTCTCATATTTAACAGCTCTCGCCTATACACTATGTTCTAGATATATTAAATGATGTACATTACACCTCCCCACATATCACGTGCTCTCTCAGACCTGTGTGCTTTTATCTAAGCTTCAGCTTCTATCCTCCTGCCTTTCACTTTGATAACTCCTAATTACACTTCAAAACACAGCTCAGCTGCAACTTACTGTCCCCCAATGTCTCCTTTTTATTAACACTTCTACCTCTTCATCTTCACAAAACCTAGCCTTACCACATTAAGCTAAATGTTTACTTTTTTGCCTATGTCTTTCATTAGTTTTGTGAGTCGATGAGAATAATCATTTTGATGCTTTTCTAGCTTTTTCCACGTTAGCACATTTCCTAGTACATAAATGAGGTGATGAATAGAGGATGGATGGATGGATGGACAAATGCACAGCTGTTTACACGAGAATCCTTTCAGTCATTAATAATTCATCAAAATGTTTTTAGAAATAAATATAATAGATAAAACATGCTGTGTTAT
The DNA here is from genome assembly GCF_008728515.1 of Papio anubis. Classification (NCBI taxonomy): domain Eukaryota; kingdom Metazoa; phylum Chordata; class Mammalia; order Primates; family Cercopithecidae; genus Papio; species Papio anubis. Next base: position 31,276,979 of record NC_044985.1, read on the forward strand.
GGCACACAGAGAAGTGATAAAAATTTAGTATAAATTGCAATAAGCCAAATAAGAGATTTTACAAGGCTATATTATTACCTACCCTGCATTTTGTAAAATAATTTACTTAAAAATTGCTATTAATGATAATTGAAATGAATGTAAATATTTCAATGATTCCTTGGAGCAAATCACCCCTTGTTTTCTAGATACCAAATAATATAGATGTGGGATCTGGGGGGAAACTTTTTGCTGAAGTGTCTAGCCTGTCATGTCTTAATTATAACAATAAATAACATGAATAATGGAGAAGAAATCAGAAAAAGTTACTTCCAAACTGGTAAAATATCACACATATATCTTATGTGGTAAACGTGAGCTTAGCACTAAAATGTAATTCACCTATTCAGGGTTTTGATTATTAGCCTTGTTTCTGTTTATCCAGCTGTAATTATCCAAAGACTATATTCTGAAGATGATTAAAATGGAAGGAAGACTCCAAGAGCTAGTGTCACATTTTCCTTAGGTGGCAGTCTCTTCTGATAAATCTATGCCTTCCAGATGCCTACCTTTTATACAGTGCTCATCTTGCATTATTCAAGCAGTGGTAAGGAGAAAAGAAAGGGTGGAAAAGGAAAGGAAAGGAAAAAGAAAGGAGTAATAATGGTGATTGTCTTAGTTCAGCTGCCCCTTTTCTGAAACCCGAACCAGTTTGTGCAGTTTTGCAAAATTTGTGCTTCTTTGAAGAAAATCAAAATGCTCTTAGCCCTATTTTCAGAATAGAAATGTGATAATACTTGTGTCTATCATTTAAGCACCTATTTGATGTAACAGACCTTGTTTGAGGTTTCGTACTAGTAGCACAATCCACACCATCTTTTATCACTTCCCACAAACCATGAATTGTTAGGAATAGTTGCTCCACAAAACATGTCACTGTCTACCTCTTTTAGAACTTCAGGAAGTATCTTAAATGTAGAACTTGACACAGAATTATGGAAAGATATCTGGCCATGAATGAGGCCTATTGATGTAGTCCATACAGACCAGTTTTCCAGGACAGAGGGCAGAGTGAAGGAGAGAAACTGGGTTTGGAGGAGCAAACAAAAATATCTTCTGACACAACATACAAGTAACAAAGCGTATTGTATAATGTGCAAGAAATAGCAATATGAATATTGCAATAGACACTGAGGATCCATGGGAGATGTGAGCACGCCAAACATCCATCCTGCTGAAAAATACTGACATCATCCAATGCATGCATGGGTACACTTGCTTTTATATTCCTCCACACAGCCCTCCCTAGGCCTTCAATAGAGAGTCCTGTTAAGCCAAAATTATCTCGAAGTCCAACCTCTCATTACTGACTATATTTAGGAGCACATCAGTCTGTGATGTCTTAGCATCCTACTGCCCATGGACAGGGCTTGAGAATCGCTACTGCAGATGGAGTCTCTTCCCTTACATCATTTCCAAACAGAAGCAAAAGTGTCATAGGAACCCACTCTGTTCCCTCTAAGGGAAGAAGTGGCTTTGCTGACAATACCATTTTATTCTTTGCTTTACCCTGCTTTCCTCTTTTTTGTAAATCAATTACTTCCCATCCCTCTGGGTCCTCCACAGCAATGTCACTATAGCAATTCCACTATTACAGTGTTATTTTTATACAATACTGCTAATCCTTAAAGCAGCCATCCAAGGTGTTATTATCCTCCATTTTGCTAATGAGATTTGGAGAAGTTAACTCCTTCAAGAGTAGACTCTTTTAGGTGTCAAGATTCTTAGGCCCCTAGCATTTGTTGAGACTCCTAGTATACTTTTTAAACTCTAAAATTGTATTAGAGTTAGCAAAATTGGGTGATAGAGACAGAAAAATTGTGTGAAAATCGTGTGATAGCCAAAACCCATAGAAAATACGACACTAGGAGTGAATCCTAATGTAAACTACAGACTTTGGGTGATAACAAACTGTCAGTGTTGGCTCATTGGTTGTAACAAATGTACCACTCTGGTGTGGGATGTTGATAATGGGGGAGGCTGTAGGTGGAGGCAGTGGGCATATGGGAACTCTCTGTACTTTCTGCTCAGTTTTGTTGTGAACATAAAACTGCTTGAAAAAAGAAGTCTATATTTTTTAAAAAGAGAAAGAGAGCAAGAGAAAGAGAGCAAGAGAAAGCATGAGAGAGCAAGATTTATAGGTTCAGACATAAAGGGGTGGCTGAGACACACCCACAAATGTGATACTGTAATGTTTACATTTAATAAATTAGTCCTTTTATGCAATAAAACAATATAGTACACTTATGATTGCTAAAAAGTTATTTTAGGAATTATAAAATTATTCATTCATAATATACTACAGATAGTGCAGTCTAGACTGCACAACAGCCTGTATTTGTTGTATTTCTACAGGTCAGCTAGGGTGCTTCTGCCAATCTTAGCAGGACTAGGCTGGTCACTTCCAAGCTGCAGCTGGATCTGGAGCTGTTCCAACTATCTCTCACCCTCCGTGAACTCATGGGCTAGCTGGGGCATATTCTTCTCATGGTGACGGCAGAGGCCCAAAGCACCTGCAGACACATACAACACTCTTCAGGCCTCAGGCGAGTCCTGGCAACCTTCTCACTTCTGTCCACGTTCCATTAACCAAAACAGATATATGGTCAGATCCAAAGTCAGGAGGCTTTTTTTTTTTTTTTTTTTTTTTGGAACTCACTCTCACTCTCTTTAATGGGAAGAACTGAAGAGTCACTACGAAAGGCAGAGATACAGGAAGGAGTGAAGTAGTGAGTCTATTTATTCAATCTGCCACAAATGTATGCTGCTTCTTTCAATCTACTGTGTTTCTGTGACCATATGTATAGGGCAATTTAGAGATAAAGGTAACAACAAAAGTCTGAATCAGAGGCAGGTGGCAGCCTCTGTTGGTGTCCTAACATAACCCCAACCCATTCCCATTTGATCAAAGACTTGAGGACTTTCTTTGGATGGAAGAGTGAGCAGGATGGGCCAGACATACCAGAAAGTTAACACCACTAGATAGAGCTTTTGACAGGTACAACACAGAGATGTGTTTCGCAAAGTTTCCCAGAAGCCCTCCCTAGGACTAAGCACCAGTTGCCCACAGTGATAACATGTTCAAAGTACATCATATGGGCATTCTTCCCTCTCCAATCTCAGTTCTCCGACTCCCACAGCTAGGCTTCCCAGGATCATGACACAAATGAACTCTTTGCCCCCAAATCCTTGAAGGAGTTTCTGGATAATAAGATTCCAACCTAGGCTCATAAACATTAGAACTTTGGGGCTTCCTCCCTCTCATTGATCATATCCATGGAAGAAGCAAATCAACCAGCCTCTTGCAAATCCTATCCTGTGGATCAACTCCAAGCACAACTCAAGAGCTGAGATGCGCTCCTTAAGTGACTGAGTGAGTCTGACCACAGTGACCAACTTTTCTTGTTTTTCTAAGACTGAAAGAGTTTCTGGAACATGGAATTTGCAATACTAAAACCAGGACAGTCCCAGGTAAAGCAGGATGATTGGTCAGACTAAGTAGACCATAAAACACAAGAGTCAATAATATGGCAGGTGTGCTCATTTTCTCATTCTGACATCTAGTTATTGATTATTGCATAGAACCATATACAGCATTCCCGATGAAAGAACATTAAATGTCACCTATTACCATCTCCCAGAAATGCAGGAAAATGAACTAGGCAGATTTTTTAAGTGCCAAATACTCTAACCTCTACTTAAACGTCTTCACTGATGGGGAGTTTAGAGCCTGTCCCATTACTTTTTTGTAATTTGAATTGCACTCTACCTACCTATAAACTAAATTAATTGGCCCTAGTTACCCAGAGTGACACTGAATAAGTATAACCTCTAGTTCATATGCATAGGCAAAATATCAAATATCAAATATTTGATAACAATGGTCCTTTCCCCATCAACATTTCCCTAGTCAGTGAAACATCTCTAGTTCTTCCATAGTTTGAGTTCTAGAAAAAAAATAAATTTATATTCTGGGCATCCTCCTCCATATTTATGCCCATTTATCAATATTTATTGATACTATTCTAAAATGGAATATAATACTCTAGATACAGTCCAATGTAGAATTCAAGGAGACTAATACCTTGCATGTTCTAGATATGTTAGTTATGTTAGTGAAACCAAAGTTTCCATTAGATGTCTTGGCAACCCTGCTTCATTATAAGTTTATTTAGACTTGCACTCCATTAAAACTTCTGGGGTTATTTTTCTATATAAACTATCATTAATCTAAGACTCATGCATTATATACTTGGGTTTTGTTTGTTTGTTTGTTTTTACCATAATTGTCAGCCTTAAATTTCAACTGGTTGTTCTTAGCACCTGTTTCCTACGTGCTGGAAACTTCTAAGTATTTACTTTTATTAGTCAAAATATTATCAACACATTGTGTCTGTGTGTTTAATAATCATATGCATGCAAGAAAGTGACTTTTTTTTTAATCTTTTTTCAAGTCATTGGTGAGAACTTGATCAAAAACACAGTCATAGGGCTGACTTCTAGTAAGGTGACTTCAAGATAATATTGATTCACTAATCACCACACTTAGACATGGCTGTTTAACAAGCTACAAATTAATTTAATGGCCTATTATTCAACTCAGATGTTTCCATCTTCTCCATTAAGATATAACAAGAGGCTGTGAAATATTTTACTGAAATCCAGTTGCAGTAAATCTCAGACAGTCCAGTGAACAAATACTGTACTCACACTAGCAAAAGTAAAGGCGAGTTAATTTATCATAATTTATTTGAGTACAGGATGATTCAGTTAGTATTTATAAATTGGTGACAGATACTAATCTTCAGGTATCTGCTAGGAAAAAAATTAGAATTCTCAGAATTTCTGAAATTGTGTCATTCTTAAAATACTTCCAACATTCTTCACACTCTTTACTCATTATTATGACGTGATGTCTAATTTTCTGTGTCAATTTGACTGGGTTAAAGAAGCCCAGATAAGAGGTAAAACATTATTTCTGAGTGTGTCTGTGAGGGTGTTTTTGGAAGAGAATAGCAACTGAATAAGTAGAAAGAAGACTGCCTTCACCAATATGGACAGGCATCCAAGAACAAAAAGGTGGAGGAATGGCAAATTCACTCTTTAAACTAGGGCATCCATCTCCTCCTACTGGGAAAAATCGATGTTCCTCATTCTTAGATCTTTGAATTTAAACTGAATCACACCACTGGCTTTCCTGGTTCTCCAACTTGCAGAGGGCAGGTCTTCAGACTTCTCAGTCTCCATAATCGCATTAGCTAATTTCCATCATATATGTACATATATGTTCAAATATACAACTCTTCATTATTCCAGGAATTTATTTCTCCTCCTGATAAGTTTCAGTATAATTTTACTGAACAGAACATCACCTCTCCTGACAACCACAGTCTCCAATTTTCATAGTACACGCATCATCTTTGCCAAATCATGGTCCAAAAAAATCCGTTCTTCAAGAAAGAAATGTTTGAGATAGCATGGAAATCAATCAAAGTCATAAAAAGCAAAAGCTGAACGGACTGAAATGTTTAAAATAACACTCCAGTTTTCTGTGACTCAGTTTCATATTTGTAGACATTTCAGAAACCGGATATGAAAATGGCATTTATCTATGGTTATGTAATTTACCACATAAATTTAAAGTTATTAGTAATGAGTGGGATGGATTTTTGCCAATTTTTTACCATTGTATCCTTGCTACTGCTTCAGAAATTACCTACCAAATAAGTATGTTAAAGCTCTGTACCACGAAAACATAATCTCCACAATGTGTCCTTCATTCTGGCTTTTGGGACAGAGTTTGATGTCTTTGCTGGCACGTAGAAGCATACCTCATTGTTTCAGGGACATTCAGATCCCATTCCCAAAGGTCTGGTTTCATACTCAAGATACAAAAAAATGATTTAGCTTCAGGAATTAAAACACTGTTCTCTTTGAATCACTCCCCCTCACCAATGTATTCGTGATAATTTTAAATCTCCAATCTTCACAGAAACATTTTTCTCTCCCCATTTCCTTCTTGCATCACCTCTCCCATCTTATTTAAAATGACTTCACCTCCGTCAATAAGCCATACCATCAACAATAGTCCCCAAATCTTTACCTTCTACCCAGTACATATTTAGAGCTCTTATAATTGTCACAGCTTCAGGAAGAAAAATCTAGCTCTATTACTCTAAGTGATCATTTCCTGCACCACTTATCTATGGCTACATAATTATCCTGAAACTTGGTGGCATGAAATAACCATTTATTATTTCTGGTGATTCTTTAGGTCAACTGAGCAGTTCCTGCTGGTCTCACCTAGTCACAGTCAGATGGGATGTGAAATGCTAAAAGTGGTACAGTAAGTAGCTAATTAAATATGAGCAGGGCAAGAGAGGGCTCCCCGACACACACACCAGGAGCACTGGGCGACCAACAGGTGATGGTCAGGGAGTTGTTAACTGTCTCTCTAAAGTAACAATTTGTCACAGCTGGTGCCAGGGAAAGGCAGTCGCTAATAGAAAACACCTGAAACTGGTGATCAGCTGCTTCCCAGTAAGATCTCAGGAGTGAGGAGAAGTAACAAAAGACTCCGGAAGCATGCCAACATATAAAACCCCAAGTCAAGAGGCCAAGCCATGAACTTGGCCTCTCACGTCATCCACTCGGCCCTCTTCCAAGTGTACTTTTCTTCTTTTCATTACTGCTCTGAAGCTTTTTAATAAACTTTCACTCCTGCTCCAAAACTTGCCCCGGTCTCTCCTTCTGCCTTATGCCCCTCAGTCAAATTCTTTTTTCTGAGGAGGCAAGAATTGAAGTTGCTGCAGACCCATGCAGATACCTTCCTCTGGTAACAAAAGCAGAGGCATGTCCAGCATGGGTCAGCAGGAGCAGTCCACATAAGTCACAGGCAAAAATAGGGTACAACATCTGTAAATTTTGAAGCAACAATTTAAATGACAAGAAATCAGCCTACCTTTGATTATCACCATGTGCCAGCAATTCCAAACAGCATCAGTGGTAAACTACTCCTCCCTGGGGGGGGGAAAAAAAAAAAACACGTGTTGGCCTCATTTCTTTTTTTTTGGTGGGATTCGTGTGACTTTTAATTTTTTATTTTACTAATGTCTTACAATAAGTGTGAGGAGTAAAGACAGGGATGGGATAAAAGTAAGGAAGAAGAGAAAAGTGTCTTTCAAGTTCCTTGAACTATTGAAGCACGTGCTAGGATAAGAAAGTTCAGTAAAAGCATCATGTCCTTATCACCAGAGCTCTTAAAGGAGACATAGAACAGAGATGGGGCAACTCTTTAGCTCTGGCAGAAGTGACTGCTGGACAGAGAACAAATCCTGCATCAGCCTTGGCACACATGAGAGACTGGGCAATGCAGATGCTACACAGTTGGGCAGATGAAGAGCTGACTGTCCAGAATCTACTTCTAGCAAGCGAGTAGGCGCATGCACACCCCTTCTCTGGTCTGGGTGTCTGTTCCTCTCCGGCAGGACCCCACCATCTGTGCAACCATGGGGTAAGTGTTGGGGAAGTCTTTTAGAAAAGAAAAAGATTTCTTTCTCATATTTGCTGGTGGTGTTGATTGACCAGAAGTGGTTGTGTTTTTTTTGTTGTTTTTTTTTTTACTTTGGGGCAGCAGCATTGTGTTCTAGTGACAAAATATCCTACACTGAGCACTCGTAAAAGGCATAGGAGAGTAAAAGCGAGGCATTTTTAGGACCTAGACTAGTGGGAAGGGGAATACATGGATTCTAACGGTAAGGGGATGAAAAAGCTAATTCTATATCACCACAAATGAACTGACACGTAAATGACACCTTGGCTTTTTCCACTCATAGAAACACTCACTTCCTCTAGCTTATACTACTAAATCTAAGGTCAGCTTCATCACAGTTTGGAATAACTATTTACTGTGCTTCTAAAGTAAAGGTGAAAAGCTACATCCTTAAGGGTTTTTTTTTTATCCTAATTAAATGGATTTGTGTAAGCTGAAAGCCTAAAGTATAGGGATTCTTTTCATTATTTTATATGTTGGGAGAAACCCTTAAAATTCATCACTGCCATTTTTTTTTAACCTACAGAATTGAAAGAATATAAAATGGGCAGGGATAAGCAATTACACGAATCATAGACATGGTCAACATGCATCTAATTTTACCCACTGAGCAAAGAGAGCAAATGGGGTAAGTTCTTTTGAGAAGAACCAAAATGTGTTTACATGGGAAGAATACTACACTAGACTATTTTTTTCCTACATAGAAGAAAAGTATATGTGGAATTGAGGGAGGTGGAAGGTGTCCATTAAACAAACACCTATTATTTGTGAAAGTTCTATCAGAGTGGAATTGGGTGTGGACCATTAGTTTATCTTTGGCAGTGATCTTACGTTTTAGGTATCTAGAGTAAGATTATTTAGCTGGGTAATGGCTGGGTAGCGTGAATAGTTTTAATTTCAGTTCACAGCAAATGACGATGATCACAGATTTAGCACCGTAGTTTGCACTTCCTCTGCACCTGAATCATCGATCACTGTGAAGCGTGAGCTGAAGGTCAAAAAGCTGTATTCTTAGATAATTCATCTGTGATTGCTTCAGGACTGCAGTTTACTTCAATCTAAGGGGTGGTTTTCTTATTACAGAAGGTAAGTATTCAATACTAAATACGAGACTGAAGCCTTGAAGATATTTTATAGTGGTGGCAGGTGTTATGGTTCAGGAATAGGCTGTTCAACAAGTCAAATGCATATCATTCCCTCTTAAGCATTAACTTTTTCAAAGCAATGGAACTATATTTTTTGGCTTGAAAGGGTGGTTTCTTCTATATTTGATTTCTCGGTTTTCTTAGTAGATATCACTGTCTCCTCTAATATTTCTTCAAAACTTTCCTCTATCTGGGAAGTTTTCTTAGAAGCTACCTTAGATGCCTCCCCCTCCTCTTTCTTAAGTGATAGCCCAGTGGATGAGACTTGGAGGTTGTAGAACTGAGGATTCTAGGTGGGAGCGGATAACTTGGATTGGGAAGTGGATTCAGCCCCGAAATGCCTAACCCACTGGTGCTAAAACGTGTCTCCTCACCTTCCAGCAGTTTCCTGTAAGCTGCTATCTCAATGTCAAGAGCCATTTTGACATTGAGCAAGTCCTGGTATTCCCGAATGTGGAGTGCCATCTCACTCTTGGTGTTCCTCAGATCATTCTCCAGCTGCCCAATGCTACCCTGGTAGCCAGCCACCCCGGCACTGTGCCGCTCCTCCAGCTCCAGGATCTGCCTCCCCAAGGACTCGTTGGCCCCGCGCAGGCCCTCGATCTCGCTGGTGCGCGCCTGCAGCTGGCGCCGGTATTCATGGATCTCCTCGCCGCTCGTCCGGATGGCCTCTGTGCTGTGCGCCGCCTGCGCGTTCAGGTTGGCGAACTTGGACTTGTACCATTCTTCCGCGGACCGCAGGTTCTTAGCGGCCAGGGACTCATACTGGGCGCGGATCTCCCTCAGCTCCGAGGTCAGATCTGGTTTAGCCACAGCAACATCCACCTCGGCCGCGGCCTGCGACGACGCCTGAAGCGTGGCCAGCAGCTCAGCTACCTCCTCGTCGTGCACCTGGCGCACGAAGGCCAGCTCGTCCAGCAGCGACTCCAGCTTCTTTTCCAGGTCCAGGCGGGCCAGCGTGGCGCCGTCCATGTCGCGCTACTGCGCCTTCAGAGCACCCTCGGCGCCTTAGCGTCCGCAGCAGCTGCACCTCTTCGGCCAGCCCGTCGCGCTCCAGCACGGCCTGCGCACGCGCCGAGCTGTCCTCCTCCAGCTGCGCGCGCAGGTCGCGCAGCTCGCGCAGCTCGCGCTGGAAGAGCTCGCCGACGCACGACGGCTGGGCGTGGCGCTGTCGCAGCGCGGCAACCTCTGCCTTCAGCGCGCGGTTTTGCGTCTCCAGGTGATGCACCTTCTTGATGAACACGGCGAAGCGGTCGTTGAGGCCTTGCAGCTGCTCCTTCTCGTTGGTGCGGATGATCTTGTAGTCATTGGTGCACGCCGCCGCCTGGCTCAGGTCCAGCCCGTCGGAAGCCAGCGGCAGGCGATAGGCCAGGCAGAGGCCGAGCGATGAGGCCGAGGAGCAGGCGGCTGAGGAAGGGTGTTGGCCTAATTTCTGAACAAATACTGGAGCTCTTGAGTTTTAATAACATTTACAGAAGCTTCAAATTAGCCCGTTTTATTCCTTATCTTTTAATAAACATTGTGTTCTACATAGAAGTTAATTTGGAGAACTCAGTTACACAGTCGCCCCCCAACCCCCAGCCCCCCCAGTGGCTTGTTTCATAGCGACTAGGACTTGTGCAAGCTTTCGTTGTGCGCAGTTTACATCCCTATTTCCATGGTACTACATATTCTTGTGTTTAATCAGTAGATTTGAAATTAGCAATGATAAAATCACAGAATAGAAGGAACTCAAGTTGTGTTTCCTTGTCTTTACAATCATTCTTACTCTTGGGAATTTCTGTGCAAAAAAAAATTTCAAACTGAGGCAAGGTGAAAACTGAAGTATTTTTTTGTTGAATATAATTTTTATTTCATCTATGAAATATTTTGCTCAATATGAATATCTTTGAAATTGACATTCGTTATCTTGCCAATTGTTTGCTTTAAAACTAAGAAATAAAATTATAATTTTTATTATAGTTGAATATAATTTTGCCATAGGGAAAAAGGTGGTGGTAAAATTATCTACTCTGAGTGTCTAACACTTTAGTACACTATTAGCCAGAGACTCTAAGATGCACTCACTCATATATCTGGAGTTGGTGCTGTTGGCAGGGATGCCTGAATCTTCTCCACAAAACTGCTCCTGCAGGAGGCTAGACCAGCTGCCTCACAAGATCTCAGGGCAATGTTTCTAGAAGGTGAAGGTGGAAGCTGCAGGTCTTGTAAGACTTACTAGCAAAAGAAGTTGCACAATTTCTCTTTCCCGATATTCTATTGGTTAAAGCAAGTTCTCAGACTCAAAGTGTGAGAAAATAAACTTCACCTCTGGGTTGGAAGGGTTACAAGTTTTAATAATATATTTATAAAAGCTTGCCCCAGGGGTCCTTTGTAATGCAATTTTAAAACTCTCTACATAAATTGCTGGGGAAACCTAATTTATTTATGGTTACCTAGAAACTGTTAGGTTCCCAACATGCTAGGAGCTCCTGGAATTGCTGCCTTTAAGTCAGTCTGGCCATCCCATCACTCCTTTGGGTAATTACTGCTAATTACCTCTAGGTGTTAGCAATTAATATCGATTGACCCCAGCTGGGTACCCCCAGGCTTTGGCATCATACAGTCTCTTACCCTTATAGACCAGATATTTCAAAATCTGTTGCTCGCCTCTTCAAGGTCTTTTGTCATTCTTTTCAAAGCTACATTCTAAACTGAGCTAGGGCAATTAGGGTCTGACTGTAAGATCTCCCATGAGGGAGGATTATTTTTTGCAGCAGTTCAGTTTGTCAGTAAGAGAATATGAACTTAGTAAGAATGTGATTTGATTGTGGACCAAATCTGACCAAAGCTAGAAAGAATGCCTTTCCTGTTCTTACAGCCTTTGATTTTGATCCATTGTATGGCACACCTACTTTTAGCTTTTATTATGCTTACGTGTACAATGGACACATTTGAAGTCCTGGTAGACTTCAAACACTCTGCGAACAGGGTTGATGTTGTCCTCTCCCTTGTATCTCCCACAATATCTTGGGCAGTTCCATAAACAGTGAGTCCTAATAAATATCTATTGAATAAATGAATGCATAGAAACTTTCCCTGTGTATTAGTAGTCATAATACAACAAAGAATTTAAAAATGGGTATAACCCTTACTCCCCTACACCAGAGAGGAAGATATCAGAATTGAAGATCAGCTAACCAGGGGAAGCAATAATTAAATTTGTGGACTTTGATTCTGTATTTGTATTCTCGGGGCTAATTTTTATCTGCTTAAATGTAAGCTTCTCCATAAAAGAAAATCATTGTTCCAAGTTTCTTGAGGTGTAAAGGGAAAAACACAAAACACACATGTTCATTTCCTGAAAGTTCCAATAGAGGCACCAGCGTAGAGAAGGCTTCCTCCACCACCACCCTCCAGACCGTGACAATGCTCATCTTTGTTCTCTTAGCCTTGTCGCCTTTTCATTTCCTTCAGCTGTGTATGTCTTCAAGTCTTTTGTCTGCTGCCTGGAGAATGAGTATTATCTGAAAGAATAAATGACCGCTTGAGGAAATGAAAGTGTACAATCAATCTTTTTACAAGTCTGTCTAATGATTATTTGCAAAAGAAGTGAAAATGCTGAAACACTTTTGGTTTTTAAGAATACAGTAAGTAGAAAATCTGCCTAAGGATCCAAACAAGTATTGGTCCGACCAAAGTGAGTTAATGACATAACTGTACTACTTCATTTAAAATTTTCTTTGATTGTTGCTAACTTTGTTAGTATTACTTTAATCAGTGATTCTCATATTTAGCTAACATCAGAATTGCATGCAGAGCTTGTCAAAATGCAAATTACTGGGCCCCACTTGCAGAATTTCTGATTCAGGCCTGGGGTGGGGCTCAAAAATGTGCATTTGAAACAAATTCCTGGGTAATACTGATGTTTCTGGTCCAGAGACCACACTTTCTCAAAGTGTGATTCTCACATCTGACTGAAACTATCTTTATTCATATATGGCTCCCCACCCACACATTCCTAACTCTAACACCTCCTTAAAATATCTCATGAAATTCTATAGTCATTTATAGTTGAACTCCGTTTATCATTAATAAACGTACAACTAAAAATAAATAAATGTAAATCAGAAGAGATTCAGTGGATAATGTCGCATGATCAAAATGTAAAATTGTTTCAAACCATAGGCCTTTTTACCAAATCAATAACTCAAAATGATTTACTATGTACACTTTATACGAATCAGTCCACTTCAATAAATAGAATTAAATTATGCTTTTCAGATAAGCAAAAATATCATATAGAATTATTGTATCTAAAGTGATTTCACTTTGGGGGTAGGGGCACAGAAGGCACCAGGATCTCCAAAGGGAGAATATCTAAGTCAGTGAGATCCACCTGGTCCTGGATAACGGCCAGAGACAAAAGATGAAAGAAAATTAGAAGAAAAGAGTAAGTTGCCAGGCTAAGGCTTTTGCTCATATTGAAGAGAAATAGTCAAAACAGATGGAGTCTCCATGATGACCTAGAAAGTCTAGCCCCCCATCTGTGGTCCTCAAACCCACATCTTTACTCCTTCTTCTTCTGCAGCTTCCAAATTAGACACACACATGTGTTCCCTCCAGTAGGCCTTCCTAGGTTGAATTCCCTCTTTCTTTCACAATGCACACAGGCTTTTAACAAATGTTTATTGAATGAATAAATGAATGAATGAGAAGGCAGTAGAAATAAAGAAAAAGTTATAAACTTAGAAGAGGAGGGGAAACTGATGTTTGCTCTGGAGTGGAGCAGGGATGTTTTGGCTGAGGATGTTCTTCATGTGTATAGAGTCAGAGAGAGGTGACCCGCAGGCAGGGCTGCCACGCAGAGCTGTGTATAGGGTATCACTAGAAAGCTCAATCTAGATTACAATGTCGATGCTAAGCCCAAAAGTTGTGGGGAGCACCACCTGCCTCATTGAATGCAGAGGTCTACAGAGGAACCCTATAGTGTGGGGGTTAGAAATTAGGACTTTGGGTAAAATAAATTATAATTGGTTCTAACTTGTGTGATATACAGATTTAACCTCTCCCAACCACCATTTATTCATCTGTTATGAGTGCTAAATAGGACTGCTCCTGCTTTCTGCAAAATGCCTACAATACATCTTTCTCAACTAGTTTGACCTCTTCTCTCCATACCTTGACCTGCTTCTCATTTCAGTCAACTTTGGGAATAGAAACTCCAGTTTGTCATTTCTATTCGTGGAACTGGCCCCTGCCCAACTAATCCAGTGTCTCCCAAACTCTCTCCTGCTATGACACATTTGATAATTTAGGCTTCTTGTATCACAAAGAAATATCTAAGGTCATAGTATGCTGGTAAATATTGAACAACTAGCTCCCTGGAGGGAGAAAAAAAAAAAAAAAAAAAAAAAAGCCCTGATTTGTAGTATTCACCAATATCTATGGTGTAAATGCTTCCACTGTGCCAATTTGAAGTTACCAAAACAAAATCACAGAACAGAGTTCAAAAGAAAACTATAATCAGCTTCGGTGAGCCTTTCAAAACTGGCTCCAGCACAGCAGTACGAGATGATTTAGGGACATCCACCACTCCCACCATTCACTTCTTTCTCGTTCCCTGTTCTTTCTGTCTTTTCTTCATTTCTATGATTGTCTGCCACAACTTCTGTTCCTTTCCCCATGTGTCTGTCAATTCTTGGGACTATTGACTACTCACTCAGAAACCCCATCAACTTTTCTAAGCCCTGATCAAGTCCCAAGTCATAAAATTGTGATCTCTACAAATAATATACACCACCAAGATAGTACTGAACTATTACTACTGAATGAATTAAGAGTTGATTCTGTGGCCTCATGTAAAACTTGCTAGATATAAAAACCAAAGAATCTCTGGCCATTAAGTTGGTATGTAGAATGAGCCAATAATTGCCACTCAGTATCTCTTAATTGCACAAAGCTCAGTATCTCTTAATTGCACAAAGGTATTACAAAATTTTCCTGATAAAGTGGGAGAAAGCAGTAATGGTACAGCAAAGAGACCTGGGATGAAATTAGCTCCTCAAGCCCCAGGCTGGGATTAAATTTTCAATGTAAAATTTTTTATGAATATTCCATCCTTTAAATTCTAAATGAAGTAGAACTGTCTCCTATAGATAGGATTATTTCCAGGACCGATATTGGGCCATACCATATTCTAAAGGATTATTCCTCCCACCAAATATAACCTCTTCTCAGCACTCCTCCAAAAGTCTTTGTAATTGGATCCATTACATGGAATCATCTTCTACCTCTACCCTGCTCCAGCCACTCCTGTTGAAACGAAGAGTAGAATACATAAGCCTATCAAGTTAAATGAGTCTTTGCCAAAGTGTGGGCAGTAGGGGCCTCTGAGAGTCACACTACATAAAGGGCATTGTGGGATAGGTTCAGATTCAAGACCTCCTTTCAACTGCTTAAGAATTGATAATAAAGTACATTCAAGAGAGAACAGAGTGCTCCATAGCTTCAGACCAGTAAGAATGCTCTTTGGAGAAGATTGTTGAGATGCATTTGTAAGTTTTCTGCCTGCTTTCAGAGATGGGGAAATATGCTTAATATGGCGCTCATCTTTCACTTAGATATGAATTGTATAATTCAATCTCTGGAGTCTAATACAGAACAATTGTTTCATATTAGTGCAGCTACATTATATGCTCTATGCTTTAAATGTTCACCACTCTCTTTGGGTTCTCTCAGCTCCTAATAAGAATGCTTTGAAGAGGCAATGTTCCAAGAACAACCTTGGATTTAGACTTTGGGATGAGTAGTAAATCAAGGTGTGGAGCCATCTTTTCAAAAAGCCACTAAAATCTAAGGAAGGCCACATAAGATGCTGTGTTTCAAAATAGTTTTGCTTTGTGTAATATATGTTCCCCCTTGTCCTTACTCTATTTCCATTATTGAATTTTTTTTTATTTAGTTGGAATTGTCCCATAGACTTGCTACTTAATTTTAAAAATGGTAAATAAGATGATTACTTTGCAGGCGCTGCCTGCTTTAAAAATATATGCAGTAAAGTATAATCTTACAGAACAATTAGAAAGTAATTATTTGCATTAGAGAAAGAACCATTCCTTAACAAAGAGCTTCATTCATTTAAAAAAAAAATACTGTATTTTGACAGTGTAGTTCAACTGTTACTGATTTACGACAATTGAAGAGAAGAAAAGAATCCAGGGAAGTAAAACTAAAAAAAAAACCACATAAAAGCTAAATGAAGGATTTGGGGCTGGGGATAATAAATGCCACTAACAACTGACTCAAATACCAATAATGACATTACTGCCAAAAGTTTATCTATTGCTTACCTAGAGCTTTTAGCCAGAGTCACTGATGCTTATTCCTGAGACTGGATTAAAGTATATCAAGAAGATCAGTTGACCTGCCAGTGAGGAATGGAAAAAGTTTTCTAGTCCTAGGCAAATGCACAGATTTTTTGAGTAATACCTGACCCTCTTGGCTGGGATTTTGATATTCTGTCCAGATCCAATTCCACTAACTTCAGACAGTGGTCAAGACACGATCTTGAAAACACTAACTGGGTCCAACTGTAGCCTCTCCATTCTCCTAAATTCTAGACTCCTGTTGCCATGCCCTACCTGGCACACAGGACCTACCTTTCTAAGAATGAAAGAAAAAACAAAAATGAAAACAGACAAAAGTAACAATGACACCCTGAGAGGAGGGCCCCCCGCCCCCCCCCCCCCCCCAGAGTGAAGACTGCATCTTTAGTCCCAGCTCTCCTCTGAAATTTATTACCTCTCTGTTAATTCGGGGGAGGAAAGTGATGTATACAAGAAAATGTCCAAACTTGAGAAGTGATCTTATACCTAGAGAGGCACTGGGGTATGGAAGAAAGAGCATTGGCCTAAGAGGCAAAAGAACTAGGCTCTGTCATTGGCCCTGTGACTTCTATAAACTATGTAAATGGCCAAGTGTTTGTTTCCTCATCTGTACACTAGGAATAATAATAAATGCTCCTACTTCCAGGGGGTTCCCATGAGGGCCAAGTGAGAAAATGAGTGGGAACAGTTTGTCTGACAGCCCTAATGAGAGAAGCCACCACTGCATAAACCGTGCTTAATTTTATCCCTTATGTCGTATTCTTTGATCTCACTAGAAACTTTCCATTTCAGTCCAACTTTGTTATTTGTTTAAACTACTAGCCAAAACATCACCTTTACCCCTTCCAGAGGTTGCCCAAAGCATAAGGAGAAAAATCAGACCTATCAGCTAAGCTGCAATGTCTCCAAAGACATGATGAAATGCTGGGGCATGAGGTAAGGCTAACACCATCCTAAAAATGGACCAGAGATGAGATAATACATGCAAAAGAGCTCTGAAACCATAAAGCACTAAACTGCTGTGTGTTGTTACTGTTAATGAGGGGGGAGTTGGGTTTGGGTGACGGTATTTCGTGGCTGGGCCCAAGGTCGCACAGTCAGACCTCAGACATTGCATAGACAGTTGCTGTTCTGACTGAAGAACCAATGCCCTCATCATCCTTGTCTCAGTATAGACCCTGAACATTACTCATGCTGCTTCATTATTCTTGTTTTAAGGCTTTTGTTGATTTCTCAATAGAGTTTAAATGAGGTTTTCCTTCACACCTACTTAGAAACACTGGAAAACAACATACCCACACCCCTGATGTGTGTCATTTTGTGTATGAGATGTCTTTAAAATCCTTGAGCTTAACTGAACTAAATTTCGAAGACTTACTTGCAAATTGGAGATCAACTCCCTCTTGAGAGAAAATAAAAGGAAGATACATAGCTTGGTTATCGTGGCTGTTGGACAAGATGCTAATGCAACCACAGCCACCAAGCTAGTGGGTGCTGGTGTACTCTCTGTACTTTTTAAATGAGATGGTTTTAAAATGCACCACAGCATTGACCTTCTAAACAAAAGTCATTGCCTCGAACTTCAGTTTCTTTTTCCTGGCATCTTCTTATTTTTTACCCCAGAAATAACAGAACCTTAACATACTTCTCCAATCTTCTCCCCAATCCCCCTTACACTTGCCAAACCAATACCCCTGAACCAGAGTTCTTAACCGTAGACTAAAGATTTAAGAATATACAAATTCAAGGGAGGCTGAAGCGGGTGGATCATGAGGTCAGGAGATCGAGACCATCCTGCCTAACACGGTGAAACCCCGTCTCTACTAAAAATGCAAAAAATTAGCCGGGTGTGGTGGTGGGCGCCTGTAGTCCCAGCTACTAGGGAGGCTGAGGCAGGAGAATGGTATGAACCCGGGAGGAGGAGCTTGCAGTGAGCTGAGATCGCGCCACTGCACTCCAGCCTGGGCGACAGAGACTCCATCTCAAAAAAAAAAAAATACAAACACACAGACATATATATATATATATATACAAATTCAAAACAAACTACTTTAGGTGAATAAAGCACTAAGATCTTAACAACTCATCCCATTATTTGTCTTCATTTATACTGAAAGCACAAAAAGAGTCAGAATGTTTGTTTATTTATAAAGATGACAACCACCAGTTCCAATGGGTCTCTGTAACAAATGTGTTGTTCAGCATTGAGTGTCAGACCAGAGTAATAAAGGCCTAAGTTCAAAGCATCATGGAATTTGAAGAGACCTGAAAGGTCATACCATCCAATCTCAACAGTTTACAGATAAAGAAGCTGAGATCCAGGGGACGGAATCCCTTGCCTGGGCCCACACTGTTGGTTAATAGTCTCATCTTTCTGGTCCACCACTCCGCATTACACCATGCTGAAGGTTCCCCCTGACCCTCTAAAAACAAGCCTTATTCCCAGATCCAGGACAATAACATCTTTGCTCCACATATTGAAATCATTAGCATAAATTTTAAAATAGGTTATCCTATTCATATATCCTTATATATAGGTCTTTGGAACATGCTGCCATCAAAACTTCAAGGATTTGTGGATAGAAGATAGCACAAGGTCATGTGAAATTAAAATATATATATTTATTTTAATTATGAAAATTATTTGTAATTAATATTAGGCAAATAGCAAAATGCAGTAAAGTACCAAGGATTTGGAGAGGGGATCATTACTCCCCCACTGTTAAGTCACAGCATGGTAAATAGGCTATTCGGAAACGAAAATGCTCATAAATATATATATGCCATCCTGAGTACCCCTTCATTTCAATAACACTAATTGCCCTTTTTTTCCTTGCTGCTCCTAGCCATATTTCTTGGAAAACAACAGCTGTGTTTATTCAAATAGCAGCATACTGATGACTTGATGATAGGGTAATCTGCTGGAATTCCAAGTGTGACAGTCCCAGAGATAACTTCTCGGCACACCAGAAAAGTATCCTTTGCATAGTACAAAGATTTGGAAAGGAATCCCCACTTTGTTAGCACGTGGGATTGGGTGTTCTTTATTTCAACTGGTTGCGACATTGAATTTCTTCCAACAAGTATCATATTTTCTGGTTCTTGCAGAATAATCTTCCCATACATCATTGTCACAAAGTAAATCGGCAATATGAACATTTTCACTCCAATGGCTTCTAAGCAAAGGGATTAAACAGTGCCTTGAATTACAATAAAAACAGCCACAAGATTCAGTTCAAAATCAGAGCAATAAATTGTAATTGTTGGTATTTCTCTGAATCAACGGACACTGGAGGGGATAATACAGCTTAAGAAGCCATTTACTGGAAAAACAAAACAATACAAACAAACAAATGAGACCCAAATATCCCTGGAAATGTAACTAATTAAAGCTTAATTTCCAAGGGTACCAAGGGTTAAATTTCTACAAGAAGTTGTCATCTTTCTTGATGATGACCACTCAAGACATATTTCTACTGAATATAAGATTTATAAAGAGTATTTAGACATAAAATAAGTTCAAAAAAGCTAATCAATATTTTAAAGTAATAAAGTAGTTGGTCTCTTTTAATAATAATCTTTATAACTTAGGAATTTTTAAATTTTATTATTGAGTCTTGATGTTTATCAAGAACTTAATTCTTTTCTTCAGGAGGCATTGTCAAGTCAACTTAAAAGGACAGATTTGTATTGCCAATTACCTTAAAAATAACAATAACTAAAGTACATATATAAAGCAGTATGTTTCAGGTACTCTTTCATGTTCTTGAATACATTAGCTCTTTAAATGAAGAGATTCTTTTTTTTCAGATGGAAAACCTGAAGCACAGAAACCCTGTCACTTGTCCAAGCTCACCCAGCTAGTAAGCAATGATCCCAGCCCACGCTTCTAATCTCTACAGTTCATGTTCTCCACATGGACACTATATTCTTCTTTTGAACGGGAGCTCGCTTCCAGCCTGCCCAGCTGGCTGATATTCAGCTTCATCAGTAAGCTCCCGCCTCCGGGTTCACGCCATTCTCTTGCCTCAGCCTCCCGAGTAGCTGGGACTGAGCAGGCACCCGCCAACACACCAAGCACTTTTTTTTTTTTTTTATTTTATTGAGATGGAAGAGATTGTGGCAACAGTTGTGGGATGGTCTCGGGACCTCCTGACCTCGATCCGCCTGCCTCGGCCTCCCAAAGTGCTGGGATTTCAGGCTTGGAGCGACCGTGCGCCTGGCCTTTTTCCTTGCATGTTATACTTAGTTTGGCAGCGGCCAAGGCTGTGGCTCAAGCCTGTAATCCCGCACTTTGGGAGGCCGAGATTGGGCGGACCGAGGTCAGGAGATCGAGACCATCCTGGCTGACACGGTGCAACCCCCGTCTCTGGCTTCAAAAATACACAAAACTAGCCGGGCGAGGTGGCGGCCTCCGTAGTCCCAGCTACTCGGGAGGCTGAGGCAGGAGAAATCGGCGTGAACTCCGGGAGGCGGAGCCGTGCTGCTGGAGATCCGGCCACTGCACTCCAGCCTGGGCGACGGAGCGAGACTCCGTCTCAAAAAAAAAAAAAAACATGCAAGAAAAAAATCATACATGACTTAAAAGCAAAATTTTATAGATATTAATAATTCCTTCATATTAAAGGGCATTTATATGATATTTCACCAAAAAAAGGAGCCTATGGAAGGAGACTAGACTTAGAAGTCCTGCTAAGGCAGAAAATTTTTAATGCGGATATACACCTGGTGCACGAGACTGAAAATCAATTAAGGAAGCTTATGTCCTCAATATATCAAGAAATTTGGACATTTTCCGAAAAGACTATTCTCTCTGTTTCCTGGAGAGAAGAAAGGGAAATAGGTTTCTAAAAAAGTCTGTTCAGGTTGGGCGAGACTTTAGAAGAGCTTTCTGTCTGCCAAAATGAGTTCCCAAAAAGATTTATAAAAATTGTTCTTCTAGAAGTTATGTTTGTATTTTGTTTCGTCTGATGTTGGTTTTTAATACAGTAGAATGCTACAGAACTAGAATGGTTGGTGAATTCCTAAAGAGAGACTAATTAATGGTCTCTATCATTTCATGAAGGCAATTCTGTCTTTTGAATAGGATAAGACCTTAATTCAGCAGATAACAAAGTCACACTCTGTTTCTTTACTCACCTAGGATAGTTTTTGGAATATTCCCAATGCCACTAAAAAAGTTCCAAACCTCTCTATGTACCATCTTCCCCTTTCCTGCATGGATTATATCTTCACTGTAGATTTCAGGTGTAAGTTTCCAAAATGAGAATGGCAATTTCAGACTAAAATGGCTAACATACGTGACAGAACCTCTCCTAAATTTTCATGAAAATTGCTAAGTGTCTACATGTGTGTTTCTATATCAATATGTATATAAATGTATGTGCATGTCCATGAGTATCTGTGTGTTTGTCAGAGATTTTGTACGTGTCAAATGAAAATGAAGGTAGGCATAGGGAAAAAAGTAGAAATTTAGTCTCAAAATTTACAGAGGATCCCAAGGGGAAAAAACAGAAAAAAAAAGAATTGGAGCAATAAGTAAAGATATAACTAAAGAAAACATTCCAAGCTTTTAAAAATGTCCTAAATACATGCATATAAATAATTCAATATGTTCCAGAAAAAAAATAAGTAAAAAAAATCTATATCTAGAAGAATCCTTGGACAGTGTTTTTCAAGAATAAATAAATTTCTTATAAACATTTAGAAAAAATGTATTCTACACTTAAAGGAACAAAATTAAAGTTAGCCTCAGACTTCTACTTTGTACATTAAATTGCAGAAGACAAGGAAGATGTATACAGAATTTTGAAAGTAAATTTAATATCTAGAGTAATCTATTTGAAATGCATAATTAATCATATCTCCATATTAAAACTTCTCAAGGATTTTCATTGCCCTTATAACAATGTACCAAATCCCAACAGTGATTCACATGGCCATCCACCATCCACAATTGAGTTTTTACCCACTCTTTATAGGATTTATATGTCCCACTCCTCTTCACTTTCAGTGTTTTAAGTATACTGGTCCTCTTTCAGCCTCTCAAATTTGCCATCTGCTCCTACCTCAATGCGTCATTCATGGAGTTTCTGTTACTCAGAATATTCTTCCTCCTACTCTGCATTTCTGCTAAAATTTCAGGTCTCAGTCTAATGCAATTTTTTAAAGTGAAAACGTTCTCTGATCCTCAAACTAGGTTGTTATGTTGTTCCTTCTGAATTACATACCCATATAATCACCCTTTTCTCTCCTTTTTGTCTTCATATCCTTTATGTTTTAAATATCTGCTACCTAGTAAATTATAAGCTCCAAGAGGGCATGGGCCATATCTGTCCTATTAACCCTTATAAGTCTAATATTTTACATTGTGCCAGGTACATAGAGGATGTTCAATAAATAATTGTTATAGGAATGAACATATTAATGAATGAAACACAAATATTCTTAAACGTTCAAGAGCTTGGAAAATATATTACCTATATGCCATTCTTTAAGAGTATGTGTGTATATGGGTGTGTATTTCAGCCACTCAAAATATTAATCAAATTAAGAGCTCAAAAATGAAAACAATGTACTGTAAAATGACCAGTGGTGAGGACTGAGATCAGTGAAATATGCATTTGCCTACAAAAGTATTGAAAACATATCACATTAAAGGCAAATAAATAAAATCCAATTTGAAGTTAGCTAAAAATTATCTGTAATATCTGTTAGTTATGGCATTATAGCTGATTTTTATTTTTTCACATGTTCTTTTATATTTACCAACTAGTCTATAAAAATATAATATTTTTATAATTAAAGAATTACATATTTTTCTATAGAAGAACATACAGTGAAAATTGGGGACTAAGCACAGTTACTCATACCTGTAATCCCAGCACTTTGGGAGGCGGAGATTGGAGGATTGCTCGAGCCCAGGAGTTACGGACCAGCCTGATCAACACAGTGAGACCCTTTCTCTATGCAATTTAAAATAAATTTTTTAAATAAAAAGAAATCAGAAAAAAAGAAAACTGGAGGGAAGGGAAGACCATAAATAAAATGTTCACTGCATTGTCTTTGTCAGGGATAGGTTTAAGGACATGGCCCTTTGACCCTATTTTGACCAATAGAATACAAATAAAACTCTGCTGAGAGGGAGCATTTCTGGAAAATATTTTCCTTCCTGATGAAAATGGGGGGGAAATGGGAAAAAATTATCTTTGCTTCTTTCTTTTTCAATTTTAGATATGGCTATGTTAGAAAATTATTCCACTACAAAACATCTGAAGATTGCTCATCTACTATACTGCCAGAAAACAAACAAACAAACAAACAACAACAAAAAAAACCTTCTATTCTCTCTCATTATAAAGATTTAATTTGTTTATTTTTATAACATTATTTGGGTTTTTTAAAGATGATTTAAGTTTTTGTTTTAGATTGCAGATTTGTTACATGGGTATATTCTATAACACTGAGGCTTGGATACGACTGGTCCTGTCACCAGGTAGTAAGCATAGTACTCACTAGGTAGTTTTTCAGCCCTTGTTCCTCTCCCTCCCTCTCCATTCTGGTAGTCCCCAGTATTTATTGTTCTTATCTTTATATCAATGTGTACCCAATGTTTGGCTCCTGCTTATAAGTGAGAATAGGCAGTATTCGGGTTTCTATTTCTGTGTTAATTTGCTTAGTATAATGACCTCCAGGTGCATCCACATTACTGCAAAGGACATAATTTCATGTTTTGTGGTGGCATAGTATTCCATGACATACACACACACACACACACACACACACACATATATATATATATAAACACACACAAACACACACACACACACACACACACACACACTCTCTCTATATTTGCTTTATCCAATCCTTTACTTATGGGCATCTAGATTGATTCCATATATTTGCTATTGTGAATAGTGCTGTGATGAACATACAATTTTATGTGTCTTTTTGGTAGAACAATTTTTTTCCTTTGGGTAATTTACTAAGTAATGAGGTTGCTAGATTGAATGGTAGTTCTGTTTTAAGTTATTTGAGAAATCTCCAACTTGCTTTCCACATTGGCTAAACTAATTTCTATTCCCACCAACGGTGTATAAGCATTTAAGATTTGGGAATTTAAAATCTTATTTTCAATCTACTCTTGTCTTGCCTTAACTTTTAGAAGATGCTCTTTAGTATGATGACTCCTACTGTTCTTTACACCTGAAAGGATTTAACCTGTTTTTATCCTGTGAGTTTTAGTTTTTCAAGCCCAATTCAGATACAATCTTCACTATAAATTATCTTTAACATTTTGAGAAGTAAATTCTTTTGGATTTATTTTTTGTTAATCAGCCAACTAATTTCATTAGAAAACTCTTGCAAAGTATTAGGGAACAGGTAATCCTATGTGCAATAAATATTCAAGAGATACAACTAGAAAACATATATAGATTCTGAGAATGTGGAATAAAAATACATTTTTTTATTCCTCTCACTAAGTACAATTAAAAGTTCTGGACATTATATGTAAGACAAACATTAGTGAACTCAAAAATGGAAAAAAGAAGGCACACTGAATAGGACCTTCAGGACTCAAGAAACAACATGGTAATAAGTTCCCTGGGTTTTCTTTATGCCTCTATATTCCAGTTTCCTAAGAAACTGACAACCTCAAAGAAATAATAGTTGAAATTTTCCCAAATTTTTCAAGAGAGATAGCCTAAAGATTAAGAAGCTAAGCAAACCCTAAGCAGAAGAAATACTATGAAATCATACTACAAAACATCATAGTCAAAATTCTATAAACAAAGAAACCCTAAAAGTAATGAGATAGAGACAAAAGCTTACCTATACTAAAAAATAGTAAATCAGAGACGGTGGGTTTCTTACCAAAAACTATGAAGGCCAGAAGGAAGTGGCACAGTTTTTCGAATACTGAAAGAAAACAACTATCTACCGAGAATAATATACACGGAGAAAATATGCTTCAGCAATAAAGGGGAACTCAAGACATTCTCAGATGAAGCAAAACTAAGAGAATTGTCTTCAGCAGACCTACCCTAAAAGAATGGCTAAAAAAAAATTCTCTTAACAGAAAACAAATGATAAAAGTAGGATCCTTGAAGCAACAAGAAGGAAGAACTTTGTAAATAAAAATATGGATAAATGCAGTAGTTTCCTTTTCTAAATTTTCCCAAATCATGTTTGACAATCGAAGCAAAATTATAACACTGTCTGATGTGTTTCTAAATGTATGTCAATGAAATATTTAAAACAATGCTGATGGAAGAAATCAATGATCTAAAGAACTGGAGATATATAGTTTAAGGATCAAAAGACTTTACATAGTAAAAATATTAGTTTTCCACAAATTTATATGCAAGTGTAATGCAATTCCTATTAAAAGCCTCGCTACTCATTTTTCATAGATATAGATATAGACAAGATTATTCAAAAAATAATATGAAAAGGCAAAAGAAGTGGAATAGTTAAAAACAAAATGCAAAAGAAAAATAATATAAGAGTAATGAGTCTACCTGATTTTAAGACTTTTTGTCTGGCTGCAGTAGTCAAGACTGTGTGATACTAATGGAGCAATCCACACACAGATCAAAAGAACAGAAGAGAGAAACCATAAAGAGATCAACACAAATATGTCCAACTGAATTTTGACAAAGAAGCAAAAGCCAATGGAGTTTTTTCAACAAAAAGTGCCAGAACAATTGGACATTCATAGGCAAAAATAATAGTAATCTTGTCACAAACTTTACACTTTACACTTACACAAATTTGTGTAACCTGACACCTTACACAGATTAACTCAAAATGCATCATAGACTTAAAGGTAAATTGTACAAGTATAAAATTTTGGGGAAAAAAATTACATGAGAAAATGTTTGGGTTCCAGGTCTCGGCAAAGTGTTTTTAGACTTGACAATGAAACATATTTATAAAGGGAAATATTAATAAATTAGGCCATCAAAGTTAAAAACTTTTGCTCTGAGAAAAAATTATATTAAGAGAGTGAAAAGACAAGTTACATACTGGAAGAAGGTATTTGTAAACCACATATCTGACAAAGAACTAGTATCTCTAATATATAAAGAACTATCAAAGCTCAATAGTAAAAAAAGCTAAATCAAACAATACAACTAGAAAATAGGCAAAAATGAGTGAACAAATAGTTCATCAAAGAAAGTAAATAGATAGCAAATAAGTATAGGAAATTAGGTCCAATATAATTAGCCATGGGGACATCCAAATTAAAACAACAATAAGACATTATTACATGCCTATCCGAGTGGCTGACATGGAAACAGAAAGTGATAGCAGTAAATACTGTCAAGGATAATGAGATACTCGATCACTCATATGCTGCTGGTGGAGTTATGAAACAGTGTAGTCACTCTACAAAACAATTTGGCAGTTTCTTCAAAAAACTAAACATGCAACTGTTATACAACCCAGCAATTTCAGCCACATGCATTTATAACAGAGAAATGAAAACTTATGTTCATCCAAAACCTTTATACAAGTGTTCATAGTAGCTTGTTTGTAATAGCCAAAACTTGAAAACAACTCAGATGTCCTTTCACTGGGTGCATAATAATTAAACGAACTGATGCACACCTATCATAGACTGCTATTAAGCAATAAAAAGGAACAAATTATTGATAAACACAACAACCTGTAGGAATCTCCAGAGAATTATCCTGAGTAAAAAAGCCAATCCTGGACATAGAAAATGTGGTACATTTACACCACAGACATATGCAGACATTAAAAAGAATGAAACCATGTCCCTTGCTGCAACACAGATGGAGCTGGAGGCCATAATCGTAAGTGAACTAATTCAGAAACATAAAATCAAATATCACATGTTCTTACTTATAAGTGGGAGCTAAACAATGGGTATGCATGAACATAAAGATAAAAATAATAGACACTGGGGCCTCCAAAATGGGAGATGGTGGAAAGGGGATAAAAGTTGAAAAATTATCTATTGGGTACAATGTTCAGTATTGGGGTGATGGGTATACTAGAAACCCAGTCTCCACCAGTATGCAATACACCCATTGATAGGATTTGGC
This sequence comes from Papio anubis, assembly GCF_008728515.1. Lineage (NCBI taxonomy): Eukaryota > Metazoa > Chordata > Mammalia > Primates > Cercopithecidae > Papio > Papio anubis. Next base: position 31,304,160 of record NC_044985.1, read on the forward strand.
TGTGTCCCCACCAAATCTCATCTTCAATTGTAATGCCCATAATCCCCACCTGCCTAAGGTGAGACCTGGTGGGAGGTGATTGGATCATGAGGGTGGTTTTCCACCATGCTGTTCTTGTGATAGTGAGTTCTTATGAGATCTGGTGGGGGCTCTTCCCCCTTCACTCCTTACTCTTCTCTCTCCTGCAGCCATGTGAAGAAGGTCCTTACTCTCCTTTCGCCTTCTACCATCATCGTAAGTTTCCTGAGGCCTCCCCAGCCATGTGGAAATGTGAGTCAATTAAACCTCTTTCCTTTATAAATTACCCAGTCTTGGGCAGTTCTTTATAGCAGTGTGCAAACAAACTAATACACCCATGTAACAACACAAAAAACAGAAATAAAATGGGTATTTTAAAATAATTTTAAAAAGAAAAAGTCAATATCCAAAGTTTATATACTCTATGATACCAGTTATAAAATATTCTTAAAATGACAAAGTTATAGAAATGGAGAACAGATTCGTTGTTATGAGGGATTAAGAAGGGAGTGGGGGCAAGAGGGAAGTGGGGACAAGTGGGAAGTGGGTACAGCCATAAAAGTGCAACACAAGGAATCTTTGTGGTACTGGAGATGTTCTTTATCTTGACTGTAACAATGCCAATATACTGGTTTTTATATTGCAGTATAGTTTTGCAAAATGTTAACATTAGAGAAACCAAAAAATGAGTGCATGGATTCATTGCACGTAAACGTACAAGTATTTCAAAATAAAAAGTTTACTTAAAAATACATATATGTAAAACTTTCCATAATAAACCCTGATAACAATCTCTAACAAAAAGCAATGGATAAGAAAATTGTAAACCCATCTTGTTCATGAATATAGATACAAAATCCTAGGTTTAAATACCATCAAATCTAATTCAAAAGAACACTAAGGTAATGCTTTCTCATCTTAGCAAAGGATTTATTTTATGACTATGAAGAGTTTGATATTAGGATATTTAGTAAGCAGGATCATAATATTAATAAGCTTTAAAATATTATTATCCCAGCAGTTTCCAAATAGGCATTCAACAAAATCCAATGTCTATTACTTTTTCTTTTTTTAAAAGGTAGGAGCAAAGACTGTTACTGTTCATCAAACGTTTATGTGCTCCATAATCTTTCAGTCCCTTGAATCTAAGTGGTCTAGGCATATGACTAATTCTTACCAATTAAACATTGGAGAAAGAAGAACAGGTGTGCTCTCTCCACATGCAATCTCATGCAGATGGTTGAAAAAAAAAAAAGAGCTGGTGGAGTTAGAATTTGGAAGCAGGCTGGGCCCCTGGGACACTATTTGGGAATAGAAACACATAAGAGTTTCTATTATATACTATGACATGAGCAAGGGATAAACTTTTGTTGTATTAAACTATAGAGATTTCAGTGCTTTTGCTATTGCAGCATAGCCTTGTGTTACCCCCAACTAAAATAACTGATACAACTCTTCTGAATCAAAAGACAGAATCACATTTAATATTTTCCGAACCAAAATTCCATTGAACAATCACTCTGTGATCTTTGGAAAAGTGGTGCCTTGCATACCTGAGCTCTCTTTTAATAATTTTGAGCACATATTTGCATACTAAAGGCTCTGAGGAGTCCTGTAGAAAAAAATTTGTATCTTTGTTGAATTCAACATTTCACAAACTTATTTCACAATTTAATCTTTTAAATAGTGAAACATCTATTGACCAGTGAATTTGTATTCTATAGAGCAAATTGAAGAAAATAAGGCACTTGTGCTCATTTTGACAGCATATATACTAAAATTGGAATGACACAGAGAAGATTCACATGTCCCCTGTGCAAGGTTGATATACAAATTTGTGAAGCATTCCATACTTTTTAAATAAGAAAAAAAAGAAAAAGTATTTTTTTAAAAAGAGAAAATACAGCACTGGAAGCATTTTTATGAGATTCAAAAAACAGACCAAAATAGCCACAGTTTTTGCTGACTAAAGTTTATATTCAAAGACTTTTATCATAGCTTTATTTATAGTATAAAACAAACAATAGATAAATGCATATCTCTAGGTAGAGATATATTTAAGCAATAAATATAAAATGAATTAATAGTGTTTTAAAATAGCATTGAATTCCTGAAAAATTCATATATTGGTGGATTAAGAAAGTGGGATATAAAATTATACGTATAGTATAGAGCAGGTCAATATACACATATACTCACACCTGGACAAAGAAATACACCAAAATATTAATAGTAGTTATCTCTGGAGGCTGGAATCAGAGGTAATATTTCATTTTATTCTTCATACTTTTTAATATTTTAATCAGAAATATTAAACATTATTTTTAAACGAAATATAGAAAAAGAACAGCTTCTTACAAAACGTCTGCTTTGTCTTTCAGCTAGCACCTTATAATTAAAATGCTTATTGAGGAGTAATAATCTCTTTCAGCATGAAACATCTCATATTCATGCAAA